>NC_133649.1:131882679-132236798 GCF_009905375.1 Apium graveolens | reverse complement strand
AAATAATTTTAAATTCTTCATATAATACGAATTTAATAAAATATAAATTTCATAATTTTTAAAGATTCCCATAATTAAATATGGATTTTAGCATTTAACACACTTAGAAAATCATTTAAAAATGAATAATTAACGAAATATTGCTTTCTCAATTTTATAAAGTCCTAAAAATAATTATTGAAATTATAAAATTAGAAAACCAATTTTAAAGACAACCCAAATATTTATGGAATTAAAATTACCATAAAATCACTTTTACAAGCAAAATAAATCATGTAACTCACTAATAAATCTCACAATTCAATCCCACTTATCAACAATCATAATTAATCAAATAATAATCAATAACCGCTGCCAAAAACCATTATACACATTTTATTTATTTACTTAAACCTTTATTACACTTCCAAATAAAATAGAATAAAAATAAAAATACACGAGTCGTTATATTCCTTCCCCCTTAAAAAGATTCTGTCCCCAGAATCTAATTTAACTAAACAAATGAGGATATTTATCAAGCATGTCTGACTCCAATTCCCCGAGTAGACTCTTCTACTCGAGGATTTCTCCACAAAATTTTTACTATAGGAATCGACTTATTCCTAAGGACTCGTTCCTTACGGTCTAGGATTTGAACTGGTTGTTCTACATAGGATAAATCGGGTTGAAGCTCAATCGGTTCATATTCTATGACTTGATTCGAATTAGGGATATAGGGCTTCAACATAGACACGTGGAACACATTATGAATGTGCTGCCACTGTGGTGGTAACACTACCTCATAAGCGACCTTTCCTACTTTCTTCAAAACCTCAAAGGGTCCTATGAATCTAGGGCTAAGTTTACCCTTCTAACCAAATCGTACTAACCCTTTCCAAGGCGATACTTTAGTAACACCAAAGCTCCTATCTCAAAGTCCATGTCTTTCCTATGCAAATCTGCGTATTTTCTTTGTCTATCTTGAGCTGCTTCCAATCTTTTCCGAATCAACACTATAGCATCTCTAGTCTGCTGAATCAACTCAGGGCCTAACACTTTCTTTTCTCCTACCTCATCCCAGTACAATGGTGACCTACACTTTCGTCCATACAAAGCTTCATAAGGTGGCATCCCTATACTGGCATGGTAGCTATTATTATATGAGAACTCAATCAAAGGTAGATGCCCATCCCAATTACCCTTAAAATCTAGAACACAGACTCTCAAGATATCCTCTATAGTCTGAATTGTCCTCTCACTTTGGCCATCCGTCTGAGGATGATAAGCAGTGCTCATATTCAATTTTGTTCCTAGGCACTCTTGGAATTTAGTCCAGAACCTGGAATTAAATCTCGGGTCTCGATCCGACACTATAGAAACAGGAACTCCATGTTTGGTAACTATCTCATCCAAGTATAATTTAACTAACTTTTCCAATGAATACCTTTCATTAATCGGAAGAAAATGCGCCGACTTAGTCAATCTATCAATGATTACCCAAATAGCATCATGATTCGCTCTCGTCTTTGGCAATCCTACTACAAAATCCATAGCAATGTCTTCCCATTTCCATTGGGGAATCTCCAAAGGTTGTAACAATCCACTCAGTCGTTGATGCTCTACTTTCACCGTCTGACACACGTGACATTTACTTACCCAATTGGCAATATCTTTCTTCATTCCTGGCCACCAAAAATTTCTCTTCAAATCCTGGTACATCTTGGTACTACCAGGGTGGATAGAAAACCTAGAGTTGTGTGCTTCCTGCAATACCTCGTTCTTCAACTCTGTTACATTAGGAATCCAAACTCTGGATGAAAATCTATACAAACCTTGACTATCTTTTTGAGTACACAGCTTTTCTCCTGCCAAAGTATCCAACTCTTGTTCCATAACTCCTTCTTGACACCTTTTGATCTTTTCCATCAATGCTGGCTGGAAAGTAACTTCATATAGCTGCTCCTGACTTTCATTTGGTACTCGAACTTCAATTTCCATTCTTTCTAAATCTTGCGCCAACTCTTCCGCAATCTTAATCATATTCAGCCTTTCCTTTCTACTCAAGGCATCAGCCACTACATTGGCTTTACCTGGGTGATAATTAATTGAACAATCATAGTCCTTTATCAACTCCAACCATCTTCTCTGTCTCATGTTCAGATCTTTCTGCGTGAATATGTACTTCAGGCTCTTATGATCGGTGTAAATATCGCATTTCTCTCCATACAAGTAGTGACGCCATAATTTTAAAGCAAATACTATAGCCGCCAATTCAAGGTCATGAACTGGATATTTTTGTTCGTGAGGTTTTAGTTGTCCGGAGGCATACACAATCACTTTGTCATGCTGCATTAACACACATCCCAATCCTTTCAGAGAAGCATCACTATAAATTACAAAGTTTCCCGTCTCATCTGGCAATGCTAACACTGGAGCCGTCACTAATCTTCGCTTCAACTCCTGGAAACTCTCTTCACACTTTTCCGTCCAAACGAACTTCTTATTCTTCCTGGTCAACTTAGTTAATGGGGATGCAATCTTTGAGAAATCCTTCACAAACCTTCGATAATATCCTGCTAATCCAAGAAAACTTCTTATTTCCGTGGGTGTCTTCGGTTGCTCCCATTTTGATACGGCTTCAATCTTTACCGGGTCTACTTTGATACCTTCCTTACTCACCACATGTCCAAGAAACTGTACCTCCGTCAGCCAAAACTCACACTTAGAAAATTTAGCATACAATTGCTTTTCTCTTAACTTTTGAAAGGCAATCTGCAGATGCACCGCGTGATCTTCTGGATTCTTTGAATATATGAGGATGTCATCAATAAATACAATAATAAACTTATCCAGATACTCCTTGTATACCCTATTCATCAAATCCATGAAAGCTGCTGGCGCATTCGTCAATCCAAACGACATTACTTGAAACTCGTAATGGCCATACCTTGTTCGAAATGCAGTCTTGGGGATATCCTCGAGCTTTATCTTCAATTGGTGGTTGCCAGACCTTAAATCAATCTTTGAAAAGTAACATGCTCCCTTAAGCTGGTCAAACAAATCATCGATCCGCGGCAAGGGATATTTATTCTTTATCGTCAACTTATTCAGCTCTCTTTAATCAATACACAACCTCATACTTCCATCCTTTTTCTTCACAAATAACACTAGGGCACCCCACGGGGAAACACTGGGTCGAATAACTCCTTTATCCAATAACTCCTGAAGTTGCTTAGCCAATTCTTTCATTTCAATCGGGGCCATTCTGTATGGAGCCTTAGAAACTGGTTCAGCTCCAGGTATCAAATCAATGGAAAACTCTATCTCACGATCAGGTGGCAATCCTGGTAATTCTTCTGGAAAAACATCAAGGAATTTTCTTACTACAGGGATGTCATCCAAAATAGGGGTCTCTTTCTTCGTATCCACTACATGAGCTAAGTACGCTTCACATCCTTGTCTCAGCAATTTTCTTGCTTGCATCACTGAGAGAAACTTCCTATCTTGCCTCTGCCCTTGGTAACTGATCCTTCTATTATTTGAGGTGTACAGAACAACTCTCTTTTTCTTACAATCAATATTTTCCCTATATCGAGATAACCAATCCATACCTAAAATAACATCAAAGTCTCCCAACTCGAAAGGTATTAAGTCAACAGGGAACATATACCCCGAAATCTCTAGGGAACAACTAGGACAAAATTGTTTTACAGGTATTTTATCTTTATTAGCCACTTCTATAGTTAAGGGTTCATCTAAGTCTTCTAGCATCAATTGCATCTTATTCGCACAATTGACAGATATAAAAGATTTGGACGCTCCCGAATCAAACAAAACGTTAACAGGTACGGAATTAAGAATAAGCGTACCTGCAACCACATCAGAATCATGAACTGGAGACTTCTGGGTCATCTTAAAAGTCCTAGCTCTCACAGTACTGGTTGCTGGTCCTTGAGACACACTCCTTCCCGCATTACCTTGAGTCACTGACTTGCAATTCCTAGCTATGTGTCCCACTTTGACGCAACTAAAACAAGTAACTCCTTGAATCTCAGACTTACACTCCGTGGAATAGTGACCTTTCTGTCCACACTTAAAACAATTAACATTCTCTCGGCACTGTCCACTGTGCTTTTTCCCACACGTCTTATAATCAACCATTGGCTTACTCATCCTCGTCGGGGCAGAGTTAACTGATGTTGTACCGGGCTTAACTTGGGGAAAGTTTTTCCCTTTAAACTTTTTATTCTTATTTCTACCAAACCAATGCTAAAACTTCCGACTCGCTATTCCTGATTCTGATCTAGCGGGTCCACTTTCAAATTTTCTCTTCTTCTCACTCTGCTCCTTTGCAGCTAACTTCTGATCACTCTCTATCACCAGGACAGCCTGAACTACCGAAGTATATGTCTTGAGTTGTAAGGCTACAACTCCACTTCTTATTTCTGGCTTCAACCCTTGTTGAAACCGCTTCGCTCGTTGGGCTTCTGAACTTACATATTCCGGTGCTATACGGGCCAACTCCGTAAACTTCGCTTCGTATTCCGTAACATTCCTATTTCCTTGTTTCAACTCCAAAAATTCCATCTCCATTTGACTTTGGAGACAGGCTGGAAAGTATTTTTCCAAAAACAATTCTGTGAATCTGGCCCAGGGAACTGGACCTTCTCCTTTTAGGGCTCGCGTAGATTCCCACCAATAATTCGAATCATTCCTCAGAAAATAATTAGCATAATCAGTCTTTAAATCCTCACTCACCTTAGTGAGCGCAAACGCCTTTTCCATTTCCTTTAACCATATCCTGGCAGCAACAAGATCTACTTCTCCTTTAAACTCTGGGGGCTTCACTGCTTGAAAAGACTTAAAACTAACACGTTGATTTGCCCCTCTCATCTCATGCTGCTGTTGGATTTGTAGTTGCTGCTGTTGGATTTGCTGTTGTTGTTGCTGTATGAGCTGCTGTTGCTGTTGTTGTTGCTGTTGCAATTGTTGATGCTGCTGCTGGAATTGTTGTTGCTGTTGGGTCAGCTGTACAGTCTGCTGACGCAACAAGTTCATCAAATCACTCATGGAAGGATCCCCAACAGATCCGTTATTGGGCTGAGAATTTCCCTTTAGTGGCATCTCCTGAAACATAATAGTCATATATATAAGAAAATAGATTGCTCCAGCAGTTTATATTCATGCATCAGGAGAGCGTTGCCACTAAGACAATATTCTCATCCCCCATTATAATTGGATCCATCCTGAATGAATGATTATAATCTAAAAATGCCAGCAACAGAATCAACAATAACAATAACAACAATAATAGCAACGCACAATATATAAAAACTGAAAAACAAGATAAAGTAGGTACAATACAATAACCAACAGAATCCAACCGGTACAACTGAAAATCCAACTACAAAGAACCATTCGAATACACACCAAAATTGGCTGTCATAACAGCCTCGCCTACTAAAAACTATCGCAACATAATGTACATATACAAAGTAAATAACCATAGAACTCCTAAAAGTCAACTCTGAGCTCCGCATCCCTCTACTGCAACTCTGTCTAGTCTCTACCACTGCCACCAATGGAACCTAGCTCAAACACTAGCCAGTTCACTAGATCCTGATACTACACAGCTCTGAACTCTGAACTAATGAAACGGTCAACAGATCTAGCCCTCTCTACAGCCATCTGGGTCAGTGCTCTCATACGGGCTCGCACCTCAGGGGAAGGGGCAGAAATACCCTGAAATGGTGCAATAGGTACCTGGTCCAACTGGGCAGCAAACTCTGGTCTCTGGTCTCTGGTCTCTGATAAAGGAAGTATTCACCGCCCTATGCACATGATAAGGGATCGGTGAAGAAATACCACTAGGGGCCACAGGAGGTGCCGGAGGTCTCATCATGGAAGAACTGGGACCGCAGTCAGGAGGGATATCCCTGACAGCAGACACAGTCCTACGTACCCAACGGGGACAAGGACCAGATCCAGGAATGTCTCGAGGTACATAAGAAGGAACTGGTGGAGGAGGCATAGGGGTCTCCTCGGCAACAGCATCAAGGGGTTTCTCCGTATCTGAGCTATCCGACTCAGAAGCCCGAGATGGAGAACTCGAAATCACAATAGGCCACTGCCAACATAACAAATATACAGGCAAGACACAACCAGGTCAAGGCAATTCTATCAAAACATTTAATAGATGTCAGGGTAACGCCGTCGGAACCCTCGACTGACTCTAAAGGTTTGCTCCTCTATATGAGTTGCTGACTCACACTTAAAGACTCACGTTATCACCTACTTGACACAATCCCTAACCTGAATCAGGGACTTGAACCTGTAGCTCTGATACCAACTGTGACGGCCTCAACCCCGGGGTCAGGAGTTGACGTCACTAAACACAATTTCCAAAAATATAAACAACAGAATTATTATTAGAACATATTAACTTGACCCCAAACCAAGATCCGATCCAGGTTCAAGTATAATTCAGGTTCTCAATAATACAAACTCTTTATTTACTATCTGTTAGGTCCCAATGTGTTTGTAGAAGGGGGGTTGAATACAAACAGTACCAAATAATCGAATTAAATACGGAATAAAAAATGTGAAACAAAATTCAAGTTAAATAAAAATATTATTAAACTTGAAAGGTGTTACAACAACTGTATCGATTACAAGGAATTAATCTCAAATTAATTATCACAAATTTAGAATAAATTCGACATGAACTTTTTCTATTTTTGCAATAATTAGAATCAAATGCTAAACGCAATTTGAGATTAAGTTCTAGGGATTTTGATCCGCTAGATTGTTACACAAGAACAAGATAAAGATTTCTAGTTGATTGGATTTAACTTTACAATCTAGAAATTGATCTTGAAGTTTGCAGAGAAGAATGTAATATTGTTCTGCTTCTTTTTCTTTTGTTCTCGGGTTCTGTATGTTGGATGATTGAGTTGAATGACTTCTGATTCTATTTATCAACATCCGAATTAATTGAATTGGAATGACAATCCTTTAAGCTTGTATGACAATCAGTGAGACTATCCTTTTGAGCTAGCAAGACAATTGTTTGAACCAGCATGACTATCGGTAGGACAATCTTTTGAACTGGCATGACAATCTCCTTCCTAGTGTAACTTTCGGTATGACAATTGAAATGACTTGGCATGACAATCGGTATGACAATCCAGATTGTCATGCTAGTTCATTTTCAATTATCTTGCTGATTTAAGATTGAATTTAATCCAATTAAACTTCTGAAAATTCCTAAAATTAATTCTGAATTAATTAATCAATTAATTTAATTAATCAATAAATTAATCTTTGCAGATATAATTTATTTACTTAATTAAATTATATGACTTAATTAATTAATAGAGAATTAATACTAACCCTGAGCAGCATCCATTCTTCTGAATATCTTCTGAAAATCACTGAGAATTATGAATCAATTCCGCCATTTCAACGTTGACACTCGATGTACTGTCTGGTTCATGAGTGACTAACTTCCGTGACGTTTCTTCATGTCTTGACTTTGACGCTTTGATTTTCTTCAGATTAAATCCTTGTAATTAATGATACTCTGACGAGATCTCTGTCACTTGATTAAATCCACGATCTTGATTTATATCACTGAGGCATGATCAACTTCTTGAACTTCTTCCAGTGAATTAACTCCTCAAGTCTGTAGATGAACCTTGTTTCTGAATCCTTTGACAGATATTACTTTGCGAGATCTCTCTGACGGTCGATCCACTATTTACTTATTACATTCTTATTTGAGTTGAGTTGAATCCTCAAATATACAAATAGGTCTATGACATATGACTTACAATCTCCCCCTATTTGTTTGTTAGACAATAACACACAAATACCTAGAGGATAACTCAACTAACAAATAAGAAAAAGATATAAACATACATGCAAAATAAATAGCAGAAAAGTTCTGGATGACATTTAACATTTTCCAGATTCCAAGTAGATGTTCCTCTAGACTGAACATATCTTCAAGTAGTTCCATCTTCATTTGTACAACCACATTTCCTGTTGAGAAGCCCATATCTCTCTTGCTTCTCCCCCTATGAGAATCAACTGATTAAAGAATATCACCTTCGTTTACCACCTCTCCCGTACAATAGGATCCGCAGATAAAAACCAATGGTACTCCCCCTAACAGCTTCTTCCCTTACTAGGAAATCACCTTGTGTTTACCACCTCTCCCGTACAATAGGATCCGTAGTTACAAACAACAATGGTGTGGTGTAGTGTACATGTTTGATCTTTTTCTTACTCCCTGCTATTTCTCCCCCTTAGTTGAGGAATCCTCCAAACTATTACTTAAGCTTTTATCTCCCCCATAAAGAAGGAATGTATGCCGTCGTCTGAAGGAGTTCTCATATTTCACTTGGTTGGAAAAGAAATAACAAGTAGTTTTTCTTTCTTCCTCACTGTGAGTGTGTGATTGTGTTTTAGTGTACCTCACATGTGTTTCACTCTTCTCTCCACTCGTGTTTACACTCATTCTCACAAGTGTATCACTCTTCTCTCATAGCTCCATACTCCAGCTGTACCTGCAAGGAAAATCACCTTAGCCATCCTTAAGGAGGTCACAGGTGGTGCAATGGGAGTTCACAAATCCCCATCCTTGTTAAACTCGTCAGATGAATCTGAGTCATAATTTACAAGTTGCTAGTTTCCCTTTTAGGGTTCCAGATTTGAATTCTGGGAAGGTAAACAATGATCCAACAAATTTAGCATAAGGATCAAAGTTCCCTTCTAATGTCTGTGAAGACATTTCCTTGTGACTTATCAGGTAATATCTGAATCATTGTCAACAAGTTGCCGATCTGCGCCTATGTCAGATCCACTATCCGCAGATGCATCCAGGGGATTTAAGCCTGGGGAGGTAGACACTGACCACTGACATATGGCTTTTGGATCAGTATCCTCTCCTAACACCTGTAAAGGCAATTGGTCCACTAACGAACCTTGAACAATCGAATCTGACCTTAAAATGGTCGAAACTCTTGTTTCCGTCAACTCATCCTTTGTGTGTGTAACCTCTCCTTGTGCATCAAGAATTGTTTATGTTTGAAGTGGTGACACTACATCGGATACCTTGGCCGACAGGCAAAATTCAATAGATGCACCCTGTTGAGAGAATGAATCTAGTAACTATTTTTGTGCCTTTTTAGCCATTACATCTTTTTGAGAAGATGTATGGGGCTAGCAGTTGTCTCGGTTTAAATACTACTCATCTATGTAGGAGACAGAGCTACTGGGTTGACTACAGAACCTTCCTTATGTGGTGCACTAGGCACTATCTCCCTCACGCTCATTCATACTACTTTTAGTGGTAAAAGAGTGTTGGTTGGTTCTGTTTTTGTGTTTGTCTTTACAGTCTGGGATAGACGTTGTGGGTTTTCAACCTCATGACTGTCAATGAAAGAAAGTCATTGGAGACTGAACCTGTATCATAGAACATATGGTAATAGAGAGAAAATGATTTACAATAGTGATTTCAAAAGATTTTACATGAAATAAGAAATCACTAATGTAGAAAGAAGTTTAATTTTTATTTTTCACTATGAATGAGTTTTTGATAAAACATTGATCACTTAGGGTAAAGTCTAAGTAATTCTCATTCATGTCAAAAGCTTACAAATATCTGCAACATAATGTTAACAACATATCATTGACCGATACTTGTCAAGTACTTTAGATACTAATTGTTATGTTGCATAAGCAATATATCACTGCACATATAAAACAATATGATTGTGCCTAGTGATAAGATAGTTATAAATATGACGACTCTACTTATTCATATAAAACTGTAACTGCAGTTAGAGTGCCATACCATGGCCTTGACGATTGCTTGAGCAGTATATTAGTTCATACCAACCTGAAGTGAGATTGTGAAGAAGAGATTGTATAGTCCAATAGATCTGCAGCTGCAAAGTCCATGAACTGTGGTGCACTGTCTTCTTCTTTTAACTCACCAATCAGGAGTACACTTGTACACATCTTACTAGAGTACAATTCCAAGTGTAATGTGCAGCAGGTGCCTGATATGTCGTAATATTCTCAAGTCTCGTCACTGGTGCTATATGTTAGATACTGCTTCCTGATAATAACCTAGCACAATATACAAAATTACAATGATAACATTCCCAGCTTGCAAACAGCCATATCCCTCGGATAAACCTTTGCTGTTATCTCCAAAGGTAACCAGGGGGCCAGCTTTCTCAATCCTCATTTGATAGCAGGGCTCTATCTCCGGTCATATGTCTTGATGATCCACTGTCAAGAATCCACACTACCGGTTACACCTGTTTAATGCCCTGCACTTCAAATGGATTAGACCTTCTTCGGAACCCAAACTTGGTTGGGCCCGGCATACTTGTAGAATTGTCCTTTGTCAGGCAAAACAACATTTTTAATTTTAACGATCTCAACATCCTCAATGACTGAATATTTGACCTTGTAAACAGCCTTAACAAATTTCTGTTTAAGCTTAGGCACAAATGTCTCCTTTCTAGCCTTAGAAGGACTAGCAGTCTTAGACCTATCATGCTTCTTGTTATTCACATGCTGACGAGTAGTACTCTTATCATTAGACACATGCTTACCATTAAAATAAGCATACATCATATTAAAAGCACAAGACATACAATTAGCAACACTACATGCTTTATGAGAGTGATTAACAGCAGGTAATTTATGCATGGTAGACATGGAATTATTGTTATCCAACTCATGTGTGTCTGAGTTAGTCTCAGTTGCTTTCACAACTTTGACTGGAACTTTCGACTCACTTGACTTGGAAACAATCTTCTCATTAGCATGATCTTCAGCACGTATTTCTTCATGAATAACAGAAGAGGTCGCATCAAATGGTTCAGCAATTGATGCTTTATAGAGGGGTTCATCAACACCCTTAAGCACATGTGGTACTTCCCTCCCTTTAGCACAGACATGAGGAGGGGAGTTTATGCCTAATTCTCCAATAGCAGCATTGTAATCATAACCTATTCCAGATGTTTGATTAACAGCTTGCTTACTGTAGAACTCTTTAGCCTTCGAACAAGAATTGAAGTAGGCTCTAACCTTAGTCTCAAGACCGGTGATCTTGTCTTTGAGAATAGTTTCGAGTTTTCTATAACAGTCAACTCTATTCTCTAGAAAAGATACCTGTTCTTTTAATTTGTCTTGATTAATGTGCACAAGTCTTAATTCATTGACCTCTTTCTCAAGGTCTGGGATCAGTAAACTTAACAGTTCATTATCACGACGTGCACAATCTAAGTTACCTCTTAGATGATAAACCATTTCAGCATCAGAAAGTTTTACCTCTATTCTTGACGATGAAGCTTTTCCATCAATAGCCATAAGAGCAAGATTTCCTTCATCTTCATCTTCACTGTCAGTATCATCCCAGCTTCTTCCGTTTGCCAGATAAGCCCTTTCAGAGTTCTTTCTTACTTGCTTTGGCTTCCTACATTCTGTGGCAAAGTGTCCCAACTCATTGCAGTTATAGCATCTAATGGTGCTTCGATCAACCATCCCTGTTTTGTACCCACCACTGCTGGTGTTAGAGGATGAAGATCCACCTTTCTGGAATTTGTTGTAGTTGGACTTGTACTTAAGCTTGGGATTCCTCCTGAATCTGACATGGGAGAATCTCTTGACAATTTGGGCCATTGATTCATCTTCCAATTGCTCCAGCTCTTTCAAGGAATAAAAATCATCACTTGATTGATTTGTAGTAGGAGGATCATATTCTGCTACTAACTCATTTTCCTCACCCTTGGAAAACTGTATCATTCTTTCTAACTGTTGAGATTGTTGTTGTTGTTGACCTTCAGCTACAAGTGCAGTAGATGTGCTGACCATTCTATCCTTCCCGTAGACTTCCTTCTGTTGAATCTGCTCCAACTCATAGGTTTTTAACACTCCATAGAGCCTGTCCAAAGAAATCTCACTCAGATCTCTAGCTTCTCTAATGGCAGTGATTCTATGTTCAAGATGAGCTGGCAGTGTTAAAAGGAACTTTTTGTTGACCTCCCTGATTGAATAATACTTTCCATTGATGTTCAGGTTGTTGATCAACACATTGTACCTCTCAAACACTTCAGTAATTCCTTCTCCTGGATTTGATTTGAAATGTTCATATTCAGAGGTTAGGATTTCCAACTTGTTCTCCCTAACTTCCTCTGTGCCTTCATTAATCACCTCAATAGTTTCCCACATGTGTTTGGAATTTTTACAGTTCATCACATGTCTGTTCATCAAGGGATCAAGGGAATCAATTAATATTAATTGAAGGCTGGCATCCAAGGAGGCTTCTTCCTTCTCAGCAGGAGTAAAATCTTCAGACTCTTTTGGATAGGTTCTAGCTTCAGTAGTCACCACACCATCTATTATTACCTCCGGTTCAATAACCATCGGAGTTTTTATACCCTTCTTTAACAAGTTTGAATATTTGGGATTTGCAACTTGTAAAAATAATAGCATCTTCTTCTTCCACATGATATAATTCTCTTTATCAAATTGTGGAATTTTAACGGTTCCAACTTTATGTGAAGTCATTATGAATTTTTGAATAAATAAAAATTCAAGGAGTTGAAAAATCACAAAAGTCTAGGATCTTGATTTGTTCGTTAATCAGAAGGCTCTGATACCAATTGTTAGGTCCCAATGTGTTTGTAGAAGGGGGGTTGAATACAAACAGTACCAAATAATCGAATTAAATACGGAATAAAAAATGTGAAACAAAATTCAAGTTAAATAAAAATATTATTAAACTTGAAAGGTGTTACAACAACTGTATCGATTACAAGGAATTAATCTCAAATTAATTATCACAAATTTAGAATAAATTCGACATGAACTTTTTCTATTTTTGCAATAATTAGAATCAAATGCTAAACGCGATTTGAGATTAAGTTCTAGGGATTTTGATCCGCTAGATTGTTACACAAGAACAAGATAAAGATTTCTAGTTGATTGGATTTAACTTTACAATCTAGAAATTGATCTTGAAGTTTGCAGAGAAGAATGTAATATTGTTCTGCTTCTTTTTCTTTTGTTCTCGAGTTCTGTATGTTGGATGATTGAGTTGAATGACTTCTGCTTCTATTTATCAACAGCCGAATTAATTGAATTGGAATGACAATCCTTTAAGCTTGTATGACAATCAGTGAGACTATCCTTTTGAGCTAGCAAGACAATTGTTTGAACCAGCATGACTATCGGTAGGACAATCTTTTGAACTGGCATGACAATCTCCTTCCTAGTGTAACTTTCGGTATGATAATTGAAATGACTTGGCATGACAATCGGTATGACAATCCAGATTGTCATGCTAGTTCATTTTCAATTGTCTTGCTGATTTAAGATTGAATTTAATCCAATTAAACTTCTGAAAATTCCTAAAATTAATTCTGAATTAATTAATCAATTAATTTAATTAATCAATAAATTAATCTTTGCAGATATAATTTATTTACTTAATTAAATTATATGACTTAATTAATTAATAGAGAATTAATACTAACCCTGAGCAGCATCCATTCTTCTGAATATCTTCTAAAAATCACTGAGAATTATGAATCAATTCCGCCATTTCAACGTTGACACTCGATGTACTGTCTGGTTCATGAGTGACTAACTTCCGTGACGTTTCTTCATGTCTTGACTTTGACGCTTTGATTTTCTTCAGATTAAATCCTTGTAATTAATGATACTCTGACGAGATCTCTGTCACTTGATTAAATCCACGATCTTGATTTATATCACTGAGGCATGATCAACTTCTTGAACTTCTTCCAGTGAATTAACTCCTCAAGTCTGTAGATGAACCTTGTTTCTGAATCCTTTGACAGATATTACTTTGCGAGATCTCTCTGACGGTCGATCCACTATTTACTTATTACATTCTTATTTGAGTTGAGTTGAATCCTCGAATATACAAATAGGTCTATGACATATGACTTACACTATCTAAGACACACCAACTTTATTCAGCAACTCTTCAGACCTCATGGTCTGATACAAACTACCTCCGAGGAGCCAGGTCCAATAGGGACGGGAACACGGGTCGGTCTGACTGATCTTCTAGGCATCTGCGAAATATACATAACAGTTTGCAAGGGTGAGCATAATCGCTCAGCAGTACCAAATATAAATAACAGATTAAAACAGTAAAGTAACAATAATGGGAACAGAGCTGTAATCACAATATCAACATTTCATAATGATAATCAAAGTAACTGGATATCAGTAATTAGCATGCTTTATGAAATCAACATTATAGTGTGCTGCGTAATACCAGAGTCCAATTTTAGCATGCTAACCATTTTATAAAACCGCTGTATCAATCAATCATACTTTCATATAATTTACAAATCCCAATCAGATACATAGCAGATATGTGAAGACAGCTGATCAGGCTATCAACACCAGACGGCTCTAACTGCCATCCCATTTACCTGTTCCGGAACTCAGAGACTAGCTAGGTCTCTGACCTGCTGAACTAATCGGTTTTATAATGTGCACAACCGAATTAGCCTCTTACGCCACCTCAATAGGCCTACTCTGGCCCCAATGTATCCCATATCTGACCGTTTTATCCAGTTTTTGATAAGTGGCATTTTATACCACTTAGAACGTCTTAAAATGGCTTAAATTGGTGTCTTGAAATCAAGTATTTTGTGTATTTAATGCGTTTTTCTAGTGTTTATGCATTTCAGGGTATTAGTTGCATTTCGGGGGAGGAATCATCAAGAATAAGCCTTGGCATGTGTTCACCATTGCGAGAGGAAAGGAATGGGCAGATTACGGCGAAGAAACGGAGCAAGCTTGGAATTTTTCCAGTAGGGTCCTGCACGCCCGCGCAGCAATGTTGAGCGGCCGCGCAGCAGCCTGCGCGCCCGCGCAGAAATGCTGAGCGGCCGCGCAAGGTCGGGGAAAAAGCTGAATTATTTCAGACTTCTACTTCTGTTTGGTTTCCAACTTCTATGTAATCTGAGTTTTATGGGACTATTATATAGGTAGATTTGAGACGTTTTCATAGAGAGTATTAAGGAGATTATGTTTTAGATTGTTTTTTACGCAAGAAGCGAAGGAGATAAGGAAGAAGACCGATTTAGCACACCGCAACGAAGAGGAAGCATATATTCTTGTGATTCTTGTTTCGTTGTAACGTTGGATGCTAGTTTTCTTGCTTTGACTTATTTACTCTTGTGACGTACTCTGTTTTAATATAATTAGTTTAGTTATTATTTTCTTGTGTTTGTTTATCATGATTTCATATGAACCCATGATGGCGATGAGTTCTATTATGGGCTAATCGTGATCATGGGGTTACAACGGATTTATTATGGAATTCTTTAGTTAATTGTTTAATACTTTAGTGTGTGATGATTGCATGATATCTAGTATTGGTTGCGCGTATTCATCTTATGTGCGTCGCGAACATATAAGATAGGGTGTTAATCTCTTGTGAAGCGACGGTGGATCTTGAGATTTAGAACTTGCCATGCTAGCATAGGTTCATGTACGTTGTGCATGATTAGTGGGTAACTCTAACAGTTTTATTTGCCCTATGTAATCAAAAGGAATAACTTGTGCTTAAATCGTTGTGTTGTCAATTTCTGTAGACATATAGGAACTCAACATAATTGATGACTATTCAACTTCTATCTTAATTATGGATGCTTGGTAGAATGGTATTAGTACAATGAAAGTTGGCTTTTATCAGTTTCGTGTTATTCGATTAATATCATCACTGTCACATGCTAAAGGTAATAACAATGGCTATAGAAGGAAGTAATAATGAAGTTGTGATCTCGTGAGTGTTATTTATTGATAATTTGAAGTGTTAGTTAAGTGGTTAATTAAGTAGTTAATTATAGTTAATATTTAATCAACAATTTTAAGTGTTATCTTAACATTGAGAAGTAATCATACATTGGTGAGTGAGTTTAATTAGACAATAATTTAGTCTGAGTCTCTGAGGGAACGAACTAGAAAGTATTCTATATTACTTGCGAACGCGTATACTTGCGTGAATATTAGTGCGTGTTTTCGCCCTAACAAGTTTTTGGCGCCGCTGCCGGGGACTCGGCATATTTGTTTA
This sequence comes from Apium graveolens, assembly GCF_009905375.1. Lineage (NCBI taxonomy): Eukaryota > Viridiplantae > Streptophyta > Magnoliopsida > Apiales > Apiaceae > Apium > Apium graveolens. The sequence goes on along the minus strand of NC_133649.1, from coordinate 132,220,678 downwards.
GTTTATGTACTTACCATCATTGGTCATTAGGACTCAGTGATTAGGACGTAGTAGTTACTTACTCTTTTCGGTTGTGTTTCAGGTACTTTAGCAAGCGTTTATGCAAACTCGTTCTCGTGCTCGCAAGAGGACTTTAGATACAACTAAGGAGACAAACGAAGTTCTTGATATTCCGGAGAAGTTAGATTTTGAGGATTCGGATTCAGGCGCTGAGCAGAAAGAACCAGTAAACATGGGAGATCGTATTGTTCAAGCTGATCCAGCTCTTATGGATTTTTCTCGGCCTAAAATTGATGATATTCAGTGAAGCATCCTTCATCCGGCTATTCAAGCTAACACCTTTGAAATCAAGCCGGGCACTATTCAGATGGTGCAGAATTCTGTTTCTTTTGGAGGAGCGGCAACTGAAGACCCAACATGCATATAAGAAATTTTGTCGAGATCTACAGCACTTTTAAGTATAATGGCGTGACTGATGAGGCTATCAAGTTGAGGCTTTTCCCATTCTCACTGAGGGATAAGGCTAAAGACTGGTTACATTCTGAACCAGCTGGGTCCATCACTACGTGGCAAGATCTTGCGCAAAAGTTTCTGGTGAAGTTTTATCCAATGGCAAAGACTGCTGCTATGAGGAGTGCTCTTACTCAGTTTGCGCAGCAACCTACAGAATCTATGTGCGAGGCTTGGGAACGCTACAAGGAAATGTTGAGAAAATGTCCACATCATGGAATGCCGGATTGGATGGTAATCACTGGTTTTTTATAATGGTTTGGGGGCCCAATCTCGGCCCATGCTCGATGTAGCAGCTGGAGGAGCCTTATGGGCTAAAAGCTATACTGAGGCGTATAATCTTATAGAGACAATGGCTGTAAATGAGCATCAAAACCCAACTCAGAGGATGACGTCAGGCAAGGTCGCAGGTATTCTGGAAGTTGATGCAGCCACCGCTATTGCAGCCCAGCTCCAAGCGCTATCAATGAAGGTTGATTCTCTGGCTACGTATGGAGTTAATCAAATAGCTATGGTTTGTTAGCTTTGTGCACGTTCTCATGCTACGGATCAGTGTTCTCTTGTCAACGAATCTGTTCAGTATGTGAATAATTATCAGCGACAACAGCAGCCTGTGCCAGCGACCTATCATCCTAATAACAGAAATCATCCAAATTTCAGCTGGGGTAATAATCAGAATGCTATTCAGCCACCATATCAGCAAGGGGTGAGTAAACAGTTTAACCCACCTGGATTCCAGCAACCACAGCAGTATGCTACAAGGCAATCATATCCTCAACAGGGAAGTGCAGCTGCACCTACTAGTGCTGATTTTGAGGAACTTAAGCTGTTGTGCAAGAGTCAGGCGGTTTCTATCAAGACCTTGGAAAATCAAATCGGTCAATTAGCCAATGCAGTGCTCAATCATCAACCTGGCACTCTTCCCAGTGACACGGAAGTACCAGGCAGGAAGGAAGCTAAAGAGCAAGTCAAGGCTATTACCTTAAGGTCTGGAAAAGTAGCTGATGCTGAAAAGGCAAAAGAAGTCGAAGCTGAAGTTAGAGATGAAGAATCTAAGCAAAAGGAGAAAGCGGCGGAACCAAAGAAGACTACTGTTGAACACACTCTGCCTGAGGCTAATACAGGGGAGAAACAGCTCTATCCTCCACCACCTTTTCCTAAGAGATTGCAGCAACAAAAGCTGGATAGACAGTTCGGGAAGTTTCTGGAGGTGTTCAAGAAACTTCACATCAATATACCTTTCGCTGAGGCTCTGGAACAAATGCCTAGTTATGCGAAGTTTATGAAGACTATTCTTTCAAGGAAGGTGAAACTGGATGACCTTGAAACCGTTGCTCTCACGGAAGAATGCAGCGCTGTTCTGCAACAAAAGTTACCACTAAAACTGAAAGATCCAGGAAGCTTCACCATTCCTTGCACCATTGGCAATCTAACTTTTGACAAGTGCCTTTGTGATTTGGGAGCAAGCATTAATCTGATGCCCTTGTCGATCTTTAAAAAGCTGGATCTGCCTGATCCAAAACCCACATACATGTCGCTACAATTGGCGGACCGTTCCATTACTTACCCAAGGGGCATAGTTGAGGATGTGCTCGTCAAGGTGGATAAGCTCTTCTTTCCAGCAGATTTTGTTATTCTGGATTTTGAGGAAGATAAGAAGATTCCCATAATCTTGGGGAGGCCTTTCTTGGCTACTGGCCGTACCTTGATAGATGTTCAAAAAGGGGAACTTACTATGCGGGTCCAAGATCAGGATGTGACCTTCAACGTATTCAAGGCAATGAAATTCCCTACAGAAGATGAGGAGTGCTTAAAAGTGGATGTGATTGATTCCGCAGTTACTTCGGAACTCGAGCACATGCTAATGTCTGATGCATTGGAAAAGGCCTTAGTGGGGGAATTTGACAGTGATGATGAAGATAGCAACGAGAAATTACAATATCTGAACGCTTCTCCCTGGAAGCGAAAGCTGGACATACCATTTGAATCTCTTGGTACTTCTGAACTCAAGAACGCTGAAGGGAAGCTCAAACCATCAATAGAGGAAGCACCTACCTTGGAGCTCAAACCACTACCTGAACACTTGAGGTATGCTTTTTTAGGTGATTCATCTACGTTACCTGTTATTATTTCAGCTGACCTTTCAGGTAGTGAGGAAGACAAGCTCTTAAGGATTTTGAGAGAATTCAAATCGGCTATAGGATGGACCATAGCAGACATCAAGGGGATAAGTCCTTCATATTGTATGCATAAAATTCTGCTAGAGGAAGGTAGTAAGCCAACTGTGGAACAGCAACGAAGACTGAATCCCATCATGAAGGAGGTGGTGAAGAAAGAAATTCTGAAATGGCTAGATGCAGGCATCATTTATCCTATTTCTGACAGCTCGTGGGTGAGCCCCGTACAATGTGTTCCTAAGAAAGGAGGTATCACTGTGGTCGCAAATGAAAAGAATGAGCTCATCCCTACTCGAACAGTTACAGGATGGAGAGTATGCATGGATTATAGGAAATTGAACAAAGCCACAAGGAAGGATCACTTTCCTCTTCCATTTATTGATCAAATGCTTGACAGATTGGCGGGACATGAGTATTTTTGTCTTCTGGATGGTTATTCCGGGTATAATCAGATTTGTATTGCACCAGAGGACCAGGAAAAGACTACCTTCACTTGTCCATTTGGCACATTTGCTTTTCGTAGAGTTTCGTTTGGGTTATGTGGCGCCCCGGCCACCTTTCAGAGATGTATGATGGCTATATTCTCTGACATGATTGGAAATAACGTCGAAGTGTTCATGGATGACTTCTCCGTCTTTGGACACTCATATGATGAATGTTTGAATAATCTGCGCGCCGTACTCAAAAGATGCGTGGAAACTAATTTGGTGCTTAATTGGGAGAAATGTCATTTTATGGTGCGTGAAGGCATTATCCTTGGGCATAAGGTCTCTAGCAAGGGTCTGGAGGTGGACAAGGCCAAGGTGGGAGTCATTGAAAATCTTCCCCCACCCAATTATGTGAAAGGAATCCGTAGTTTTCTTGGTCATGCGGGTTTTTATCGGCGATTCATCAAGGACTTTTCAAAGATATCTAAGCCGTTGTGCAATTTGCTTGAGAAAGATGTGCCTTTCAAATTTGATGATGAATGTTTGGCAGCATTCGAGACTCTCAAGGAGAGTTTGATCACTGCACCAGTTATTACAGCACCAGATTGGACAGAACTGTTTGAGATGATGTGTGATGCGAGTGATTATACGGTAGGTGCAGTTCTGGGACAGCGCAAGAAAAATCTCTTCCATGTGGTCTACTATGCGAGTAAGACTTTAAATGGTGCCCAATTGAACTACACCACTACTGAGAAGGAGCTTTTGGCTATAGTCTTTGGCTTTGAGAAATTTCGATCTTATCTGCTTGGTACGAAAGTAACAGTATTCACTGATCATGCAGCTATTCGCTATTTGGTTTCTAAGAAGGATTCGAAGCCGAGACTCATTCGTTGGGTGCTTTTACTTCAGGAATTTGAGTTAGAGATCAAAGATAGAAAAGGTACCGAGAATCAAGTAGCTGACCATCTCTCTAGGTTGGAGAATCCCGATTCTACTTCACAAGATAGGACGTTAATCAATGAATCTTTTCCGGATGAGCAATTGTTTGTAATTCAGGAGGAAGAACCATGGTTTGCAGATATTGTAAACTATCTTGTCAGCAATATAATGCCTCTTAATTTGACATCCGCGCAAAAGAAGAAGTTTCTGCATGAGGTGAAGTGGTATATGTGGGATGAACCATATTTGTTTAGACAGGGAGCTGACCAGATCATCAGGAGATGTATCCCGTTCTGTGAGACGGAGGGGATATTACGAGACTGCCATTCCACGGTTTATGGTGGACACTATGGAGGTGAGAAGACGGCAGCTCGTATTCTGCAAGCAGGTTTTTTCTGGCCTACTTTGTTCAAGGATGCTCATCAGTTTGTTTTAAGGTGTGATCGTTGCCAAAGATTGGGAAATTTGTCAAGGAAGGATGAGATGCCATTAAATGTGATGCTTGAAGTTGAGGTCTTTGATGTGTGGGGAATCGATTTCATGGGGCCTTTTATCTCGTCTTGCAATAATCAGTACATCTTGCTGGCAGTCGATTATGTCTCAAAATGGGTCGAAGTTAAAGCTTTACCGACAAATGATGCAAAGGTAGTACTAAATTTTCTTCATAAGCAAATTTTCACAAGGTTTGGAATGCCTCGGGTAATCATAAGTGATGAAGGATCGCATTTTTGCAACCGTAGGTTCACTTCTATGATGCAGCGTTATAATGTGAATCATCGAGTAGCTACTGCCTATCATCCGCAAACAAATGGTCAAGCGGAAGTGTCTAACAGAGAGATAAAGCGCATTCTAGAGAAGATTGTTTGTCCGTCAAGGAAGGATTGGTCTTTAAAGCTCGATGAAGCTGTTTGGGCTTACAGAACAGCATACAAAACTCCACTAGGGATGTCACCGTTTCAGTTGGTGTACGGTAAGGGATGTCATCTACCAGCGGAGCTTGAGCATAAGGCCTACTGGGCATTGAAGAAATTGAACCTGGATTTAGATGCAGCTGGTAAGAAAAGAATGCTTTAGCTTAATGAACTTGATGAATTTCGACTTCAAGCGTACGAGAATAACAAAATGTATAAGGAAAAGGTGAAGAGGTGGCACGATAGGAAGCTACATCCTAAGTTATTTGTGCCAGGGCAACAAGTTCTTTTATTCAACTCTCGGCTCCGACTTTTTCCTGGGAAGTTGAAATCAAGGTGGTCTGGACCTTTTATTGTCAAAACTGTGTTTCCACATGGAGCGGTGGAAATTTTTGAGAATGATTCGGACCAAGCATTCAAGGTTAACGGTTGAAGCACTACTATGGGGACATGGCAAACCGAGAGGTGGTTAGTGCCATTTTGTTGACTACTTGAGAAAGGTACGGAACGTCAAGCTAATGACGAAAAAGAAGCGCTGCGTGGGAGGCAACCCATGAATTGTTGTTACAGGAACCCTTAGAAGTTAATAACCTATCCAAAAACACAAAAAAATCAGAAAACAGGGGCTGAAAATTTTTTTTTCCAGAGACCCTCTGCGCGCCCGCGCAGTTATGCTGAGCGGCCGCGCAGCTTGCTGCGCGCCCGCCCAGAAATGCTGAGCGGCCGCGCAGGGGTCGAGTTCCAGAAAATTTTTTGCAGTTCAGAAAAAAAAAAAACAAAAACACAAAAAACAGTTTTAGCCCATAAACCCACGAATTGTTCCCACTACCCCATCATTTTAACCCTTAATTCCCAAACCCTAATCTAATCCATACCCTATATATACATACACCTATCCTACATATCTCCCACAAAACTTCCTACACTTAAACCCTCTCACAAACATCAAAAATCAGTTCTTACACACTTCTATTCACGAATCAATGGCACCCAAGAGAGCACGCACTATTGACAGCAGCAGCACAGTTCCTACTGCTGATTCTTCGAGGGGCACTACTGCAAGGCCTCGGTTAACTGACAGAGCTGCGGAGGAGGAGTACACTAGGCTGTTGGGGAAGCCGATTCTGAAGGAGAGGGGGTTTTTACCATCAGGGAGGGATGGTGAGTTGTTGCCCATGATTGCAGAGAAGGGGTGGATAGCTTTTTGTGAGTCACCCGAAGCAGTACCGATGAGCGTTATTCGCGAGTTCTACGCGAACGCGAAGGCTGAAAAGAATGGGTTTTCTGTAGTCCGTGGGCTGACGGTTGATTATCATCCTGCGGCGATTCGCCGTGTGATTGGACAGCTTGAGAGGAAGCCGGAGGAGGAGAACTGGAATGGAAAGACTGCTGAGGATTTTGACTTGGATTTGATTTGTGCGACTCTCTGTCGACCGAGCATAGTTTGGAACCGCAGTCCAGCCAATAATGAGTATCGTCACTTTCCGGCGATCGCCATGAACATGTATGCCCGTGCATGGAATGCATTTATATGTGCTAATATTTTGCCTTCTTCACATGCACATGAGGTCACCGTTGAGAGAGCACAGCTGTTGTGGGGAATTCTGAATGAGGAATACTATGTGGACCTTGGTGAGTTTATCTACCAAGGAATTCTGAAGTTTTTGAGGGGAGCAAAGCATATGAACATCCCTTATGCATCCACGGTTACGAAGCTATGCCGAGCAGTGGGAGTGAACTGGCCGGCTCATGAGCAGTTGCAGTTGCCAGCAGCTCCGATAGATTCTGGCACTCTGAATGGGATGCAGGAGTGGACCGGTGGTGAGCCTGAGGAGCATGGGCTGGGTTATCGTCTTCCAGGAGGGCGTCCAGCACGAGGTGCTACTATGGCCAGGCCAGGGCGTGGTGAGGCTGGTTCGTCGAGAGCTCAGGAGGGTGCTGGGATGGGTGATGCCCAGTATAGGAGGCTTTCACGGCGGATGGATGCCATGTATGAGACGCTGAGTAGGTTTGCTCAGGAGCTCACCCTTGCGTTAGGGACTGCTTTTCGAGGCCTTGGAGCTGATATCCAGTGGCCAGTTTTTGGTGAGGACTCTGCATATCCGCCGCCTGATACTCCACCCGCTGAGGGTGATAATGATGATGACTCCGAGTAGGTATACCCTGTGTTCCTTTCTACTACTTTCACTGAGGACAGTGAAGATTTTTAGTTTGGGGGTGGTAGTTAAAGGAATATTGTGTGTGTGTCATTTAGTTGCATATTCATGATAGTTAGTTCATATAGTTGCATAATTTATGCCATATAGTTTTTTTTTATGAATGTCATGTAGCTCATGCATTTACTATGATCCCTTTTGCAATGATTTATCGACTGAATTGTGATATTGATGCGAGTGTAGTGATAGCATTAAAGTGATATTAAGTTGTGTAGGTTGATATGCATGCTAGAAACAATTGTAAGTCCACTAAGTCTTAAAGAATGCGTAAGGGCTAGATTGTTGTTATGATTTGGTTGTTTTCAAGGTCAATCTATTTATTATGCTTAGAATTCGATTATAGGTTCTTAGTGATAAAAACATGAAAAAGAAAAATTTTTTGGAGAAAAAAAATATGGAAGTTGTTGCTAGTTGTGGCTAGGCATCAAATGGCTAGTAGCCGGCTCGCTTATGTTGCGAGTAGTCTAGGGTTGAGTAAGATGGAGCGAAACGCACTTGCTCAGAAGTTAAAAAAAAAAAAAAATTCTGCATAATTGATCAAGAGTGGGCTCTTTGGTATTCGAGTTATTAAGTTCTTAGGGGACTTTGTGCCTAGTGACCTAAGGCTTTTAGAGTCTGGGATCCGCTAACCTAACGCTCGTTACATGGATACCATTGTATAAGTCTTTTGTGGACCTCACTCATTGCACGGTCAAATAAGCATTTGAGTTGTAAATAAAAAGCACAATTCCGTAGTAAGCTCCAGAGTTCTTGTAGTGTTGTATATCACTTTGTGCCTAGAATTTTTATTCTTTGTATAATCATAGGATTGCCTTGAGGATAGTCTAGTCATAAGTAATTGGTCTAGTTCCGAAGCATATCTGTTAAGCATTTGCACACACCACGTTTCTGGCTGTTTGTCCGGTTGCATGAGTTTATTGATCTTTAATTGTCTAACTGCATTCGTTGAGATGTGACAATTTGGTTGGTTAATTGTAGTAAGGGGGATCGTTGCATTTTCATATAGATTGCATTCATGCATATTTTTATTTGTTTTGAGTCTGTGACGCTTGAGGACAAGCATCGATTTAAGTTTGGGGGTGTGATAAGTGGCATTTTATACCACTTAGAACGTCTTAAAATGGCTTAAATTGGTGTCTTGAAATCAAGTATTTTGTGTATTTAATGTGTTTTTCTAGTGTTTATGCATTTCAGGGTATTAGTTGCATTTCGGGGGAGGAATCATCAAGAATAAGCCTTGGCATGTGTTCACCATTGCGAGAGGAAAGGAATGGGCAGATTACGGCGAAGAAACGGAGCAAGCTTGGAATTTTTCCAGTAGGGTCCTGCACGCCCGCGCAGCAATGCTGAGCGGCCGCGCAGTAGCCTGCGCGCCCGCACAGAAATGCTGAGCGGCCGCGCAAGGTCGGGGAAAAAGCTGAATTATTTCAGACTTCTACTTCTGTTTGGCTTCCAACTTCTATGTAATCTGAGTTTTATGGGACTATTATATAGGTAGATTTGAGACGTTTTCATAGAGAGTATTAAGGAGATTATGTTTTAGATTGTTTTTTACGCAAGAAGCGAAGGAGATAAGGAAGAAGACCGATTTAGCACACCGCAACGAAGAGGAAGCATATATTCTTGTGATTTTTGTTTTGTTGTAACGTTGGATGCTAGTTTTCTTGTTTTGACTTATTTACTCTTGTGACGTACTCTGTTTTAATATAATTAGTTTAGTTATTATTTTCTTGTGTTTGTTTATCATGATTTCATATGAACCCATGATGGCGATGAGTTCTATTATGGGCTAATCGTGATCATGGGGTTACAACGGATTTATTATGGAATTCTTTAGTTAATTGTTTAATACTTTAGTGTGTGATGATTGCATGATATCTAGTATTGGTTGCGCGTATTCGTCTTATGTGCGTCGCGAACATATAAGATAGGGTGTTAATCTCTTGTGAAGCGACGGTGGATCTTGAGATTTAGAACTTGCCATGCTAGCATAGGTTCATGTACGTTGTGCATGATTAGTGGGTAACTCTAACAGTTTTATTTGCCCTATGTAATCAAAAGGAATAACTTGTGCTTAAATCGTTGTGTTGTCAATTTCTGTAGACATATAGGAACTCAACATAATTGATGACTATTCAACTTCTATCTTAATTGTGGATGCTTGGTAGAATGGTATTAGTACAATGAAAGTTGGCTTTTATCAGTTTCGTGTTATTCGATTAATATCATCACTGTCACATGCTAAAGGTAATAACAATGGCTATAGAAGGAAGTAATAATGAAGTTGTGATCTCGTGAGTGTTATTTATTGATAATTTGAAGTGTTAGTTAAGTGGTTAATTAAGTAGTTAATTATAGTTAATATTTAATCAACAATTTTAAGTGTTATCTTAACATTGAGAAGTAATCATACATTGGTGAGTGAGTTTAATTAGACAATAATTTAGTCTGAGTCTCTGAGGGAACGAACTAGAAAGTATTCTATATTACTTGCGAACGCGTATACTTGCGTGAATATTAGTGCGTATTTTCGCCCTAACAGTTTTCAAAAACACTTGTACCTATCTCATTTTCAAAATCATTTATCTAGCTAGCACACATATAAAATCCATTTCGCAAATCATTTCATTTGAGACAGGTACCTTTCGAAGTTACTTTTCCCCAAAACAATTCGAAAACAGTAATTTTATAACTACAGGGGATACGTAACTTAAAACATTTATGTTCCATTATGAGAATAAAACATTTAGCTATCCATATACACTGAACCATAAAAGAATGGTCAGGGGTACTTGCCTTGCAACACTTTACAAACCCTAATAGCTTTCACGTTGACTTTGATCCTGGAATGACTCGATTGGGATCTACAATTACAGAATACCCTAATTAGTTATGCCGACATGCTTGATATCCTCAAATCCTAATAAACCAAATCTGACAACCCGACTCGTATTATTATTATACACACAAAACCCGTAATCACATAGTCACATAGTCGGAAATATTGTTAGGGTGACACATAAATATATATTTTCGAACATATTTTTAGGAAATTTTGGCAACATCTTCTTTATTTATAAGACTACCCATCGATTGCAATCGACGTCAACAATTCTCAACCATCCACAATATTATTTTATCCTTTTATACAACTTACACTCCAATACCAATCACAATTAATTATTTAAGTCCAGAAATATTTTGCGAAAAATCATTTTATTTATTTATAAAATTTAGGACTCAGAACATCGTCATCACCGTCCACCGTCGACTCACCGAAGTTCATCGTCAACGGCGGCACAATTTATTGGTGCCCAATATGATACGGGTTCCCAAATAAATTATACCGATTAATATTATTTCCCGCAACGAAAGTTTTAATTTCATGAATACTAATCATTTATTTTCCTGCAGAAAAGAAAATAGTAATTAAAATTATAATAGTTAGCCCACTGCTTTCAAAGCCCATCCCAACAGTCAACCCAACTGCAAGGCCCAACAAAGAAACCAAGCAACAGAGAACAGAACGGAGCGCCACACCCGCGGCCGGAACACAGCAACACACGGCCGCCCACACATACCAACACACCAACACACACACACATTCACACACACACACACACATATTCACACACAAACATATTCACACATACATACACAATCACACACACATAAATATATATATAAAGGAATGAATCGATTGGAAATCGAACAGAAGAACCGGAAGTAATTACCGGAACTGGAGGCCGAAGAATCACCGGGAAAAGGAAGAAGAAAAACGGAAAGGAAACGAAGTGAATCGGAGAAGAAGAAGCCGAGAGCACAGGGCAAAGAAAAAAAAAACAACCGAGATAAAAGAATTAGGTTGAGGGAGTGTAAGATGCTGTGAACACGTGTCCTGCAAAATTGGATACGTGTTAACTTCTTAATATATGTTGTTAACACGTATCCCTGAATACTCAGGGGCTCAATTTTTAACCCGAATTCTTATTTTTTTACGAAACAGAATACGATTTAAATGTATCAGAAAAATCTCTAAATACTCTTAAAATTTCAGAAATTTCCCTAAGTGTACAAAAACATAATTTCAAAAAATTTTTAAAACAATTCTTAAGGTACTCTTGGTACCCAGTTTTTTACAAATAATGAAATGACACGCGGTGAAACAAATCCCAAAAATTTTCAAAATAATTTTAAAATTCTTTGTATAATACGAATTTAATAAAATATAAATTTCATAATTTTTAAAGATTCCCATAATTAAATATGGATTTTAGCATTTAATACACTCAGAAAATCAATTAAAAATAAATAATTAACGAAATATTGCTTTCTCAATTTTATAAAGTCCTAAAAATAATTATTGAAATTATAAAATTAGAAAACCAATTTTAAAGACAACCCAAATATTTATGGAATTAAAATTACCATAAAATCACTTTTACAAGCAAAATAAATCATGTAACTCACTAATAAATCTCACAATTCAATCCCACTTATCAACAAATCATAATTAATCAAATAATAATCAATAACCGCTGCCAAAAACCATTATACACATTTTATTTATTTACTTAAACCTTTATTACACTTCCAAATAAAATAGAATTAAAATAAAAATACACCAGTCGTTATAACCTTTTTACTTTTTCCTTGTACATTTTGTTGTTTTCGTACGCTTGAAGTCGAAATTCATGAAGTTCATTTAACTGAAGCATTCGCTTCTTCCCAGCTGCATCTAGATCAAGGTTTAACTTCTTTAATGCCCAGTAAGCCTTATGCTCAAGCTCCGCAAGTAAATGGCATCCCTTACCATAGACAAGTTGAAACGGGGACATCCCAAGTGGAGTCTTGTATGCTGTTTTATAAGCCCAAACAGCTTCATTGAGCTTCAAAGACCAATCTTTCCTTGACGGACAAACGAATTTCTCTAGAATGCGCTTGATTTCTCTATTAGACACTTCAGCTTGACCATTAGCTTGCGGATAATAGGCAGTAGCGATGCGATGATTCAAATTGTAGCGTTGCATCATAGAAGTGAACTTACGATTGCAGAAATGCGACCCTTCATCACTTATGATAACTCTTGGCGTTCCAAACCTTGTGAATATCTGCTTATGAAGAAAACTCAACACTACCTTTGCATCATTAGTCGGAAAAGCCCTGACTTCTACCCATTTCGAGACATAATCGACTGCCAGCAAGATATACTGATTATTGCAGGACGAGATAAATGGTCCCATGAAATCGATTCCCCTAACATCGAAGACCTCAACTTCAAGCATCACGTTTAAAGGCATCTCATCCTTTCTGGTAAGATTCCCAACTTTTTGGCAATGATCACACCTTAAAACGAACTAATGTGCATCCTTAAACAATGTAGGCCAGAAAAAACCTACTTGAGGAATACGAGCTGTTGTCTTTTCACTACCATAATGTCCACCATAAACTGTGGAATGACAGTCTCGTAATATCCCCTCTGTCTCACAGAATGGGATACATCTCCTGATAATCTGGTCAGCTCCTTGTCTAATCAAATATGGTTCATCCCACATTTACCACTTCCTCTCATACAGAAACTTCTTTTTTTGAGCCGCATTCATGTTAGGAGGCATTATATTACTAACAAGATAGTTCACAATGTATGCGAACCATGGCTCTTCCTCTTGAATTATGAACAACTGCTCATCCGGAAAAGATTCATTGATCAATGTCTTATCATATAAAGTAGAATCGGGATTCTTTAATCTAGAGAGATGGTCAACTACTTGATTTTCAGTACCTTTTCGATCCTTGATCTCTAACTCAAATTCCCTTAGCAAGAGCACCTAACGAATAAGTCTAGGATTCGAATCCTTCTTTGAGACCAAATAGCGGATGACAGCGTGATCAATGAATACTGTCTCCTTTGTCCCAAGTAGATAAGATCAAAATTTTTCGAAACCAAAAACTATCGCCAAGAACTCCTTCTCAGTAGTGGTGTAGTTCAGTTGAGCTCCATTTAGTGTCTTACTAGCATAGTAGACCACATGAAAGATATTAGACTTTCACTGCCCAAGAACTGCTCCCACTGCATAATCACTTGCATCACACATCATCTCAAAAGGCTCTCTCCAATCAGGTGCCGTAATAACTGGTGCAGTAATTAAACTCTTCTTGAGAGTCTCGAATGCTGCCAAGCATTCATCATCAAATTTAAAGGGCACATCTTTCTCGAGCAAGTTGCACAACGACTTAGATATCTTAGAGAAGTCCTTGATGAAACGCCGATAAAAACCCGCATGACCAAGAAAACTACGCATTCCTTTCACAAAAATAGGTAGCGGTAGATTTTCAATGATTCCCACCTTGGCCTTATCCACCTCAAGACCCTTACTAGAGACCTTGTGCCCAAGAATGATGCCTTGTTGCACCATGAAGTGACATTTTTCCCAATTGAGCACCAGATTGGTTTCCACACACCTTTTGAGCACCAAACGGAGATTATTCAAGCATTCATCATACGAATGTCCAAAGACGGAGAAGTCGTCCATGAACACTTCGACATTATTTCCAATCATATCAGAGAATATATCCATCATGCATCTCTGAAAAGTGGTAGGTGCACCACATAAGCCAAAAGAAACTCTGCGGAAAGCAAATGTGCCGAATGGACAAGTGAAAGTAATCTTCTCTTGATCTTCTGGTGCAATGCAAATCTGATTGTAGCCCGAATAGCCATCCAGAAGACAATAATACTCATGACCAGCCAACCTATCAAGCATCTGATCAATAAATGGAAGAGGGAAGTAATCCTTCCATGTGGCTTTATTCAACTTTCTGTAATCCATGTATACCCTCCATCCTGTGACTGTTCAAGTGGGGATGAGTTCGTTCTTCTCATTTGCTACCACATTAATACCTCCTTTCTTAGGTACAGATTGCACGGGGCTCACGCAAGAACTGTTAGAAATAGGATATATGATTCCTGCATCCATCCACTTTAGAATTTCTTTCTTCACCACTTCTTTCATAATAGGATTAAGCCTTTGTTGTTGCTCAACCATTGGCTTGCTACCTTCCTCTAGCATAATTTTATGCATGCAGTACGAAGGGATGATCCCTTTTATATTTGCTATAGTCCATCCGATGGTCGATTTGAATTCTCTCAAAATCCTTAAGAGCTTGTCCTCATCACTACCTGAAAGGTCAGATGCAATAATAACAGGAAAAGTAGATGCATCACCTAAAAAAGCATACCTCAAGTGTTCAGGCAACGGTGTAAGCTCCAATGTAGATGCTTCCTCAATAGATGGTTTGAGCTTTCCCTCAACAATCTTGAGATCAGTGTTACCAAGAGATTCAAATGGCATGTCTATCTTTCGTTTCCAAGGAGAAGCATTTAGATATTGTAACTGCTCATTGCCTTCCTCATCATCACTGTCAAATTCCCCCAGTAAGGCTTTTTCTAAGGCATCAGACCTTAGCACATGATCAAGTTCTGAAATAACTGCAGAATCAATCAAATCCTTCTTGAAGCACTCCTCATCTTCCATAGGGAATTTCATTGCATTGAACACAATGAATGTCACATCATAATCTTGCACCCTCATAGTAAGTTCACCTTTTTGTACATCTATCAAGGTATGACCTGTAGCCAAGAAAGGTCTTCCCAAGATTATGGGAATCTTCTTATCTTCCTCGAAATCTAGAATGACAAAGTCTGCAGGAAAGATGAGCTTGTCCACCTTTACTATCACATCCTCCACGATGCCTCGTGGGTATATAATAGAACGATCAGCCAATTGTAGAGACTTGTAAGTGGGCTTTGGATAAGGCAAATTCATCTTTTTGAAGATAGACAACGGCATCAGATTGATGCTTGCTCCCAAATCGCAAAGGCACTTGTCGAATGACAACTTGCCAATGGTGCTAGGAATGGTGAAGCTACCTAGATCCTTAAGCTTTGGAGGTAACTTTTGCTGCAACACGGCACTGCACTCTTCCGTCAGAGCAACGGTATCAAGATCATCCAATTTCACCTTCCTTGAAAGAATACCTTTCATGAATTTTGCATAACTAGGCATTTGCTTCAGAGCCTCAGCGAAAGGTATGTTGATGTGAAGTTTCTTGAACACCTCCAGAAACTTACCAAATTGTTTGTCCAACTTTTGTTTTTGCAATCTCTTAGGAAAAGGTGGTGGAGGATAGAGCTATTTCTCCCCTGTATTACCCTCAGGCAGAGTGTGTTCAACAGGTAGTCTTCCTTAGTTCCCCCTCTTTTTCCTTTTGCTTTTCTTCTTCATCTACAACTTCAGCTTCTCCATCTTTTTTTTTCAGCATCATCAACTTTTCCAGACCTTAAGGTGACAACTTTGACTTGCTCTTTAACTTCCTTCCTGCCTGGCACTTCAGTATCTCTGGGAAGTGTGCCAGGTTGATGATTAAGCAAGGCATTGGCTATTTGTCCAATTTGATTTTCCAAGGTCTTTATAGGAACAGCTTGACTTTTGCATAACAACTTTAACTCCTCGAAATCATCACTAGAAGGTGGAGCATCACCTCCTTGTTGAGGATATTATTGCCTTTGCACATATTACTGAGGTTGCTGGAATCCAGGTGGATTAAACTGTTTACTTGCAGCTTGCTGATATGGTTGCTGAGCAGCATTCTGATTATTACTCCAGCTGAAATTAGGATGATTTCTGTTATTAGGATGATAAGTAGCGGGCACAGGCTGCTGCGATCTCTGAAAATTGTTCACATACTGAACAGATTCATTAACAAGAGAACACTGATCCGTAGCATGAGAGCCTGCACAAAGCTCACAGACAATAGCTATTTGATTGACTCCATAGTTGGCTAAAGAATCGACCTTCATAGACAACGCTTGGAGCTGTGCTGCAATAGCTGTAGCTGCATCAACTTCCAGAATACCTGCTAACTTACCAGGCATCATCCTTTGAGTTAGGTTTTGATACTCGTTTGTAGCCATAGTTTCAATAAGATTATAGGCCTCAGTATACCTTTTGGCCCACAAAGCGCCTCCAGAAGCTGCATCGAGCATGGGCCGAGATTGGGCCCCCAAACCATTATAGAAACCAGTGATCACATCCAGTCGGGCATACCATGATGTGGACACTTTCTCAACATCTCCTTGTAGTGCTCCTAAGCTTCGCACATAGATTCTCCTTGTTACTGCGCAAACTGAGTAAGAGCACTTCTCATAGCTGCAGTCTTGGCCATTGGATATAAATTAACCAGAAACTTTTGCGTGAGATCTTCCCAAGTAGTGATGGGCCCAGCCGGTAATGATTGTAACCAGTCCTTAGCTTTGTCCCTCAGAGAGAATGGGAAAAGCCTCAGCTTGATAGCCTCATCAGTAACACCATTATATTTGAAAGTACTACAGATCTCGACAAAATTCCTGATATGCATGTTGGGATCTTCAGTCGCAGCACCTCCAAAAGAAACAGAATTCTGCACCATCTGAATAGTGCCCGGCTTGATTTCAAAAGTATTGGCCTAAATAGCCGGATGAATGATGCTTGACTGAATGTCATCAATTTTAGGCCGAGAAAAGTCCATAAGAGCTGGATCAGCTGGAACTATACGATCACCCTGAAGGGTTTTTAGCACATAAACGCAGCGAAAACGTAAATTTAAATCTTAAAAAAAACCGAAACCCTCTGCAGGATCCATGCGAAAAATAATATTTAATTCGTAGTTCACTATGTTTACCTTAAGAAGCTTTACGTTAATGGAAAGATAGAGGTCTTTAATGGCGATCCAAAAATGATGAACGGAGATCCTTAGCAGCTGCTCCTCAAGTGTGAAGCACTCCACCGGTATCCACCAAGAAAACGATGTAATAAAGGAGGAGGAGATGGAGAGAATTAGGGTTTTGTAAATCTTTTTGGTTGAGGCAAAAATAGGGTCTATAATAGTATATTTATAGGCAAAATTTTCAGCTGAAAATTTTCCCATAAAATATTATTATTATTAACCCTTTATTATTCTCACTAATAATTAAAACACCTTTTAATTATTAATCCTTTTTTTAAACACTTTAGAAATAATTCTCTCATTTGATTTAATTTCCAAAAAATAAATTCTTAATTAATAATATTAACAACTTTTTCTTAATTAATTTATAATCAATTAAATCTCATTTAATCAATTATTAAATTTGCCAATTAATTATTTATTTCATAAATAAATAATTATCAGCCATTATTAATTAATTTCTCCACCATTATATCATTCTCTTTTATGGTGTGACCCTGTAGGTTCAATATTAAGCCGGTAGTAGAAATAAATAATAATAAACTATTTTATCATTATTTATATAAATTCTCTAATTCATTAAATATGATTAATTAATTAATCATATTTATTCTACATCGTGAGGGATACTTCTCTGAATATCGCGACTATCCGGATAATACGAATTCACTGCTTAGAATACCAAGAACCTATTCAGTGAGTAGTTACCGTACAATTAATTCCTTCTACCCTGCAATGTCATGATTAAATACAAGGCATGGAACTTGTGTCAAGCCTATCTTATTTAATCACTTGCTTTCCCATTCACTATGCTTAGTTCTATTTAATGTAAATTAGAAACTCATTTCTAATTTCATTCACTCTGGCCAGAGATTCCTGAACTAACATAAGTGGATCAGCATTGAACATTCTCTTCCTACACTGGAAAGGGTAGATCCTTTATTGATCATACACTATCTTCGTGTACAAATTCCTATACCCAGTAGAGCCCTTATAATTGTCCCTTGAGAATAAGAACTAAACCAAAGCATAGTTCAGTGTACACAATATGACTATGATGACCTCAAGTCTAAGGATACTTGTACAACTATCACTATGTGAATAACTGCTGACACGTGAGTGAACTCCATCAGTTGTTCAGCTGTGTGAGTCATGTTTAGTGAACTTATTCTATAATAAGCACCTACATACTAGTTATAGTGTCACCACACAAATGTCTATGAGAACAGACATCCTTCATAATGAAGCAAGCATAGTACGTACCGATCTTTGCGGATTATTAATTACCAGTTAGTAATCGTACGATCAGGAACTATTTAAGTTTAGAGTTATCATCTCTTAGGTCTCATTATTATGATCTCATCACAATCCATAAAAAGCTTTACTCTAAACTGTGGTATATCTTATTTAAACATTTAAATAGATAGAGCCCGCAATAAAAACAAAACAAGTCTTTTATTAATATCAATGAAATCAAAACAAATTACATAAAAGTTATTCCTAAATCCTTATACATGATTGGACTTAGGACATATCTCTTTCAATCTCCCACTTGTACTAAAGCCAATCACTCTGGTATCTAATACCCATCTTGTCTTTATGACGATCAAAGTGACTCTGAGAAAGTGGCTTTGTGAGTGGGTCTGCTACGTTGTTATGTGTGTCAACTCTCTCGACGTTGACATCTCCTCTATTTTCAACTCAGATTCACCACCAAAAATAAGAAAAATGTCCTGAGTCCTTCGCAAGTACTTAAGGATGTTTTTCACTGCTTTCCAGTGGTCTTCACCTGGATTGGACTGATATCTGCTCGTCACACTAATTGAATAAGCAACATCAGGCCTTGTACACAACATCGCGTACATGATAGATCCTATTGCTGAAGCATAAGGAATCTTACTCATACGCTCTCTTTCCTCAGGTGTCTTAGGAGACATGACGAATATAGTAAATCTGTAATGATAAACACATAACAACACTTAGCAAATATTCAATTTCATTTCAAAACACTATATGAATCGGGTCTTTATTCATAAGTGTCTCCCACTAGTTTATCTAATTTTTTCAACCCCCTAAGTGAAAATTAAGCATTCATAATGCTAGTGGGAATAGGGATCCTACATTCCATCACACAACCTCGGCTGTGGCACGAAACGTCATGTGATGTTCAATAGGCAGACAACTCTTGTCAATTACATCTTATGTTATTCCCTAATATAAGTTTAGCCTCTTGAATAATTGAGTCACGGCTGTCGCACGACAAACTCAATATTCTAAGTCAAGTCTAACCCAACATTTCGTACAATTGAATCAGTCTCCAACGGCCCACGGCTGTAGCACGTACCGACCTTTAGATTCTAATTCAATGTACACATCTCTATGTAATAGACAAGTATTTCTTATTTCGAAATCAAAGCCCTCGGCTGTAGCACGAAATGACAATGATTTAAAAATAAGAACCACTTTCTACCATTTTGGAAGGCTATGACCGACACAAGCCCGTTGTGTCATTGGCCAATTACTACTTGATATTATTTAATTTTAGATGGATTATATTACGTTACAATCATAATCATATTATAAAGAGATTCTTCCTTTTAAATTAAATATTTCAAATCAATAATCGATAATCAGATAATTCCCAGATCGAGTGGAGCATTGTCAAGAGGCGTAACTTAATAACCCTTTCTTACAGATATAAATCTGTTGTTGACAGAATCATCCTTTCTCTCAATATTGAAAATTCATATTCAATTACGTGTTTCATAAACACAATAATCTCATGATCGTATTTGTAATAACCCCAATTTTTGGAAAATTTTGAAACCCTTATGAATAGTGTTTTTGCTGAATGAGAAAACTTTTCATGCCACACTATGTAGGGGTTCTGTTATAGATATTCTGGGATATTATTAGTACTCTATGAAGTATATAAGTGTATGTAAAGATCGTCAGAATCCAATTCCGAACACTTTGGTTTTTCCCGGAAATCCACAAGATACGGAGAGAATTGAGTATAAGGTAACAGGATAAAAAGGATTTAAATTAAAGGATTATAATAGAGGATCATAAAAAGGAATATAATGTATTGAGAAAGGTTAAGGGAACCTAAGTAATAAGATCCCGGGTATGATCCTTCAAACGATAAACGAGAACGAAAGTTAAGCAAACCGTATAACAGATCAGCGGTCATTAGGCAAACGATTAGGAAGTTAATCAAAGGGATTAGGGGGAATGATGTCATCCAACCAATAGAAAGAGGACAAGGAAGGGAGGATGACATCATGAGGATGACATAAGCATGACATGGGAAGGAAGGAGGTGTGGTAGCTTTGTAACCACACAATTTCAAGGGCAAGAAGGTAATTGACTAAAGCAAGCACAAAAACCAAGCAACCAAGCCAAGCAAAAATCATTTTTCAAAAATCAAAAGCAACCAAGGCTTTGTTCTTCATTGCTCACGGCTTTTCACTATTCAAAAGGCAAGAGAAATTCAAAATCCAAGATCCAAGCTTCCTAAATTGGTAAGATAATTCCCTAATCATCTTCATGCTTAGTTAGGACTATATCATGAGTTTAAACCATTAATTCTTTCTCAATCTTCTTCATTTAATCAAAGAAGAAGACAATGAATAGTGTTTTCAAGTTTTTAACTTGAACTTTTTCTTGTTTTTCTTGAAGATCCAAGCATTCTTAAGACTTCTCAAAGCTTCTTAAGGCTTCCTAGCTCCACCCACCACTTCAAGGAAGGTATACCATCTCCAAACCCTAGATTCCTATATATTATAAGATGATTTTGATTAGTGGGTTGATATTGTAGTTTGTTGTTATGATTTAGAGTTTGGGATTTGGAATGGTAGTGAAATGGAATGGTAATTGTTGTGGTTTTGATTTAAAGGAACTTAAGTATGATTAAAGTTAAGTTTAAGCATAAGTATGAATGATTAAATTGAATTGGTTGGGGTTGTTATGATGTGATAAGGATGGATGTTTGTTGTATGATTGATTTGGGGTTGATTTGTGGTTGGTATTGAATGGTTTAAAATTTGGGAAATCGCGTAAACATAGCCGTCGTAACGTCCGATTTTCTTTGGACTGTTTTTGTGCATAGCATTAGGACCCGAGAACCCCCTGCTAGATTATGACCACTGCCATGTTTAGATAGCTCATGTTACGAGCTTCGTTTTGATATGTAGTTCGTTCGATTCCGATGAACGGTTTAGGAGAAACGGCCGTTTTAAGTAACGACGTTTCGCGAACGAACCCTTACCCCTCGCCTTACTTTGAAATATAGGTTAAAGACCAAAAAGGGTTAATTAATGTATGAAACATTTATGGTAAGTGTGTTAGGCAGTTGGTAAGACACTCGCGAAGGAATCGCTTTAAAACTCGTAAAGGTTAAATTATTAAAAATGGTGGAGCCGAGGGTACCCGAGTGGCTTAAGCGAATCAGTGAGCGCAAAACAAGCGTTAGAGTCTAAGTTAGTTAAAGTATAGATTTACAAGTGATTTTGGTTTAATTCCAACTTACTTGTTGTTTATAGGTTACCAGACTCGTCCCGAGCCATTCGTAACCCCAGTCGCTCAGGCAAGTTTTCTACCCGTTATACTGTTGTTGTGATGTAAATATATGTATATGCATTATCTTGTGATATTGCATGATTGTTATTAGCAAATTTTGCGATATATTGGAGCATGCTAATATGGTATATATGCATGTCTGTTTCGTAATCTGGTTATCTATCTGTTGATTTCAATGCTTATAGTTGCATAATACCTATGCTAGAAATAAGCAAGTAGTTGCGTATACCCTTAGTATAGGGGATAAAAGGTGAACATATTTCTAAACCGGGAGTCGATGTTCCCGAGTATATATATATATATATTTATTTATTTATATATATATATATATGGATATAGTTTTTAAAACTATTAATCGAATAAGGTTTATTCGATAACTTTAACTTTATTTTATTATTGAATATTATTTCAAATATTATTCGAAGGCGTATGACTCCTTTACATTATTTATTGAATATTATTTGAATATTCATTTGAGGATGTATGACTCCTTTATTTTATTTAATGAATATTATTTATAATATTCATTCGAGGTATTATGACTCAGCTTATTTTATTTATTGAATATTATTTGAATATTCATTTGAGGATCTATGACTCCGATTATTTGCTGAGATATATTCTTTATTTTATTAAAGAATAAGGTGTCGATAATCAAACTTATTTTTGATTATTCAAATAAAGATATTACTTTCGTATAAGTATATCTTTGATTATTTGCTATTCATTTCAAGTGTAAGTTTTAATACTTCTACTTCAATTATTTTATAAAGATTATCTTTTATGGGAATATTATTTAAATAATAATATTCAGACATTTTCTAAATATTCTGGGGACTGATTTACTTCATTAAATCAGTTTTACTCCAAACACTCTTTAAAGTGTTTTCGAGTCTTTAAAATGATTTTCAAAAGTTAGAGCGGATCCCAAAACTATTTTTATATTTAAGATCTTCCTTTTAAAAAGGGGATTTAAATACTCGCTCAAAACCTGGGGGATCCGGCTCGGTGGTGTGTTTTATATTCGCAACAAGGTTGCTGTCTTGGTAAAAGAGTTTTTGATTACTTACCCAATATTCGGGAAGTAAAATTCTTGGAACAAGTTAATCCATTAACAGGCATCGCCTGGGAAATATCGGTGAGTTTTCCTTTCCAACTAGGTACGACTTCTTGGTGGAGCCGTATCAACAAGTTTCTACTTGGGGAAAGGGGGAAACGAGCTTTACGTTTCAGAGTCATGGATTTCATCTGAACTAGGAGTGGCATAAGTGGTCGAGTAGCGCCGGCCCAGCCTTATTATATTGGCCCAAATGGCCTGGAAGTTCCGCTAAGGCGGTCCATTCCTTAGGAGTTCAGTGTTCGGTTGACAAGTAAATCCGACAGGTTCTCCTCTACATGTAGAAAATGGTGGGGTTGTACTACTACGACTGATCATCGTAAGTGGTCTTCCTGGCGCGGTAAACTCCCGTAATGAGTTCATCATCCAATTGGATATTTCTGCAACACTACCCAAAGCACTTCGATAGAAAGGCTACGGTTGGGCGATTGTTGAGTGTTGGCAGGGTCAAGTTTTCAAAATAATGTTTGCATCAAATGAAGTATCTCATAACTTCATTTTATTTTGATGATATTTTAAAGGTTGAATCTATTCAAGTATTATCTTGTAGTCTCGTCTATGTGATGAACTTTGGAAACTAATTATAACTTGAATGGAGGTAGTTCAAGTAGTATTTGGAAAAGATATAAGTATATTGGAGTATTTTGTAACTTCATCTTTTAAACTTATATCTAGTAAATGATTATCTTATGCATGACAAAGATTTTCAGAAAAACGTTGAGACAAGGTTAGATATATGAGATCACCTTGCAACGATATTTTTATACAGTTATACACTGGAATTCTGTGTGTATTATGCATGGAAGAGGACTTCCAATATTTTGAAAAGTATATATGTATATATATATATACTGAATATTTTGCGACTTCATCGCATTAAGATATCAACTTGGTTCATTTCTTTTGACCAAGACTTTCATGAGTATTATGAGTAGGCTCATATATTGTAAATCATTATACATATTATTTTGGTGGGCTTGCTGCTCACCCTTGCTTTATTTCTTCATCACACAACAACAGTTAGGAAAGATGGCCAGACTCCAGCAGACCAAGCGCAAGCGCGTGGGAAGCGTCCTGTGTCTTCCCGTTGATGTTGTAGCTGCTATAGCTGCAGAGGTAGATCTATTGTAGATCAGGCATTCTATTTTTGAGAATCAATTATGTATAATTATAACTTGTGGCAGATAATGGCAATTAACTGTAAATTTATCAAGTAATCATTTTGGGTTGTAATAACTTTTAAATTGTGGATTCAAAGACTTGTACTTATTTAAATTTCATCTCTGAGACTATAACGGGTTGTGGTGTGTGTTAGTGTGGGGTCACAGCATAAGGTTATTTATTAATTAAGTGAAGTGATATTGTGGAAAGAAAGACCGTGACGACCCGGATCCCCGACCCCGGATCTGGGGGTGTTACAGAAATGGTATCAGAGCTAAGCGTTATAAACCTCAGAGATGATGGGACGTTAAGATAATAAGTTCACTAAGATAATAAGAACTCTTGCCAAGTTCATAGTCGGACTACCTAACGTAGTACTGACAGTTAAAACCCTTATGGGAACCCTTATAAATGTAGCGATAGAAGCGTAGTTCGTTATCGTATATGGTAGCGGGACTCCGAACCCTGAAGTTGAGGAACATCAACGCGATGATGTTTTATTAGTTATTGGAGATCAGATTGTGGATTCGATAGAGTGTCCTAATGCAGGACCGGATGATGTTGATATTGAGGATGTTGTCCTAGTAGGGATAGTTGTTGAGGAGGATCCCATGGAGGATCCTGACAGGATTGGATAAAGGACCACTGATGAATTGATGACCATGGTTTGGTCGACTACCAGAGGTAGGATTGGCCGGTCACTACCGGAGGTTCGTTCAAGTTGTAAAGTTAGTAGCCCCTTTAACGCGGCTTACTCGTAAGACTGAGAAGTTCGAATGGACAGAGAAATGCGAAAACAACTTTCAAGAACTGAAGCAGAGGTTGGTGATGGCCCTTATGCTGGCGTTGCCGGATGGAAAAAAAAGATTTTGTGAAGTATAGTGACGCTTCGCACAAGGGCTTAGGGTGCGTGCTTATGCAGCACGGTAAGGTAATCGCGTACATGTCAAGACAATTAAGGTAATATGAAATTCGATATCCCCGCTCATGAGCTTAGGCTCGTGGCAATAGTTTTACCCTAAGGATTGGAGGCACTACTTGTATGGAGAGAAGTGCCAGAATTACCTAAGCCATAAGTGCTCTAGTACATTTTCACGTAGAAAGAGCTCAACGTATGCCAGAGGAGGCAGTTAGAGCTAATCAAGAATAATGATTGGGAGATTCTTTATCATTCGGGGAAAGCCAATATGGTGGCTGATGCCCTTAGTAAAAAGGAGAGACTCAAGATGATAATGTCTTTTGGGGAGTTTATAAAAGATTTTGAGAAAATGGAAATAGAAGTGAAGGTAACCGGAGCCGGTACCGAAAAGCTGTTTGAGATTGCAATACAGCCCGAATTATTGGAAAAGAACATATTGTGCCAGTAAAAGTGATGAATGAAGGCAGAGAGCCAACAAATAGATATGAGATTAATACCGAGAGAGATGATAAGGGAATAAGGAGGTATTCCTATAGAATTTGGGTTCCAAACGTTTAAGAGCTTAAAGATGAGATCTTAGATGAAAGTCATAGTTCAAGGAATAAGATTTAGGGCAAA
Source organism: Apium graveolens (assembly GCF_009905375.1). Taxonomy (NCBI): domain Eukaryota; kingdom Viridiplantae; phylum Streptophyta; class Magnoliopsida; order Apiales; family Apiaceae; genus Apium; species Apium graveolens. Next base: position 132,195,336 of record NC_133649.1, on the reverse strand, counting down.
CCCTGAATGTGATAGCCAGGGAGGACGCCATCACGATAGAAGGAACCCATAACATAATGAAGTGGAAAACAAGGTTTTTAATGTATAAGATAACCCCGATTATGGGAGAAGGTTGAACCATTTCATACTAAGGAAACAGAAAGTCGAGTAAGGAAAGGAGACCCGAGACGGTACTCCTATACGGCAATTCATGGACCTGTCTAAAAAGAACTTAGACTATTATCCCCAACCACCACCCTGAGGAGACAGTGCGGTGGGAAATTCTTTCATGACCTTTAAGTCGCTAAGCTCTCAGAGTTCCAAGGAACAAGCTGACCCAGTCGAGGCAAGAACCTGGCTAAAGGAAATATAGGAATTATTTGAGATTCTAAATGATTAACGAATCACAAAAGACTGTTTTGTCACTTACCCTCCTAAGAGAGAGACCACCCGCTGGTGAAAGACCAAGAAAGGCACGGAGCCAGAGGTTATGATAAACTGATTAAAGTTCAGCCAATTGTTTTCGGGAAAGTAATTCCCAAGGTTATGGAGAGAGTGTAAAAGCTTTAGAGCCAGAACAAAGGAAGACGAGTATGATGAATTGTGAATTTAAGTTGTAAAAGTCGTTAAGATTCGTTCTGAAGACGCGAATCCAGAATGACGGGATATTTGAAATCAATGCTTATGTTGTGTTGGTTCATGAAATAATGATAAGAGAAAGGAAAATAAAAAGGAATTGAAGTGGAAAGGAATAAAAAGGCAACAGAGTTTGAGGAATGATAAGGGAGTTGGGTATGAGGAAACCCTAAAGACTCCTATTAATAGAAATAGAAAAGTATATGATCGTCAGGATGAGGGTGATTCACCATGAGTTAAAGTTGACGGTTGAAGGCATAAGAGATGCATATATTTTATCCCCTTTAAGTTGGGAGGATTCGAGGAAACATTGAGATAGTTCGAAGGATAAACAATGAGACGCGGATAGACTGAGGAGACAAGGAAGTAAGAAACTAGGAAAATTGGATGAAGGAAGTGACCTTCAAGAATGTGAAGTGTAAGACCGGTGGCATGATACCCAGAAAGGGAGACGCCAGGTATGAAAGATATCCCAACATTGAGGTGACTGTTGAGATAAACAACAAAAGTAAATGAGGAATTATTAAGAAGAAGTTCACGTTGAACATGACCAATATCTTCCAGAACATCCTTGTTATCGTTACCAAATTAGGCAAGACAAGCGGATAACCGTTGTTATCTTTTGGAGGCCATACTGATTGACCCCATTTTGAATACAAATGTTATTGTGAAATTAGACATATACTATCGAGGTGGGAATGATTGAATAAGACACCCTTATCAGGGATATATGACTTGATTTATCCATGGAAGGATGCAGGTACCTTTTAAAGGTGGAATTAAGGATAGAACATTGGTAACTTAAAATGAATCCTAGGGGACTGCATAAAGGTTGGCATGTCACCCTTAATAGGGACAGTATGAGTTTTGACAGTATGATTGGGAAAGGGTTAAGGTAACAACAACCTTTAAGAATCAGTGGAGAAATTTTGCAGAAGTATATAGACAATGGTTCTACTATTAGTAAATGGTATTGTGATATGCCCTGTATCTAGGGAATACAGGAGGAACGATTGAAGGATAACCTTAGAGGTTTTACAAGGAGAAAGGAAATATTCGAAATTCTCAAGAATTAAAATGTTGATAAAGGAAATATGACGTAATTATATTGATGCCAAGTGAGGCACGTGTTAAACCACGAGAAGGTATGGATCGAACCAGTAATGGTCGAAATTGTTCAGGGCAATTAGGACTTAAGATAGAAGATGTTCTAAGTATGATCGAGAGTCAGTCTTGACAGTGATTAACCTCTAAAGACTGAGGCAATAACTTATGGAAAAAAATGGTGATTTCTTTTCTTACTCATCAGATTTTAAGGAAGACATTTTCACATAAACAGTGATTGAAATAAGGTAGAGAATTTAGTTGAAGGTGGTTAAAATGACATTGACTGTAGGGAAATTTTACTGTCAGGAAAGGCCAAAGAGGTGGCCGACACTTTAAAGGTAAGAGGATAATTATAGGCGCTTGTGCCAAAGGAATACAGTGATGATGGTTGAAGCCGTAAAGGTTGTATTATGGTTTGGAAGATTGACAATCCTTTTGATGACTGTGCAATACCCAACCGTAATAGTAGTTGGTAAAGGTTTAATTCGTGTAATCGCCATGAACGGGCTATCTATCTTAGAAGGTCCTATCTTGAGAATAATCCAGGACCATATTTCAAAAAGGACTAAACGAACCTTTGAGTTAAGTCTTTAATTGAAGGCATACGATTAAGAATGGTATTAACCTGCTATAGTTGCTTTGATTGAAACTCTTCTCCAATTTTATCTGCTTCATGTCATGAATGTATGTCAGGATCAGGAGTGTTCTTCATGAATCAGGAATGGTGATTATGTTACCTCCTTAGAAGGATTTAATACGACATGTATGGACTCCGTATGGTTAGATATTAAGATTTCATGGAAAATGAATGACGACAGTAAGTCAGTGGTGGACCATAGTAGTGCAGCAATGATTCTGCGAGTAATGAGTCGATTACAACCATGAGAGTTGTATTGGAATGGATGTTGAGATTAAGTACCACTAATCGGGTCATGGTGATGTATAAGTTATCATTGAATAGACTAATTAGGTAGATTATTTACCTATTGAATATTTATTCCTCCTTATTAATTGAGGGTCGTATGACTATACGAGGAAGTTTGCGATGCAAGCATAGAATTCTAGTAACGATGATGTCTAGAATGAGATCCCAGATTCGATTTTCAATGTCGAGGGAGTTTCAAAGGTGATTGTGTATAAGCTCGAGGAAGAGCATGGGTCCATAGAATGATGGACGGGATAGCGAAAATATTTAGGCATGTGAAATACGATGCTATAATACTTGATGTTGATATAAATACATATATGTTTTGTTCTCCTATGACAAACCTCTATAGTTCAGAGGTAGATTCCAAGCCAGATATTTTATGGCAAGAATTTTTTTTCATATATACAATTCTCTTCAGTTCGTTCTTTTCTCTTCTTTTCATTTCATGTAAGCTGAGAAGAACAACCCTTCCAGAAGGGGAGGTATTGCCGAATGACTATCTATCTTTGTGATAGAAGCCTAGTAGGATACCACATGTTGTTTATTGCTTGTCAAGTACTAAAGGCTGGCCACCTTCTGTACTAACTATGCGATATAACAAGTGTTTATGATCTTAGTGATCTCTCAACAAATTCCTTTACTTCTATTTGATTGATCAAATTTTGGAAAATAGAAACAACTGAAAAAGGAGTAATAAAGTGGTGGTAGTATGCGGAATGGGAACACATTCGTGATACTAAGGTTGACGTGGTTATTAAAAGGTTATAGAACGCTAGCGAGCAAAAGTATAACCAGTATAATATTAGGAACGGAAGATAGTAGCGATTACGAACTGGAAAAGAATGGGTATTGAGAAGCAGAAGCTCTAATGTTAAAAGCAATAATGAGAGTCTGTGCAATAGACTTGAAAGAATTTGGAATGATCACTTAATTCGGATTGAGTTATCTTACGACAATAGATCATATGTCATTATCGAGATGTCGCCTTATGAGATCATTGAGGGAAGACAATGTCGATCTCCCTTATGTTAGGATGAAGTTGTAGAGCGCAAGATGCTCGGACCCGCAGTAGTCCAAAGGACCAAGGATATGATAGATCTAATCAGAGGACGGCTGGTAGTAGCCCAAGATGGTCATGATAAGTATGTTGATTGACATGAAAGGATAAAGAGTATGAAATAGGGGACCTAGAAATGTTATAGGTATCCCTTGGAAAGGATTGATGAGGTTCGGAAAGAAAGGAAAGCTAAGTCTACAATTTGTTGGACCCTTGGATATATTAAGACGTTTGGGAAGTTAGCATATGAGCTAGCCCTAACCCCGAACATGTAGCAGGTCGTAACGTGTTTCACGTATCAATGTTAAGGAAGTGTAATTCAGATGCCAGATAAATAGAGGCATACGAGCGCATAGATATGCAACCCGACGTAACCTATATGGAGCAACCAGGAAAGGTTATAGAGTGAAAAGGAACAAGTGCTTAGGAGAAGGATTATCAAACTAGGCAGAGTTTGGTGGTAGAACCACAATGTGGGAAAATTGACTCGAGAGTTAGGAAGTGTAATGCTAAGAAAGTATCCCCATTTGTTCTCTATTTGATTCCGGGACGGAATCCTTTTAAGGAGGGGAGACTGTAATAACCCCAATTTTTGGAAAATTTTGAAACCCTTATGAATAGTGTTTTTGCTGAATGAGAAAACTTTTCATGCCACACTATGTAGGGGTTCTGTTATAGATATTCTGGGATATTATTAGTACTCTATGAAGTATATAAGTGTATGTAAAGATCGTCAGAATCCAATTCCGAACACTTTGGTTTTTCCCGGAAATCCACAAGATACGGAGAGAATTGAGTATAAGGTAACAGGATAAAAAGGATTTAAATTAAAGGATTATAATAGAGGATCATAAAAAGGAATATAATGTATTGAGAAAGGTTAAGGGAACCTAAGTAATAAGATCCCGGGTATGATCCTTCAAACGATAAACGAGAACGAAAGTTAAGCAAACCGTATAACAGATCAGCGGTCATTAGGCAAACGATTAGGAAGTTAATCAAAGGGATTAGGGGGAATGATGTCATCCAACCAATAGAAAGAGGACAAGGAAGGGAGGATGACATCATGAGGATGACATAAGCATGACATGGGAAGGAAGGAGGTGTGGTAGCTTTGTAACCACACAATTTCAAGGGCAAGAAGGTAATTGACTAAAGCAAGCACAAAACCAAGCAACCAAGCCAAGCAAAAATCATTTTTCAAAAATCAAAAGCAACCAAGGCTTTGTTCTTCATTGCTCACGGCTTTTCACTATTCAAAAGGCAAGAGAAATTCAAAATCCAAGATCCAAGCTTCCTAAATTGGTAAGATAATTCCCTAATCATCTTCATGCTTAGTTAGGACTATATCATGAGTTTAAACCATTAATTCTTTCTCAATCTTCTTCATTTAATCAAAGAAGAAGACAATGAATAGTGTTTTCAAGTTTTTAACTTGAACTTTTTCTTGTTTTTCTTGAAGATCCAAGCATTCTTAAGACTTCTCAAAGCTTCTTAAGGCTTCCTAGCTCCACCCACCACTTCAAGGAAGGTATACCATCTCCAAACCCTAGATTCCTATATATTATAAGATGATTTTGATTAGTGGGTTGATATTGTAGTTTGTTGTTATGATTTAGAGTTTGGGATTTGGAATGGTAGTGAAATGGAATGGTAATTGTTGTGGTTTTGATTTAAAGGAACTTAAGTATGATTAAAGTTAAGTTTAAGCATAAGTATGAATGATTAAATTGAATTGGTTGGGGTTGTTATGATGTGATAAGGATGGATGTTTGTTGTATGATTGATTTGGGGTTGATTTGTGGTTGGTATTGAATGGTTTAAAATTTGGGAAATCGCGTAAACATAGCCGTCGTAACGTCCGATTTTCTTTGGACTGTTTTTGTGCATAGCATTAGGACCCGAGAACCCCCTGCTAGATTATGACCACTGCCATGTTTAGATAGCTCATGTTACGAGCTTCGTTTTGATATGTAGTTCGTTCGATTCCGATGAACGGTTTAGGAGAAACGGCCGTTTTAAGTAACGACGTTTCGCGAACGAACCCTTACCCCTCGCCTTACTTTGAAATATAGGTTAAAGACCAAAAAGGGTTAATTAATGTATGAAACATTTATGGTAAGTGTGTTAGGCAGTTGGTAAGACACTCGCGAAGGAATCGCTTAAAACTCGTAAAGGTTAAATTATTAAAAATGGTGGAGCCGAGGGTACCCGAGTGGCTTAAGCGAATCAGTGAGCGCAAAACAAGCGTTAGAGTCTAAGTTAGTTAAAGTATAGATTTACAAGTGATTTTGGTTTAATTCCAACTTACTTGTTGTTTATAGGTTACCAGACTCGTCCCGAGCCATTCGTAACCCCAGTCGCTCAGGCAAGTTTTCTACCCGTTATACTGTTGTTGTGATGTAAATATATGTATATGCATTATCTTGTGATATTGCATGATTGTTATTAGCAAATTTTGCGATATATTGGAGCATGCTAATATGGTATATATGCATGTCTGTTTCGTAATCTGGTTATCTATCTGTTGATTTCAATGCTTATAGTTGCATAATACCTATGCTAGAAATAAGCAAGTAGTTGCGTATACCCTTAGTATAGGGGATAAAAGGTGAACATATTTCTAAACCGGGAGTCGATGTTCCCGAGTATATATATATATATATATATATATATATATATATTTATTTATTTATATATATATATATATGGATATAGTTTTTAAAACTATTAATCGAATAAGGTTTATTCGATAACTTTAACTTTATTTTATTATTGAATATTATTTCAAATATTATTCGAAGGCGTATGACTCCTTTACATTATTTATTGAATATTATTTGAATATTCATTTGAGGATGTATGACTCCTTTATTTTATTTAATGAATATTATTTATAATATTCATTCGAGGTATTATGACTCAGCTTAATTTATTTATTGAATATTATTTGAATATTCATTTGAGGATCTATGACTCTGATTATTTGCTGAGATATATTCTTTATTTATTAAAGAATAAGGTGTCGATAATCAAACTTATTTTTGATTATTCAAATAAAGATATTACTTTCGTATAAGTATATCTTTGATTATTTGCTATTCATTTCAAGTGTAAGTTTTAATACTTCTACTTCAATTATTTTATAAAGATTATCTTTTATGGGAATATTATTTAAATAATAATATTCAGACATTTTCTAAATATTCTGGGGACTGATTTACTTCATTAAATCAGTTTTACTCCAAACACTCTTTAAAGTGTTTTCGAGTCTTTAAAATGATTTTCAAAAGTTAGAGCGGATCCCAAAACTATTTTTATATTTAAGATCTTCCTTTTAAAAAGGGGATTTAAATACTCGCTCAAAACCTGGGGGATCCGGCTCGGTGGTGTGTTTTATATTCGCAACAAGGTTGCTGTCTTGGTAAAAGAGTTTTTGATTACTTACCCAATATTCGGGAAGTAAAATTCTTGGAACAAGTTAATCCATTAACAGGCATCGCCTGGGAAATATCGGTGAGTTTTCCTTTCCAACTAGGTACGACTTCTTGGTGGAGCCGTATCAACAAGTTTCTACTTGGGGAAAGGGGGAAACGAGCTTTACGTTTCAGAGTCATGGATTTCATCTGAACTAGGAGTGGCATAAGTGGTCGAGTAGCGCCGGCCCAGCCTTATTATATTGGCCCAAATGGCCTGGAAGTTCCGCTAAGGCGGTCCATTCCTTAGGAGTTCAGTGTTCGGTTGACAAGTAAATCCGACAGGTTCTCCTCTACATGTAGAAAATGGTGGGGTTGTACTACTACGACTGATCATCGTAAGTGGTCTTCCTCCCGTAATGAGTTCATCATCCAATTGGATATTTCTGCAACACTACCCAAAGCACTTCGATAGAAAGGCTACGGTTGGGCGATTGGTTGAGTGTTGGCAGGGTCAAGTTTTCAAAATAATGTTTGCATCAAATGAAGTATCTCATAACTTCATTTTATTTTGATGATATTTTAAAGGTTGAATCTATTCAAGTATTATCTTGTAGTCTCGTCTATGTGATGAACTTTGGAAACTAATTATAACTTGAATGGAGGTAGTTCAAGTAGTATTTGGAAAAGATATAAGTATATTGGAGTATTTTGTAACTTCATCTTTTAAACTTATATCTAGTAAATGATTATCTTATGCATGACAAAGATTTTCAGAAAAACGTTGAGACAAGGTTAGATATATGAGATCACCTTGCAACGATATTTTTATACAGTTATACACTGGAATTCTGTGTGTATTATGCATGGAAGAGGACTTCCAATATTTTGAAAAGTATATATGTATATATATATATATACTGAATATTTTGCGACTTCATCGCATTAAGATATCAACTTGGTTCATTTCTTTTGACCAAGACTTTCATGAGTATTATGAGTAGGCTCATATATTCTAAATCATTATACATATTATTTGGTGGGCTTGCTGCTCACCCTTGCTTTATTTCTTCATCACACAACAACAGTTAGGAAAGATGGCCAGACTCCAGCAGACCAAGCGCAAGCGCGTGGGAAGCGTCCTGTGTCTTCCCGTTGATGTTGTAGCTGCTATAGCTGCAGAGGTAGATCTATTGTAGATCAGGCATTCTATTTTTGAGAATCAATTATGTATAATTATAACTTGTGGCAGATAATGGCAATTAACTGTAAATTTATCAAGTAATCATTTGGGTTGTAATAACTTTTAAATTGTGGATTCAAAGACTTGTACTTATTTAAATTTCATCTCTGAGACTATAACGGGTTGTGGTGTGTGTTAGTGTGGGGTCACAGCATAAGGTTATTTATTAATTAAGTGAAGTGATATTGTGGAAAGAAAGACCGTGACGACCCGGATCCCCGACCCCGGATCTGGGGGTGTTACAGAAATGGTATCAGAGCTAAGCGTTATAAACCTCAGAGATGATGGGACGTTAAGATAATAAGTTCACTAAGATAATAAGAACTCTTGCCAAGTTCATAGTCGGACTACCTAACGTAGTACTGACAGTTAAAACCCTTATGGGAACCCTTATAAATGTAGCGATAGAAGCGTAGTTCGTTATCGTATATGGTAGCGGGACTCCGAACCCTGAAGTTGAGGAACATCAACGCGATGATGTTTTATTAGTTATGGAGATCAGATTGTGGATTCGATAGAGTGTCCTAATGCAGGACCGGATGATGTTGATATTGAGGATGTTGTCCTAGTAGGGGATAGTTGTTGAGGAGGATCCCATGGAGGATCCTGACAGGATTGGATAAAGGACCACTGATGAATTGATGACCATGGTTTGGTCGACTACCAGAGGTAGGATTGGCCGGTCCACTACCGGAGGTTCGTTCAAGTTGTAAAGTTAGTAGCCCCTTTAAAACGCGGCTTACTCGTAAGACTGAGAAGTTCGAATGGACAGAGAAATGCGAAAACAACTTTCAAGAACTGAAGCAGAGGTTGGTGATGGCCCTTATGCTGGCGTTGCCGGATGGAAAAAAAAAAGATTTTGTGAAGTATAGTGACGCTTCGCACAAGGGCTTAGGGTGCGTGCTTATGCAGCACGGTAAGGTAATCGCGTACATGTCAAGACAATTAAGGTAATATGAAATTCGATATCCCCGCTCATGAGCTTAGGCTCGTGGCAATAGTTTTACCCTAAGGATTGGAGGCACTACTTGTATGGAGAGAAGTGCCAGAATTACCTAAGCCATAAGTGCTCTAGTACATTTTCACGTAGAAAGAGCTCAACGTATGCCAGAGGAGGCAGTTAGAGCTAATCAAGAATAATGATTGGGAGATTCTTTATCATTCGGGGAAAGCCAATATGGTGGCTGATGCCCTTAGTAAAAAGGAGAGACTCAAGATGATAATGTCTTTTGGGGAGTTTATAAAAGATTTTGAGAAAATGGAAAATAGAAGTGAAGGTAACCGGAGCCGGTACCGAAAAGCTGTTTGAGATTGCAATACAGCCCGAATTATTGGAAAAGAACATATTGTGCCAGTAAAAGTGATGAATGAAGGCAGAGAGCCAACAAATAGATATGAGATTAATACCGAGAGAGATGATAAGGGAATAAGGAGGTATTCCTATAGAATTTGGGTTCCAAACGTTTAAGAGCTTAAAGATGAGATCTTAGATGAAAGTCATAGTTCAAGGAATAAGATTTAGGGCAAACCCTGAATGTGATAGCCAGGGAGGACGCCATCACGATAGAAGGAATCCATAACATAATGAAGTGGAAAACAAGGTTTTTAATGTATAAGATAACCCCGATTATGGGAGAAGGTTGAACCATTTCATACTAAGGAAACAGAAAGTCGAGTAAGGAAAGGAGATCCGAGACGGTACTCCTATACGGCAATTCATGGACCTGTCTAAAAAGAACTTAGACTATTATCCCCAACCACCACCCTGAGGAGACAGTGCGGTGGGAAATTCTTTCATGACCTTTAAGTCGCTAAGCTCTCAGAGTTCCAAGGAACAAGCTGACCCAGTCGAGGCAAGACCTGGCTAAAGGAAATATAAGAATTATTTGAGATCTAAATGATTGACGAATCACAAAAGACTGTTTTGTCACTTACCCTCCTAAGAGAGAGACCACCCGCTGGTGAAAGACCAAGAAAGGCACGGAGCCAGAGGTTATGATAAACTGATTAAAGTTCAGCCAATTGTTTTCGGGAAAGTAATTCCCAAGGTTATGGAGAGAGTGTAAAAGCTTTAGAGCCAGAACAAAGGAAGACGAGTATGATGAATTGTGAATTTAAGTTGTAAAAGTCGTTAAGATTCGTTCTGAAGACGCGAATCCAGAATGACGGGATATTTGAAATCAATGCTTATGTTGTGTTGGTTCATGAAATAATGATAAGAGAAAGGAAAATAAAAAGGAATTGAAGTGGAAAGGAATAAAAAGGCAACAGAGTTTGAGGAATGATAAGGGAGTTGGGTATGAGGAAACCCTAAAGACTCCTATTAATAGAAATAGAAAAGTATATGATCGTCAGGATGAGGGTGATTCACCATGAGTTAAAGTTGACGGTTGAAGGCATAAGAGATGCATATATTTTATCCCCTTTAAGTTGGGAGGATTCGAGGAAACATTGAGATAGTTCGAAGGATAAACAATGAGACGCGGATAGACTGAGGAGACAAGGAAGTAAGAAACTAGGAAAATTGGATGAAGGAAGTGACCTTCAAGAATGTGAAGTGTAAGACCGGTGGCATGATACCCAGAAAGGGAGACGCCAGGTATGAAAGATATCCCAACATTGAGGTGACTGTTGAGATAAACAACAAAAGTAAATGAGGAATTATTAAGAAGAAGTTCACGTTGAACATGACCAATATCTTCCAGAACATCCTTGTTATCGTTACCAAATTAGGCAAGACAAGCGGATAACCGTTGTTATCTTTTGGAGGCCATACTGATTGACCCCATTTTGAATACAAATGTTATTGTGAAATTAGACATATACTATCGAGGTGGGAATGATTGAATAAGACACCCTTATCAGGGATATATGACTTGATTTATCCATGGAAGGATGCAGGTACCTTTTAAAAGGTGGAATTAAGGATAGAACATTGGTAACTTAAAATGAATCCTAGGGGACTGCATAAAGGTTGGCATGTCACCCTTAATAGGGACAGTATGAGTTTTTGACAGTATGATTGGGAAAGGGTTAAGGTAACAACAACCTTTAAGAATCAGTGGAGAAATTTTGCAGAAGTATATAGACAATGGTTCTACTATTAGTAAATGGTATTGTGATATGCCCTGTATCTAGGGAATACAGGAGGAACGATTGAAGGATAACCTTAGAGGTTTTACAAGGAGAAAGGAAATATTCGAAATTCTCAAGAATAAAAATGTTGATAAGGAAATATGACGTAATTATATTGATGCCAAGTGAGGCACGTGTTAAACCACGAGAAGGTATGGATCGAACCAGTAATGGTCGAAATTGTTCAGGGCAATTAGGACTTAAGATAGAAGATGTTCTAAGTATGATCGAGAGTCAGTCTTGACAGTGATTAACCTCTAAAGACTGAGGCAATAACTTATGGAAAAAAATGGTGATTTCTTTTCTTACTCATCAGATTTTAAGGAAGACATTTTCACATAAACAGTGATTGAAATAAGGTAGAGAATTTAGTTGAAGGTGGTTAAAATGACATTGACTGTAGGGAAATTTTACTGTCAGGAAAGGCCAAAGAGGTGGCCGACACTTTAAAGGTAAGAGGATAATTATAGGCGCTTGTGCCAAAGGAATACAGTGATGATGGTTGAAGCCGTAAAGGTTGTATTATGGTTTGGAAGATTGACAATCCTTTTGATGACTGTGCAATACCCAACCGTAATAGTAGTTGGTAAAGGTTTAATTCGTGTAATCGCCATGAACGGGCTATCTATCTTAGAAGGTCCTATCTTGAGAATAATCCAGGACCATATTTCAAAAAGGACTAAACGAACCTTTGAGTTAAGTCTTTAATTGAAGGCATACGATTAAGAATGGTATTAACCTGCTATAGTTGCTTTGATTGAAACTCTTCTCCAATTTTATCTGCTTCATGTCATGAATGTATGTCAGGATCAGGAGTGTTCTTCATGAATCAGGAATGTGATTATGTTACCTCCTTAGAAGGATTTAATACGACATGTATGGACTCCGTATGGTTAGATATTAAGATTTCATGGAAATGAATGACGACAGTAAGTCAGTGGTGGACCATAGTAGTGCAGCAATGATTCTGCGAGTAATGAGTCGATTACAACCATGAGAGTTGTATTGGAATGGATGTTGAGATTAAGTACCACTAATCGGGTCATGGTGATGTATAAGTTATCATTGAATAGACTAATTAGGTAGATTATTTACCTATTGAATATTTATTCCTCCTTATTAATTGAGGGTCGTATGACTATACGAGGAAGTTTGCGATGCAAGCATAGAATTCTAGTAACGATGATGTCTAGAATGATATCCCAGATTCGATTTTCAATGTCGAGGGAGTTTCAAAGGTGATTGTGTATAAGCTCGAGGAAGAGCATGGGTCCATAGAATGATGGACGGGATAGCGAAATATTTAGGCATGTGAAATACGATGCTATAATACTTGATGTTGATATAAATACATATATGTTTTGTTCTCCTATGACAAACCTCTATAGTTCAGAGGTAGATTCCAAGCCAGATATTTTATGGCAAGAATTTTTTTCATATATACAATTCTCTTCAGTTCGTTCTTTTCTCTTCTTTTCATTTCATGTAAGCTGAGAAGAACAACCCTTCCAGAAGGGAGGTATTGCCGAATGACTATCTATCTTTGTGATAGAAGCCTAGTAGGATACCACATGTTGTTTAATTGCTTGTCAAGTACTAAAGGCTGGCCACCTTCTGTACTAACTATGCGATATAACAAGTGTTTATGATCTTAGTGATCTCTCAACAAATTCCTTTACTTCTATTTGATTGATCAAATTTTGGAAAATAGAAACAACTGAAAAAGGAGTAATAAAGTGTTGGTAGTATGCGGAATGGGGAACACATTCGTGATACTAAGGTTGACGTGGTTATTAAAAGGTTATAGAACGCTAGCGAGCAAAAGTATAACCAGTATAATATTAGGAACGGAAGATAGTAGCGATTACGAACTGGAAAAGAATGGGTATTGAGAAGCAGAAGCTCTAATGTTAAAGCATAATGAGAGTCTGTGCAATAGACTTGAAAGAATTGGAATGATCACTTAATTCGGATTGAGTTATCTTACGACAATAGATCATATGTCATTATCGAGATGTCGCCTTATGGAGATCATTGAGGGAGACACTGTCGATCTCCCTTATGTTAGGATGAAGTTGTAGAGCGCAAGATGCTCGGACCCGCAGTAGTCCAAAAGGACCAAGGATATGATAGATCTATCAGAGGACGGCTGTAGTAGCCCAAGATGGTCATGATAAGTATGTTGATTTGACATGAAAGGATAAAGAGTATGAAATAGGGGAGCCTAGAAAATGTTATAGGTATCCCTTGGAAAGGATTGATGAGGTTCGGAAAGAAAGGAAAGCTAAGTCTACAATTTGTTGGACCCTTGGATATATTAAGACGTTTGGGAAGTTAGCATATGAGCTAGCCCTAACCCCGAACATGTAGCAGGTCGTAACGTGTTTCACGTATCAATGTTAAGGAAGTGTAATTCAGATGCCAGATAAATAGAGGCATACGAGCGCATAGATATGCAACCCGACGTAACCTATATGGAGCAACCAGGAAAGGTTATAGAGTGAAAAGGAACAAGTGCTTAGGAGAAGGATTATCAAACTAGGCAGAGTTTGGTGGTAGAACCACAATGTGGGAAATTGACTCGAGAGTTAGGAAGTGTAATGCTAAGAAAGTATCCCCATTTGTTCTCTATTTGATTCCGGGACGGAATCCTTTTAAGGAGGGGAGACTGTAATAACCCCAATTTTTGGAAAATTTTGAAACCCTTATGAATAGTGTTTTTGCTGAATGAGAAAACTTTTCATGCCACACTATGTAGGGGTTCTGTTATAGATATTCTGGGATATTATTAGTACTCTATGAAGTATATAAGTGTATGTAAAGATCGTCAGAATCCAATTCCGAACACTTTGGTTTTTCCCGGAAATCCACAAGATACGGAGAGAATTGAGTATAAGGTAACAGGATAAAAAGGATTTAAATTAAAGGATTATAATAGAGGATCATAAAAAGGAATATAATGTATTGAGAAAGGTTAAGGGAACCTAAGTAATAAGATCCCGGGTATGATCCTTCAAACGATAAACGAGAACGAAAGTTAAGCAAACCGTATAACAGATCAGCGGTCATTAGGCAAACGATTAGGAAGTTAATCAAAGGGATTAGGGGGAATGATGTCATCCAACCAATAGAAAGAGGACAAGGAAGGGAGGATGACATCATGAGGATGACATAAGCATGACATGGGAAGGAAGGAGGTGTGGTAGCTTTGTAACCACACAATTTCAAGGGCAAGAAGGTAATTGACTAAAGCAAGCACAAAAACCAAGCAACCAAGCCAAGCAAAAATCATTTTTCAAAAATCAAAAGCAACCAAGGCTTTGTTCTTCATTGCTCACGGCTTTTCACTATTCAAAAGGCAAGAGAAATTCAAAATCCAAGATCCAAGCTTCCTAAATTGGTAAGATAATTCCCTAATCATCTTCATGCTTAGTTAGGACTATATCATGAGTTTAAACCATTAATTCTTTCTCAATCTTCTTCATTTAATCAAAGAAGAAGACAATGAATAGTGTTTTCAAGTTTTTAACTTGAACTTTTTCTTGTTTTTCTTGAAGATCCAAGCATTCTTAAGACTTCTCAAAGCTTCTTAAGGCTTCCTAGCTCCACCCACCACTTCAAGGAAGGTATACCATCTCCAAACCCTAGATTCCTATATATTATAAGATGATTTTGATTAGTGGGTTGATATTGTAGTTTGTTGTTATGATTTAGAGTTTGGGATTTGGAATGGTAGTGAAATGGAATGGTAATTGTTGTGGTTTTGATTTAAAGGAACTTAAGTATGATTAAAGTTAAGTTTAAGCATAAGTATGAATGATTAAATTGAATTGGTTGGGGTTGTTATGATGTGATAAGGATGGATGTTTGTTGTATGATTGATTTGGGGTTGATTTGTGGTTGGTATTGAATGGTTTAAAATTTGGGAAATCGCGTAAACATAGCCGTCGTAACGTCCGATTTTCTTTGGACTGTTTTTGTGCATAGCATTAGGACCCGAGAACCCCCTGCTAGATTATGACCACTGCCATGTTTAGATAGCTCATGTTACGAGCTTCGTTTTGATATGTAGTTCGTTCGATTCCGATGAACGGTTTAGGAGAAACGGCCGTTTTAAGTAACGACGTTTCGCGAACGAACCCTTACCCCTCGCCTTACTTTGAAATATAGGTTAAAGACCAAAAAGGGTTAATTAATGTATGAAACATTTATGGTAAGTGTGTTAGGCAGTTGGTAAGACACTCGCGAAGGAATCGCTTTAAAACTCGTAAAGGTTAAATTATTAAAAATGGTGGAGCCGAGGGTACCCGAGTGGCTTAAGCGAATCAGTGAGCGCAAAACAAGCGTTAGAGTCTAAGTTAGTTAAAGTATAGATTTACAAGTGATTTTGGTTTAATTCCAACTTACTTGTTGTTTATAGGTTACCAGACTCGTCCCGAGCCATTCGTAACCCCAGTCGCTCAGGCAAGTTTTCTACCCGTTATACTGTTGTTGTGATGTAAATATATGTATATGCATTATCTTGTGATATTGCATGATTGTTATTAGCAAATTTTGCGATATATTGGAGCATGCTAATATGGTATATATGCATGTCTGTTTCGTAATCTGGTTATCTATCTGTTGATTTCAATGCTTATAGTTGCATAATACCTATGCTAGAAATAAGCAAGTAGTTGCGTATACCCTTAGTATAGGGGATAAAAGGTGAACATATTTCTAAACCGGGAGTCGATGTTCCCGAGTATATATATATATATATATATTTATTTATTTATATATATATATATATGGATATAGTTTTTAAAACTATTAATCGAATAAGGTTTATTCGATAACTTTAACTTTATTTTATTATTGAATATTATTTCAAATATTATTCGAAGGCGTATGACTCCTTTACATTATTTATTGAATATTATTTGAATATTCATTTGAGGATGTATGACTCCTTTATTTTATTTAATGAATATTATTTATAATATTCATTCGAGGTATTATGACTCAGCTTATTTTATTTATTGAATATTATTTGAATATTCATTTGAGGATCTATGACTCCGATTATTTGCTGAGATATATTCTTTATTTTATTAAAGAATAAGGTGTCGATAATCAAACTTATTTTTGATTATTCAAATAAAGATATTACTTTCGTATAAGTATATCTTTGATTATTTGCTATTCATTTCAAGTGTAAGTTTTAATACTTCTACTTCAATTATTTTATAAAGATTATCTTTTATGGGAATATTATTTAAATAATAATATTCAGACATTTTCTAAATATTCTGGGGACTGATTTACTTCATTAAATCAGTTTTACTCCAAACACTCTTTAAAGTGTTTTCGAGTCTTTAAAATGATTTTCAAAAGTTAGAGCGGATCCCAAAACTATTTTTATATTTAAGATCTTCCTTTTAAAAAGGGGATTTAAATACTCGCTCAAAACCTGGGGGATCCGGCTCGGTGGTGTGTTTTATATTCGCAACAAGGTTGCTGTCTTGGTAAAAGAGTTTTTGATTACTTACCCAATATTCGGGAAGTAAAATTCTTGGAACAAGTTAATCCATTAACAGGCATCGCCTGGGAAATATCGGTGAGTTTTCCTTTCCAACTAGGTACGACTTCTTGGTGGAGCCGTATCAACAAGTTTCTACTTGGGGAAAGGGGGAAACGAGCTTTACGTTTCAGAGTCATGGATTTCATCTGAACTAGGAGTGGCATAAGTGGTCGAGTAGCGCCGGCCCAGCCTTATTATATTGGCCCAAATGGCCTGGAAGTTCCGCTAAGGCGGTCCATTCCTTAGGAGTTCAGTGTTCGGTTGACAAGTAAATCCGACAGGTTCTCCTCTACATGTAGAAAATGGTGGGGTTGTACTACTACGACTGATCATCGTAAGTGGTCTTCCTGGCGCGGTAAACTCCCGTAATGAGTTCATCATCCAATTGGATATTTCTGCAACACTACCCAAAGCACTTCGATAGAAAGGCTACGGTTGGGCGATTGTTGAGTGTTGGCAGGGTCAAGTTTTCAAAATAATGTTTGCATCAAATGAAGTATCTCATAACTTCATTTTATTTTGATGATATTTTAAAGGTTGAATCTATTCAAGTATTATCTTGTAGTCTCGTCTATGTGATGAACTTTGGAAACTAATTATAACTTGAATGGAGGTAGTTCAAGTAGTATTTGGAAAAGATATAAGTATATTGGAGTATTTTGTAACTTCATCTTTTAAACTTATATCTAGTAAATGATTATCTTATGCATGACAAAGATTTTCAGAAAAACGTTGAGACAAGGTTAGATATATGAGATCACCTTGCAACGATATTTTTATACAGTTATACACTGGAATTCTGTGTGTATTATGCATGGAAGAGGACTTCCAATATTTTGAAAAGTATATATGTATATATATATATATACTGAATATTTTGCGACTTCATCGCATTAAGATATCAACTTGGTTCATTTCTTTTGACCAAGACTTTCATGAGTATTATGAGTAGGCTCATATATTGTAAATCATTATACATATTATTTTGGTGGGCTTGCTGCTCACCCTTGCTTTATTTCTTCATCACACAACAACAGTTAGGAAAGATGGCCAGACTCCAGCAGACCAAGCGCAAGCGCGTGGGAAGCGTCCTGTGTCTTCCCGTTGATGTTGTAGCTGCTATAGCTGCAGAGGTAGATCTATTGTAGATCAGGCATTCTATTTTTGAGAATCAATTATGTATAATTATAACTTGTGGCAGATAATGGCAATTAACTGTAAATTTATCAAGTAATCATTTTGGGTTGTAATAACTTTTAAATTGTGGATTCAAAGACTTGTACTTATTTAAATTTCATCTCTGAGACTATAACGGGTTGTGGTGTGTGTTAGTGTGGGGTCACAGCATAAGGTTATTTATTAATTAAGTGAAGTGATATTGTGGAAAGAAAGACCGTGACGACCCGGATCCCCGACCCCGGATCTGGGGGTGTTACAGAAATGGTATCAGAGCTAAGCGTTATAAACCTCAGAGATGATGGGACGTTAAGATAATAAGTTCACTAAGATAATAAGAACTCTTGCCAAGTTCATAGTCGGACTACCTAACGTAGTACTGACAGTTAAAACCCTTATGGGAACCCTTATAAATGTAGCGATAGAAGCGTAGTTCGTTATCGTATATGGTAGCGGGACTCCGAACCCTGAAGTTGAGGAACATCAACGCGATGATGTTTTATTAGTTATTGGAGATCAGATTGTGGATTCGATAGAGTGTCCTAATGCAGGACCGGATGATGTTGATATTGAGGATGTTGTCCTAGTAGGGATAGTTGTTGAGGAGGATCCCATGGAGGATCCTGACAGGATTGGATAAAGGACCACTGATGAATTGATGACCATGGTTTGGTCGACTACCAGAGGTAGGATTGGCCGGTCACTACCGGAGGTTCGTTCAAGTTGTAAAGTTAGTAGCCCCTTTAACGCGGCTTACTCGTAAGACTGAGAAGTTCGAATGGACAGAGAAATGCGAAAACAACTTTCAAGAACTGAAGCAGAGGTTGGTGATGGCCCTTATGCTGGCGTTGCCGGATGGAAAAAAAAAGATTTTGTGAAGTATAGTGACGCTTCGCACAAGGGCTTAGGGTGCGTGCTTATGCAGCACGGTAAGGTAATCGCGTACATGTCAAGACAATTAAGGTAATATGAAATTCGATATCCCCGCTCATGAGCTTAGGCTCGTGGCAATAGTTTTACCCTAAGGATTGGAGGCACTACTTGTATGGAGAGAAGTGCCAGAATTACCTAAGCCATAAGTGCTCTAGTACATTTTCACGTAGAAAGAGCTCAACGTATGCCAGAGGAGGCAGTTAGAGCTAATCAAGAATAATGATTGGGAGATTCTTTATCATTCGGGGAAAGCCAATATGGTGGCTGATGCCCTTAGTAAAAAGGAGAGACTCAAGATGATAATGTCTTTTGGGGAGTTTATAAAAGATTTTGAGAAAATGGAAATAGAAGTGAAGGTAACCGGAGCCGGTACCGAAAAGCTGTTTGAGATTGCAATACAGCCCGAATTATTGGAAAAGAACATATTGTGCCAGTAAAAGTGATGAATGAAGGCAGAGAGCCAACAAATAGATATGAGATTAATACCGAGAGAGATGATAAGGGAATAAGGAGGTATTCCTATAGAATTTGGGTTCCAAACGTTTAAGAGCTTAAAGATGAGATCTTAGATGAAAGTCATAGTTCAAGGAATAAGATTTAGGGCAAACCCTGAATGTGATAGCCAGGGAGGACGCCATCACGATAGAAGGAACCCATAACATAATGAAGTGGAAAACAAGGTTTTTAATGTATAAGATAACCCCGATTATGGGAGAAGGTTGAACCATTTCATACTAAGGAAACAGAAAGTCGAGTAAGGAAAGGAGACCCGAGACGGTACTCCTATACGGCAATTCATGGACCTGTCTAAAAAGAACTTAGACTATTATCCCCAACCACCACCCTGAGGAGACAGTGCGGTGGGAAATTCTTTCATGACCTTTAAGTCGCTAAGCTCTCAGAGTTCCAAGGAACAAGCTGACCCAGTCGAGGCAAGAACCTGGCTAAAGGAAATATAGGAATTATTTGAGATTCTAAATGATTAACGAATCACAAAAGACTGTTTTGTCACTTACCCTCCTAAGAGAGAGACCACCCGCTGGTGAAAGACCAAGAAAGGCACGGAGCCAGAGGTTATGATAAACTGATTAAAGTTCAGCCAATTGTTTTCGGGAAAGTAATTCCCAAGGTTATGGAGAGAGTGTAAAAGCTTTAGAGCCAGAACAAAGGAAGACGAGTATGATGAATTGTGAATTTAAGTTGTAAAAGTCGTTAAGATTCGTTCTGAAGACGCGAATCCAGAATGACGGGATATTTGAAATCAATGCTTATGTTGTGTTGGTTCATGAAATAATGATAAGAGAAAGGAAAATAAAAAGGAATTGAAGTGGAAAGGAATAAAAAGGCAACAGAGTTTGAGGAATGATAAGGGAGTTGGGTATGAGGAAACCCTAAAGACTCCTATTAATAGAAATAGAAAAGTATATGATCGTCAGGATGAGGGTGATTCACCATGAGTTAAAGTTGACGGTTGAAGGCATAAGAGATGCATATATTTTATCCCCTTTAAGTTGGGAGGATTCGAGGAAACATTGAGATAGTTCGAAGGATAAACAATGAGACGCGGATAGACTGAGGAGACAAGGAAGTAAGAAACTAGGAAAATTGGATGAAGGAAGTGACCTTCAAGAATGTGAAGTGTAAGACCGGTGGCATGATACCCAGAAAGGGAGACGCCAGGTATGAAAGATATCCCAACATTGAGGTGACTGTTGAGATAAACAACAAAAGTAAATGAGGAATTATTAAGAAGAAGTTCACGTTGAACATGACCAATATCTTCCAGAACATCCTTGTTATCGTTACCAAATTAGGCAAGACAAGCGGATAACCGTTGTTATCTTTTGGAGGCCATACTGATTGACCCCATTTTGAATACAAATGTTATTGTGAAATTAGACATATACTATCGAGGTGGGAATGATTGAATAAGACACCCTTATCAGGGATATATGACTTGATTTATCCATGGAAGGATGCAGGTACCTTTTAAAGGTGGAATTAAGGATAGAACATTGGTAACTTAAAATGAATCCTAGGGGACTGCATAAAGGTTGGCATGTCACCCTTAATAGGGACAGTATGAGTTTTGACAGTATGATTGGGAAAGGGTTAAGGTAACAACAACCTTTAAGAATCAGTGGAGAAATTTTGCAGAAGTATATAGACAATGGTTCTACTATTAGTAAATGGTATTGTGATATGCCCTGTATCTAGGGAATACAGGAGGAACGATTGAAGGATAACCTTAGAGGTTTTACAAGGAGAAAGGAAATATTCGAAATTCTCAAGAATTAAAATGTTGATAAAGGAAATATGACGTAATTATATTGATGCCAAGTGAGGCACGTGTTAAACCACGAGAAGGTATGGATCGAACCAGTAATGGTCGAAATTGTTCAGGGCAATTAGGACTTAAGATAGAAGATGTTCTAAGTATGATCGAGAGTCAGTCTTGACAGTGATTAACCTCTAAAGACTGAGGCAATAACTTATGGAAAAAAATGGTGATTTCTTTTCTTACTCATCAGATTTTAAGGAAGACATTTTCACATAAACAGTGATTGAAATAAGGTAGAGAATTTAGTTGAAGGTGGTTAAAATGACATTGACTGTAGGGAAATTTTACTGTCAGGAAAGGCCAAAGAGGTGGCCGACACTTTAAAGGTAAGAGGATAATTATAGGCGCTTGTGCCAAAGGAATACAGTGATGATGGTTGAAGCCGTAAAGGTTGTATTATGGTTTGGAAGATTGACAATCCTTTTGATGACTGTGCAATACCCAACCGTAATAGTAGTTGGTAAAGGTTTAATTCGTGTAATCGCCATGAACGGGCTATCTATCTTAGAAGGTCCTATCTTGAGAATAATCCAGGACCATATTTCAAAAAGGACTAAACGAACCTTTGAGTTAAGTCTTTAATTGAAGGCATACGATTAAGAATGGTATTAACCTGCTATAGTTGCTTTGATTGAAACTCTTCTCCAATTTTATCTGCTTCATGTCATGAATGTATGTCAGGATCAGGAGTGTTCTTCATGAATCAGGAATGGTGATTATGTTACCTCCTTAGAAGGATTTAATACGACATGTATGGACTCCGTATGGTTAGATATTAAGATTTCATGGAAAATGAATGACGACAGTAAGTCAGTGGTGGACCATAGTAGTGCAGCAATGATTCTGCGAGTAATGAGTCGATTACAACCATGAGAGTTGTATTGGAATGGATGTTGAGATTAAGTACCACTAATCGGGTCATGGTGATGTATAAGTTATCATTGAATAGACTAATTAGGTAGATTATTTACCTATTGAATATTTATTCCTCCTTATTAATTGAGGGTCGTATGACTATACGAGGAAGTTTGCGATGCAAGCATAGAATTCTAGTAACGATGATGTCTAGAATGAGATCCCAGATTCGATTTTCAATGTCGAGGGAGTTTCAAAGGTGATTGTGTATAAGCTCGAGGAAGAGCATGGGTCCATAGAATGATGGACGGGATAGCGAAAATATTTAGGCATGTGAAATACGATGCTATAATACTTGATGTTGATATAAATACATATATGTTTTGTTCTCCTATGACAAACCTCTATAGTTCAGAGGTAGATTCCAAGCCAGATATTTTATGGCAAGAATTTTTTTTCATATATACAATTCTCTTCAGTTCGTTCTTTTCTCTTCTTTTCATTTCATGTAAGCTGAGAAGAACAACCCTTCCAGAAGGGGAGGTATTGCCGAATGACTATCTATCTTTGTGATAGAAGCCTAGTAGGATACCACATGTTGTTTATTGCTTGTCAAGTACTAAAGGCTGGCCACCTTCTGTACTAACTATGCGATATAACAAGTGTTTATGATCTTAGTGATCTCTCAACAAATTCCTTTACTTCTATTTGATTGATCAAATTTTGGAAAATAGAAACAACTGAAAAAGGAGTAATAAAGTGGTGGTAGTATGCGGAATGGGAACACATTCGTGATACTAAGGTTGACGTGGTTATTAAAAGGTTATAGAACGCTAGCGAGCAAAAGTATAACCAGTATAATATTAGGAACGGAAGATAGTAGCGATTACGAACTGGAAAAGAATGGGTATTGAGAAGCAGAAGCTCTAATGTTAAAAGCAATAATGAGAGTCTGTGCAATAGACTTGAAAGAATTTGGAATGATCACTTAATTCGGATTGAGTTATCTTACGACAATAGATCATATGTCATTATCGAGATGTCGCCTTATGAGATCATTGAGGGAAGACAATGTCGATCTCCCTTATGTTAGGATGAAGTTGTAGAGCGCAAGATGCTCGGACCCGCAGTAGTCCAAAGGACCAAGGATATGATAGATCTAATCAGAGGACGGCTGGTAGTAGCCCAAGATGGTCATGATAAGTATGTTGATTGACATGAAAGGATAAAGAGTATGAAATAGGGGACCTAGAAATGTTATAGGTATCCCTTGGAAAGGATTGATGAGGTTCGGAAAGAAAGGAAAGCTAAGTCTACAATTTGTTGGACCCTTGGATATATTAAGACGTTTGGGAAGTTAGCATATGAGCTAGCCCTAACCCCGAACATGTAGCAGGTCGTAACGTGTTTCACGTATCAATGTTAAGGAAGTGTAATTCAGATGCCAGATAAATAGAGGCATACGAGCGCATAGATATGCAACCCGACGTAACCTATATGGAGCAACCAGGAAAGGTTATAGAGTGAAAAGGAACAAGTGCTTAGGAGAAGGATTATCAAACTAGGCAGAGTTTGGTGGTAGAACCACAATGTGGGAAAATTGACTCGAGAGTTAGGAAGTGTAATGCTAAGAAAGTATCCCCATTTGTTCTCTATTTGATTCCGGGACGGAATCCTTTTAAGGAGGGGAGACTGTAATAACCCCAATTTTTGGAAAATTTTGAAACCCTTATGAATAGTGTTTTTGCTGAATGAGAAAACTTTTCATGCCACACTATGTAGGGGTTCTGTTATAGATATTCTGGGATATTATTAGTACTCTATGAAGTATATAAGTGTATGTAAAGATCGTCAGAATCCAATTCCGAACACTTTGGTTTTTCCCGGAAATCCACAAGATACGGAGAGAATTGAGTATAAGGTAACAGGATAAAAAGGATTTAAATTAAAGGATTATAATAGAGGATCATAAAAAGGAATATAATGTATTGAGAAAGGTTAAGGGAACCTAAGTAATAAGATCCCGGGTATGATCCTTCAAACGATAAACGAGAACGAAAGTTAAGCAAACCGTATAACAGATCAGCGGTCATTAGGCAAACGATTAGGAAGTTAATCAAAGGGATTAGGGGGAATGATGTCATCCAACCAATAGAAAGAGGACAAGGAAGGGAGGATGACATCATGAGGATGACATAAGCATGACATGGGAAGGAAGGAGGTGTGGTAGCTTTGTAACCACACAATTTCAAGGGCAAGAAGGTAATTGACTAAAGCAAGCACAAAAACCAAGCAACCAAGCCAAGCAAAAATCATTTTTCAAAAATCAAAAGCAACCAAGGCTTTGTTCTTCATTGCTCACGGCTTTTCACTATTCAAAAGGCAAGAGAAATTCAAAATCCAAGATCCAAGCTTCCTAAATTGGTAAGATAATTCCCTAATCATCTTCATGCTTAGTTAGGACTATATCATGAGTTTAAACCATTAATTCTTTCTCAATCTTCTTCATTTAATCAAAGAAGAAGACAATGAATAGTGTTTTCAAGTTTTTAACTTGAACTTTTTCTTGTTTTTCTTGAAGATCCAAGCATTCTTAAGACTTCTCAAAGCTTCTTAAGGCTTCCTAGCTCCACCCACCACTTCAAGGAAGGTATACCATCTCCAAACCCTAGATTCCTATATATTATAAGATGATTTTGATTAGTGGGTTGATATTGTAGTTTGTTGTTATGATTTAGAGTTTGGGATTTGGAATGGTAGTGAAATGGAATGGTAATTGTTGTGGTTTTGATTTAAAGGAACTTAAGTATGATTAAAGTTAAGTTTAAGCATAAGTATGAATGATTAAATTGAATTGGTTGGGGTTGTTATGATGTGATAAGGATGGATGTTTGTTGTATGATTGATTTGGGGTTGATTTGTGGTTGGTATTGAATGGTTTAAAATTTGGGAAATCGCGTAAACATAGCCGTCGTAACGTCCGATTTTCTTTGGACTGTTTTTGTGCATAGCATTAGGACCCGAGAACCCCCTGCTAGATTATGACCACTGCCATGTTTAGATAGCTCATGTTACGAGCTTCGTTTTGATATGTAGTTCGTTCGATTCCGATGAACGGTTTAGGAGAAACGGCCGTTTTAAGTAACGACGTTTCGCGAACGAACCCTTACCCCTCGCCTTACTTTGAAATATAGGTTAAAGACCAAAAAGGGTTAATTAATGTATGAAACATTTATGGTAAGTGTGTTAGGCAGTTGGTAAGACACTCGCGAAGGAATCGCTTTAAAACTCGTAAAGGTTAAATTATTAAAAATGGTGGAGCCGAGGGTACCCGAGTGGCTTAAGCGAATCAGTGAGCGCAAAACAAGCGTTAGAGTCTAAGTTAGTTAAAGTATAGATTTACAAGTGATTTTGGTTTAATTCCAACTTACTTGTTGTTTATAGGTTACCAGACTCGTCCCGAGCCATTCGTAACCCCAGTCGCTCAGGCAAGTTTTCTACCCGTTATACTGTTGTTGTGATGTAAATATATGTATATGCATTATCTTGTGATATTGCATGATTGTTATTAGCAAATTTTGCGATATATTGGAGCATGCTAATATGGTATATATGCATGTCTGTTTCGTAATCTGGTTATCTATCTGTTGATTTCAATGCTTATAGTTGCATAATACCTATGCTAGAAATAAGCAAGTAGTTGCGTATACCCTTAGTATAGGGGATAAAAGGTGAACATATTTCTAAACCGGGAGTCGATGTTCCCGAGTATATATATATATATATATATATATATATATATTTATTTATTTATATATATATATATATGGATATAGTTTTTAAAACTATTAATCGAATAAGGTTTATTCGATAACTTTAACTTTATTTTATTATTGAATATTATTTCAAATATTATTCGAAGGCGTATGACTCCTTTACATTATTTATTGAATATTATTTGAATATTCATTTGAGGATGTATGACTCCTTTATTTTATTTAATGAATATTATTTATAATATTCATTCGAGGTATTATGACTCAGCTTAATTTATTTATTGAATATTATTTGAATATTCATTTGAGGATCTATGACTCTGATTATTTGCTGAGATATATTCTTTATTTTATTAAAGAATAAGGTGTCGATAATCAAACTTATTTTTGATTATTCAAATAAAGATATTACTTTCGTATAAGTATATCTTTGATTATTTGCTATTCATTTCAAGTGTAAGTTTTAATACTTCTACTTCAATTATTTTATAAAGATTATCTTTTATGGGAATATTATTTAAATAATAATATTCAGACATTTTCTAAATATTCTGGGGACTGATTTACTTCATTAAATCAGTTTTACTCCAAACACTCTTTAAAGTGTTTTCGAGTCTTTAAAATGATTTTCAAAAGTTAGAGCGGATCCCAAAACTATTTTTATATTTAAGATCTTCCTTTTAAAAAGGGGATTTAAATACTCGCTCAAAACCTGGGGGATCCGGCTCGGTGGTGTGTTTTATATTCGCAACAAGGTTGCTGTCTTGGTAAAAGAGTTTTTGATTACTTACCCAATATTCGGGAAGTAAAATTCTTGGAACAAGTTAATCCATTAACAGGCATCGCCTGGGAAATATCGGTGAGTTTTCCTTTCCAACTAGGTACGACTTCTTGGTGGAGCCGTATCAACAAGTTTCTACTTGGGGAAAGGGGGAAACGAGCTTTACGTTTCAGAGTCATGGATTTCATCTGAACTAGGAGTGGCATAAGTGGTCGAGTAGCGCCGGCCCAGCCTTATTATATTGGCCCAAATGGCCTGGAAGTTCCGCTAAGGCGGTCCATTCCTTAGGAGTTCAGTGTTCGGTTGACAAGTAAATCCGACAGGTTCTCCTCTACATGTAGAAAATGGTGGGGTTGTACTACTACGACTGATCATCGTAAGTGGTCTTCCTCCCGTAATGAGTTCATCATCCAATTGGATATTTCTGCAACACTACCCAAAGCACTTCGATAGAAAGGCTACGGTTGGGCGATTGTTGAGTGTTGGCAGGGTCAAGTTTTCAAAATAATGTTTGCATCAAATGAAGTATCTCATAACTTCATTTTATTTTGATGATATTTTAAAGGTTGAATCTATTCAAGTATTATCTTGTAGTCTCGTCTATGTGATGAACTTTGGAAACTAATTATAACTTGAATGGAGGTAGTTCAAGTAGTATTTGGAAAAGATATAAGTATATTGGAGTATTTTGTAACTTCATCTTTTAAACTTATATCTAGTAAATGATTATCTTATGCATGACAAAGATTTTCAGAAAAACGTTGAGACAAGGTTAGATATATGAGATCACCTTGCAACGATATTTTTATACAGTTATACACTGGAATTCTGTGTGTATTATGCATGGAAGAGGACTTCCAATATTTTGAAAAGTATATATGTATATATATATATACTGAATATTTTGCGACTTCATCGCATTAAGATATCAACTTGGTTCATTTCTTTTGACCAAGACTTTCATGAGTATTATGAGTAGGCTCATATATTCTAAATCATTATACATATTATTTTGGTGGGCTTGCTGCTCACCCTTGCTTTATTTCTTCATCACACAACAACAGTTAGGAAAGATGGCCAGACTCCAGCAGACCAAGCGCAAGCGCGTGGGAAGCGTCCTGTGTCTTCCCGTTGATGTTGTAGCTGCTATAGCTGCAGAGGTAGATCTATTGTAGATCAGGCATTCTATTTTTGAGAATCAATTATGTATAATTATAACTTGTGGCAGATAATGGCAATTAACTGTAAATTTATCAAGTAATCATTTTGGGTTGTAATAACTTTTAAATTGTGGATTCAAAGACTTGTACTTATTTAAATTTCATCTCTGAGACTATAACGGGTTGTGGTGTGTGTTAGTGTGGGGTCACAGCATAAGGTTATTTATTAATTAAGTGAAGTGATATTGTGGAAAGAAAGACCGTGACGACCCGGATCCCCGACCCCGGATCTGGGGGTGTTACAGAAATGGTATCAGAGCTAAGCGTTATAAACCTCAGAGATGATGGGACGTTAAGATAATAAGTTCACTAAGATAATAAGAACTCTTGCCAAGTTCATAGTCGGACTACCTAACGTAGTACTGACAGTTAAAACCCTTATGGGAACCCTTATAAATGTAGCGATAGAAGCGTAGTTCGTTATCGTATATGGTAGCGGGACTCCGAACCCTGAAGTTGAGGAACATCAACGCGATGATGTTTTATTAGTTATTGGAGATCAGATTGTGGATTCGATAGAGTGTCCTAATGCAGGACCGGATGATGTTGATATTGAGGATGTTGTCCTAGTAGGGATAGTTGTTGAGGAGGATCCCATGGAGGATCCTGACAGGATTGGATAAAGGACCACTGATGAATTGATGACCATGGTTTGGTCGACTACCAGAGGTAGGATTGGCCGGTCACTACCGGAGGTTCGTTCAAGTTGTAAAGTTAGTAGCCCCTTTAACGCGGCTTACTCGTAAGACTGAGAAGTTCGAATGGACAGAGAAATG
Organism: Apium graveolens; assembly: GCF_009905375.1. Classification (NCBI taxonomy): domain Eukaryota; kingdom Viridiplantae; phylum Streptophyta; class Magnoliopsida; order Apiales; family Apiaceae; genus Apium; species Apium graveolens. The sequence goes on along the minus strand of NC_133649.1, from coordinate 132,166,414 downwards.
CGAAAACAACTTTCAAGAACTGAAGCAGAGGTTGGTGATGGCCCTTATGCTGGCGTTGCCGGATGGAAAAAAAAAGATTTTGTGAAGTATAGTGACGCTTCGCACAAGGGCTTAGGGTGCGTGCTTATGCAGCACGGTAAGGTAATCGCGTACATGTCAAGACAATTAAGGTAATATGAAATTCGATATCCCCGCTCATGAGCTTAGGCTCGTGGCAATAGTTTTACCCTAAGGATTGGAGGCACTACTTGTATGGAGAGAAGTGCCAGAATTACCTAAGCCATAAGTGCTCTAGTACATTTTCACGTAGAAAGAGCTCAACGTATGCCAGAGGAGGCAGTTAGAGCTAATCAAGAATAATGATTGGGAGATTCTTTATCATTCGGGGAAAGCCAATATGGTGGCTGATGCCCTTAGTAAAAAGGAGAGACTCAAGATGATAATGTCTTTTGGGGAGTTTATAAAAGATTTTGAGAAAATGGAAATAGAAGTGAAGGTAACCGGAGCCGGTACCGAAAAGCTGTTTGAGATTGCAATACAGCCCGAATTATTGGAAAAGAACATATTGTGCCAGTAAAAGTGATGAATGAAGGCAGAGAGCCAACAAATAGATATGAGATTAATACCGAGAGAGATGATAAGGGAATAAGGAGGTATTCCTATAGAATTTGGGTTCCAAACGTTTAAGAGCTTAAAGATGAGATCTTAGATGAAAGTCATAGTTCAAGGAATAAGATTTAGGGCAAACCCTGAATGTGATAGCCAGGGAGGACGCCATCACGATAGAAGGAATCCATAACATAATGAAGTGGAAAACAAGGTTTTTAATGTATAAGATAACCCCGATTATGGGAGAAGGTTGAACCATTTCATACTAAGGAAACAGAAAGTCGAGTAAGGAAAGGAGATCCGAGACGGTACTCCTATACGGCAATTCATGGACCTGTCTAAAAAGAACTTAGACTATTATCCCCAACCACCACCCTGAGGAGACAGTGCGGTGGGAAATTCTTTCATGACCTTTAAGTCGCTAAGCTCTCAGAGTTCCAAGGAACAAGCTGACCCAGTCGAGGCAAGAACCTGGCTAAAGGAAATATAAGAATTATTTGAGATTCTAAATGATTGACGAATCACAAAAGACTGTTTTGTCACTTACCCTCCTAAGAGAGAGACCACCCGCTGGTGAAAGACCAAGAAAGGCACGGAGCCAGAGGTTATGATAAACTGATTAAAGTTCAGCCAATTGTTTTCGGGAAAGTAATTCCCAAGGTTATGGAGAGAGTGTAAAAGCTTTAGAGCCAGAACAAAGGAAGACGAGTATGATGAATTGTGAATTTAAGTTGTAAAAGTCGTTAAGATTCGTTCTGAAGACGCGAATCCAGAATGACGGGATATTTGAAATCAATGCTTATGTTGTGTTGGTTCATGAAATAATGATAAGAGAAAGGAAAATAAAAAGGAATTGAAGTGGAAAGGAATAAAAAGGCAACAGAGTTTGAGGAATGATAAGGGAGTTGGGTATGAGGAAACCCTAAAGACTCCTATTAATAGAAATAGAAAAGTATATGATCGTCAGGATGAGGGTGATTCACCATGAGTTAAAGTTGACGGTTGAAGGCATAAGAGATGCATATATTTTATCCCCTTTAAGTTGGGAGGATTCGAGGAAACATTGAGATAGTTCGAAGGATAAACAATGAGACGCGGATAGACTGAGGAGACAAGGAAGTAAGAAACTAGGAAAATTGGATGAAGGAAGTGACCTTCAAGAATGTGAAGTGTAAGACCGGTGGCATGATACCCAGAAAGGGAGACGCCAGGTATGAAAGATATCCCAACATTGAGGTGACTGTTGAGATAAACAACAAAAGTAAATGAGGAATTATTAAGAAGAAGTTCACGTTGAACATGACCAATATCTTCCAGAACATCCTTGTTATCGTTACCAAATTAGGCAAGACAAGCGGATAACCGTTGTTATCTTTTGGAGGCCATACTGATTGACCCCATTTTGAATACAAATGTTATTGTGAAATTAGACATATACTATCGAGGTGGGAATGATTGAATAAGACACCCTTATCAGGGATATATGACTTGATTTATCCATGGAAGGATGCAGGTACCTTTTAAAGGTGGAATTAAGGATAGAACATTGGTAACTTAAAATGAATCCTAGGGGACTGCATAAAGGTTGGCATGTCACCCTTAATAGGGACAGTATGAGTTTTGACAGTATGATTGGGAAAGGGTTAAGGTAACAACAACCTTTAAGAATCAGTGGAGAAATTTTGCAGAAGTATATAGACAATGGTTCTACTATTAGTAAATGGTATTGTGATATGCCCTGTATCTAGGGAATACAGGAGGAACGATTGAAGGATAACCTTAGAGGTTTTACAAGGAGAAAGGAAATATTCGAAATTCTCAAGAATAAAAATGTTGATAAAGGAAATATGACGTAATTATATTGATGCCAAGTGAGGCACGTGTTAAACCACGAGAAGGTATGGATCGAACCAGTAATGGTCGAAATTGTTCAGGGCAATTAGGACTTAAGATAGAAGATGTTCTAAGTATGATCGAGAGTCAGTCTTGACAGTGATTAACCTCTAAAGACTGAGGCAATAACTTATGGAAAAAAATGGTGATTTCTTTTCTTACTCATCAGATTTTAAGGAAGACATTTTCACATAAACAGTGATTGAAATAAGGTAGAGAATTTAGTTGAAGGTGGTTAAAATGACATTGACTGTAGGGAAATTTTACTGTCAGGAAAGGCCAAAGAGGTGGCCGACACTTTAAAGGTAAGAGGATAATTATAGGCGCTTGTGCCAAAGGAATACAGTGATGATGGTTGAAGCCGTAAAGGTTGTATTATGGTTTGGAAGATTGACAATCCTTTTGATGACTGTGCAATACCCAACCGTAATAGTAGTTGGTAAAGGTTTAATTCGTGTAATCGCCATGAACGGGCTATCTATCTTAGAAGGTCCTATCTTGAGAATAATCCAGGACCATATTTCAAAAAGGACTAAACGAACCTTTGAGTTAAGTCTTTAATTGAAGGCATACGATTAAGAATGGTATTAACCTGCTATAGTTGCTTTGATTGAAACTCTTCTCCAATTTTATCTGCTTCATGTCATGAATGTATGTCAGGATCAGGAGTGTTCTTCATGAATCAGGAATGGTGATTATGTTACCTCCTTAGAAGGATTTGATACGACATGTATGGACTCCGTATGGTTAGATATTAAGATTTCATGGAAAATGAATGACGACAGTAAGTCAGTGGTGGACCATAGTAGTGCAGCAATGATTCTGCGAGTAATGAGTCGATTACAACCATGAGAGTTGTATTGGAATGGATGTTGAGATTAAGTACCACTAATCGGGTCATGGTGATGTATAAGTTATCATTGAATAGACTAATTAGGTAGATTATTTACCTATTGAATATTTATTCCTCCTTATTAATTGAGGGTCGTATGACTATACGAGGAAGTTTGCGATGCAAGCATAGAATTCTAGTAACGATGATGTCTAGAATGAGATCCCAGATTCGATTTTCAATGTCGAGGGAGTTTCAAAGGTGATTGTGTATAAGCTCGAGGAAGAGCATGGGTCCATAGAATGATGGACGGGATAGCGAAAATATTTAGGCATGTGAAATACGATGCTATAATACTTGATGTTGATATAAATACATATATGTTTTGTTCTCCTATGACAAACCTCTATAGTTCAGAGGTAGATTCCAAGCCAGATATTTTATGGCAAGAATTTTTTTTCATATATACAATTCTCTTCAGTTCGTTCTTTTCTCTTCTTTTCATTTCATGTAAGCTGAGAAGAACAACCCTTCCAGAAGGGGAGGTATTGCCGAATGACTATCTATCTTTGTGATAGAAGCCTAGTAGGATACCACATGTTGTTTAATTGCTTGTCAAGTACTAAAGGCTGGCCACCTTCTGTACTAACTATGCGATATAACAAGTGTTTATGATCTTAGTGATCTCTCAACAAATTCCTTTACTTCTATTTGATTGATCAAATTTTGGAAAATAGAAACAACTGAAAAAGGAGTAATAAAGTGGTGGTAGTATGCGGAATGGGAACACATTCGTGATACTAAGGTTGACGTGGTTATTAAAAGGTTATAGAACGCTAGCGAGCAAAAGTATAACCAGTATAATATTAGGAACGGAAGATAGTAGCGATTACGAACTGGAAAAGAATGGGTATTGAGAAGCAGAAGCTCTAATGTTAAAAGCAATAATGAGAGTCTGTGCAATAGACTTGAAAGAATTTGGAATGATCACTTAATTCGGATTGAGTTATCTTACGACAATAGATCATATGTCATTATCGAGATGTCGCCTTATGAGATCATTGAGGGAAGACAATGTCGATCTCCCTTATGTTAGGATGAAGTTGTAGAGCGCAAGATGCTCGGACCCGCAGTAGTCCAAAGGACCAAGGATATGATAGATCTAATCAGAGGACGGCTGGTAGTAGCCCAAGATGGTCATGATAAGTATGTTGATTGACATGAAAGGATAAAGAGTATGAAATAGGGGACCTAGAAATGTTATAGGTATCCCTTGGAAAGGATTGATGAGGTTCGGAAAGAAAGGAAAGCTAAGTCTACAATTTGTTGGACCCTTGGATATATTAAGACGTTTGGGAAGTTAGCATATGAGCTAGCCCTAACCCCGAACATGTAGCAGGTCGTAACGTATTTCACGTATCAATGTTAAGGAAGTGTAATTCAGATGCCAGATAAATAGAGGCATACGAGCGCATAGATATGCAACCCGACGTAACCTATATGGAGCAACCAGGAAAGGTTATAGAGTGAAAAGGAACAAGTGCTTAGGAGAAGGATTATCAAACTAGGCAGAGTTTGGTGGTAGAACCACAATGTGGGAAAATTGACTCGAGAGTTAGGAAGTGTAATGCTAAGAAAGTATCCCCATTTGTTCTCTATTTGATTCCGGGACGGAATCCTTTTAAGGAGGGGAGACTGTAATAACCCCAATTTTTGGAAAATTTTGAAACCCTTATGAATAGTGTTTTTGCTGAATGAGAAAACTTTTCATGCCACACTATGTAGGGGTTCTGTTATAGATATTCTGGGATATTATTAGTACTCTATGAAGTATATAAGTGTATGTAAAGATCGTCAGAATCCAATTCCGAACACTTTGGTTTTTCCCGGAAATCCACAAGATACGGAGAGAATTGAGTATAAGGTAACAGGATAAAAAGGATTTAAATTAAAGGATTATAATAGAGGATCATAAAAAGGAATATAATGTATTGAGAAAGGTTAAGGGAACCTAAGTAATAAGATCCCGGGTATGATCCTTCAAACGATAAACGAGAACGAAAGTTAAGCAAACCGTATAACAGATCAGCGGTCATTAGGCAAACGATTAGGAAGTTAATCAAAGGGATTAGGGGGAATGATGTCATCCAACCAATAGAAAGAGGACAAGGAAGGGAGGATGACATCATGAGGATGACATAAGCATGACATGGGAAGGAAGGAGGTGTGGTAGCTTTGTAACCACACAATTTCAAGGGCAAGAAGGTAATTGACTAAAGCAAGCACAAAAACCAAGCAACCAAGCCAAGCAAAAATCATTTTTCAAAAATCAAAAGCAACCAAGGCTTTGTTCTTCATTGCTCACGGCTTTTCACTATTCAAAAGGCAAGAGAAATTCAAAATCCAAGATCCAAGCTTCCTAAATTGGTAAGATAATTCCCTAATCATCTTCATGCTTAGTTAGGACTATATCATGAGTTTAAACCATTAATTCTTTCTCAATCTTCTTCATTTAATCAAAGAAGAAGACAATGAATAGTGTTTTCAAGTTTTTAACTTGAACTTTTTCTTGTTTTTCTTGAAGATCCAAGCATTCTTAAGACTTCTCAAAGCTTCTTAAGGCTTCCTAGCTCCACCCACCACTTCAAGGAAGGTATACCATCTCCAAACCCTAGATTCCTATATATTATAAGATGATTTTGATTAGTGGGTTGATATTGTAGTTTGTTGTTATGATTTAGAGTTTGGGATTTGGAATGGTAGTGAAATGGAATGGTAATTGTTGTGGTTTTGATTTAAAGGAACTTAAGTATGATTAAAGTTAAGTTTAAGCATAAGTATGAATGATTAAATTGAATTGGTTGGGGTTGTTATGATGTGATAAGGATGGATGTTTGTTGTATGATTGATTTGGGGTTGATTTGTGGTTGGTATTGAATGGTTTAAAATTTGGGAAATCGCGTAAACATAGCCGTCGTAACGTCCGATTTTCTTTGGACTGTTTTTGTGCATAGCATTAGGACCCGAGAACCCCCTGCTAGATTATGACCACTGCCATGTTTAGATAGCTCATGTTACGAGCTTCGTTTTGATATGTAGTTCGTTCGATTCCGATGAACGGTTTAGGAGAAACGGCCGTTTTAAGTAACGACGTTTCGCGAACGAACCCTTACCCCTCGCCTTACTTTGAAATATAGGTTAAAGACCAAAAAGGGTTAATTAATGTATGAAACATTTATGGTAAGTGTGTTAGGCAGTTGGTAAGACACTCGCGAAGGAATCGCTTTAAAACTCGTAAAGGTTAAATTATTAAAAATGGTGGAGCCGAGGGTACCCGAGTGGCTTAAGCGAATCAGTGAGCGCAAAACAAGCGTTAGAGTCTAAGTTAGTTAAAGTATAGATTTACAAGTGATTTTGGTTTAATTCCAACTTACTTGTTGTTTATAGGTTACCAGACTCGTCCCGAGCCATTCGTAACCCCAGTCGCTCAGGCAAGTTTTCTACCCGTTATACTGTTGTTGTGATGTAAATATATGTATATGCATTATCTTGTGATATTGCATGATTGTTATTAGCAAATTTTGCGATATATTGGAGCATGCTAATATGGTATATATGCATGTCTGTTTCGTAATCTGGTTATCTATCTGTTGATTTCAATGCTTATAGTTGCATAATACCTATGCTAGAAATAAGCAAGTAGTTGCGTATACCCTTAGTATAGGGGATAAAAGGTGAACATATTTCTAAACCGGGAGTCGATGTTCCCGAGTATATATATATATATATATTTATTTATTTATATATATATATATGGATATAGTTTTTAAAACTATTAATCGAATAAGGTTTATTCGATAACTTTAACTTTATTTTATTATTGAATATTATTTCAAATATTATTCGAAGGCGTATGACTCCTTTACATTATTTATTGAATATTATTTGAATATTCATTTGAGGATGTATGACTCCTTTATTTTATTTAATGAATATTATTTATAATATTCATTCGAGGTATTATGACTCAGCTTAATTTATTTATTGAATATTATTTGAATATTCATTTGAGGATCTATGACTCCGATTATTTGCTGAGATATATTCTTTATTTTATTAAAGAATAAGGTGTCGATAATCAAACTTATTTTTGATTATTCAAATAAAGATATTACTTTCGTATAAGTATATCTTTGATTATTTGCTATTCATTTCAAGTGTAAGTTTTAATACTTCTACTTCAATTATTTTATAAAGATTATCTTTTATGGGAATATTATTTAAATAATAATATTCAGACATTTTCTAAATATTCTGGGGACTGATTTACTTCATTAAATCAGTTTTACTCCAAACACTCTTTAAAGTGTTTTCGAGTCTTTAAAATGATTTTCAAAAGTTAGAGCGGATCCCAAAACTATTTTTATATTTAAGATCTTCCTTTTAAAAAGGGGATTTAAATACTCGCTCAAAACCTGGGGGATCCGGCTCGGTGGTGTGTTTTATATTCGCAACAAGGTTGCTGTCTTGGTAAAAGAGTTTTTGATTACTTACCCAATATTCGGGAAGTAAAATTCTTGGAACAAGTTAATCCATTAACAGGCATCGCCTGGGAAATATCGGTGAGTTTTCCTTTCCAACTAGGTACGACTTCTTGGTGGAGCCGTATCAACAAGTTTCTACTTGGGGAAAGGGGGAAACGAGCTTTACGTTTCAGAGTCATGGATTTCATCTGAACTAGGAGTGGCATAAGTGGTCGAGTAGCGCCGGCCCAGCCTTATTATATTGGCCCAAATGGCCTGGAAGTTCCGCTAAGGCGGTCCATTCCTTAGGAGTTCAGTGTTCGGTTGACAAGTAAATCCGACAGGTTCTCCTCTACATGTAGAAAATGGTGGGGTTGTACTACTACGACTGATCATCGTAAGTGGTCTTCCTCCCGTAATGAGTTCATCATCCAATTGGATATTTCTGCAACACTACCCAAAGCACTTCGATAGAAAGGCTACGGTTGGGCGATTGTTGAGTGTTGGCAGGGTCAAGTTTTCAAAATAATGTTTGCATCAAATGAAGTATCTCATAACTTCATTTTATTTTGATGATATTTTAAAGGTTGAATCTATTCAAGTATTATCTTGTAGTCTCGTCTATGTGATGAACTTTGGAAACTAATTATAACTTGAATGGAGGTAGTTCAAGTAGTATTTGGAAAAGATATAAGTATATTGGAGTATTTTGTAACTTCATCTTTTAAACTTATATCTAGTAAATGATTATCTTATGCATGACAAAGATTTTCAGAAAAACGTTGAGACAAGGTTAGATATATGAGATCACCTTGCAACGATATTTTTATACAGTTATACACTGGAATTCTGTGTGTATTATGCATGGAAGAGGACTTCCAATATTTTGAAAAGTATATATGTATATATATATATATACTGAATATTTTGCGACTTCATCGCATTAAGATATCAACTTGGTTCATTTCTTTTGACCAAGACTTTCATGAGTATTATGAGTAGGCTCATATATTGTAAATCATTATACATATTATTTTGGTGGGCTTGCTGCTCACCCTTGCTTTATTTCTTCATCACACAACAACAGTTAGGAAAGATGGCCAGACTCCAGCAGACCAAGCGCAAGCGCGTGGGAAGCGTCCTGTGTCTTCCCGTTGATGTTGTAGCTGCTATAGCTGCAGAGGTAGATCTATTGTAGATCAGGCATTCTATTTTTGAGAATCAATTATGTATAATTATAACTTGTGGCAGATAATGGCAATTAACTGTAAATTTATCAAGTAATCATTTTGGGTTGTAATAACTTTTAAATTGTGGATTCAAAGACTTGTACTTATTTAAATTTCATCTCTGAGACTATAACGGGTTGTGGTGTGTGTTAGTGTGGGGTCACAGCATAAGGTTATTTATTAATTAAGTGAAGTGATATTGTGGAAAGAAAGACCGTGACGACCCGGATCCCCGACCCCGGATCTGGGGGTGTTACAGTATTCATAATATTTATTGTTAAGGCAAGAAACGATTCCTATTCTAGATTTTCTAGAGCACGCTTTATATTGATTTAAGTTCACCTAAATCTATCATCGCATGGTAAACATAGGCATATATCTCATATATAAAATTAAATAAACAAGTAATTGTAAAGTGCAATAAAGTAAATATGTTTGGTTATGGCCCCATCCTATGTGATCTTTATCAAGCTCATGATAAAGATCAAGGTCAATCTAATATGGTGATGGAAATAAATACAACTACTTATTACATAAGTCTTCTTCTTTGTTTAGACTTCTTGTATGCCTCGTCTTCTTTTTTGCATCACCTCCATTGGATAGCCTTCTTGAGTCTTCAATTACATTACATGATTGAAAGTAAAACTAATCTAATGAACTTACAAGAATAACTCGAGTTACATTCGAGATTTATGATTACAAAGATTGACGACATGCAAGTCGTATTTAAAACCAAAACCAAAACCATTACACTAAGGTCGAAAGGCCATAACCATCCACCATGCTCATACAACACATAAAAGCATGTTAAAACACATAATCTGATCTTAACATATCATATTATCCATGATCTAATCATAAAAAGAAAATATGACAAAAATTAGAAAAATTAGAATCAAATCAGAAAAACAAGAATCACTGTTTACGGGCAGTAAATGACGTCAAACGCCTTATAGACGAGTCGTTGATAGCTTTATCTATCAGTTTTGTTCAGACGCTCGTTTACCTATGGAATAGGGTATTCGTTTGCGTAAATCGGACACCAGACCTAGATTTCAGCAAATCTGCAGCAGCCAATTCAGAATCCGTATCTAATATGATTCTCATAATTTAAACAAACATAAATCATGTATATATCAGTATATATACAGATTACATAATCATCTTATGATTATACAACTCACATGAATATCATATATTCAAAACCATACAAATATAAGCATATTATATCAACATCAAATCATGGCGAATCACGTACATGCTCATATATCGAAAATAGTTAAACACATAAACGAATTAAAAACTTTTCGCAAGTAGCTTTGATGCCATTGAAGGGTTTTTAGCACATAAACGCAGCGAAAACGTAAATTTAAATCTTAAAAAAAAAACGAAAACCCTCCGCAGGATCCATGCGAAAAATAATATTTAATTCGTAGTTCAGTATGTTTACCTTAAGAAGCTTTACGTTAATGGAAAGATGGAGGTCTTTAATGGCGATCCAAAAATGATGAACGGAGATCCTTAGCAGCTACTCCTCAAGTGTGAAGCACTCCACCGGTATCCACCAAGAAAACGATGTAATGAAGGAGGAGGAGATGAAGAGAATTAGGATTTTATAAATCTTTTTGGTTGAGGCAAAAATAGGGTCTATAATAGTATATTTATAGGCAAAATTTTCAGCTGAAAATTTTTCCATAAAATATTATTATTATTAATCTTTATTATTCTCACTAATAATTAAAACACCTTTTAATTATTAATCCTTTTTCTAAACACTTTAGAAATAATTCTCTCACTTGATTTAATTTAATAATATTAAGAACTTTTTCTTAATTAATTTATAATCAATTAAATCTCATTTAATCAATTATTAAATTTGCCAATTAATTATTTATTTCATAAATAAATAATTATCAGCCATTATTAATTAATTTCTCCACCATTAAATCATTTTTTTTATGGTGTGACCCTGTAGGTTCAATATTAAGCCGGTAGTAGAAATAAATAATAATAAAACTATTTTATCATTATTTATATAAATTCTCTAATTCATTAAATATGATTAATTAATTAATCATATTTATTCTACATCGTGAGGGATACTTCTCTGCATATCGCGACTATCCGGATAATACGAATTCACTGCTTAGAATACCAAGAACCTATTCAGTGAGTAGTTACCGTACAATTCATTCCTTCTACCCTGCAATGTCACGAATAAATACAAGGCATGGAACTTGTGTCAAGCCTATCTTATTTAATCACTTGCTTTCCCATTCACTATGCTTAGTTCTATTTAATGTAAATTAGAAACTCCTTTCTAATTTCATTCACTCTGGCCAGAGATTCCTGAACTAACATAAGTGGATCAGCATTGAACATTCTCTTCCTACACTGGAAGGAGTAGATCCTTTATTGATCATACACTATCTTCGTGTATAAATTCCTATACCCAGTAGAGCCCTTATAATTGTCCCTTGAGACTAAGAACTAAACCAAAGCATAGTTCAGTGTACACAAGATGACTATGATGACCTCAAGTCTAAGGATACTTGTACAACTATCACTATGTGAACAACTGCTGACACGTGAGTGAACTTCATCAGTTGTTCAGCTGTGTGAGTCATGTTCAGTGAACTTATTCTATAATAAGCACCTACATACTAGTTATAGTGTCACCACACAAATGTCTATGAGAACAGACATCCTTCATATTGAAGCAAGCATAGTATGTACCGATCTTTGCAGATTATTAATTACCAGTTAGTAATCCTATGACTAAGAACTATTTAACTTTAGAGTTATCATCTTTTAGGTCTCATTATTATGATCTCATCACAATCCATAAAAAACTTTACTCTAAATTGTGGAATATCTTATTTAAACATTTAAATAGATAGAGCCCACAATAAAAACAAAACAAGTCTTTTATTAATATCAATGAAATCAAAACAAATTACATAAAAGTTATTCCTAAATCCTCATACATGATTGGACTTAGGACATATATCTTTCACACCCATTGTTACAGGTTCTTTCTTTTCACTCTCTTTATCCGAATCTTCAAAAACTATCTTCTCTGGAAAGTCAAGAGCTGAATCTGTCTCCTCAGCTGTATCTAGATTTCTCTTGCGGGAACATGTTTACATAAACGCTCGCTAGAGTACCTAAAACACAACCGGAAGCAATAAGTAACAAGACTTAATCAATGAATCCTAATGACCGCTGATGGAAATTACATAAACTAAACAAATTAACACCGAGTCCCCGGCAGCGACGCCAAAAACTTGTTAGGCACAAAGCACACACTAAATAAATCATGCAAGTATACGCATTCACAAGTAATATAGAATGATTTCTAGTTCATTCCCACAGAGACTCTGATTAATTATATTTAATTAACACTTACACAGCAATGTATGATTACTCTTCAATGTCAAGACAATAACAATTAAGATTGATTAACTAATGTTAACTACGAGAATTAAACACTTGAATTAATAATATTAAACACACATGAGACCATAACTTCATTACTACTTCATTCAATACTTATTGTTATTACCCATAGCATGTAATGGTGATGATATTAATCGAACAACATGAAACTGATAGACGCCAACTTTCGTTGTACGAATACCAATCTACCAAGCATCCACAATTAAGATAGAAGTTGAATAGGCATCAATTATGTTGAGACCCTATATGTCTACAGAATTTGACAACATAACGATTTAAGTGCAAGTTATTCATTATGATTACACAGGGCAAGTATAACGGTTAGAGTTACCCACTAATCATGCATATAATACATGAACCTATGCTAACATGGCAAGTTCTAAATCTCAAGATTCACTGTCACTTCACAAGAGATTAACAGACTATCTTATATGTTCGCGACGCACATAAGACGAATAAGCACAACCTATGCTAGATATCATACAATCACCACATACCAAGGTATTAAACAATTAACTAAAAAAATCCATAGTAAATCCGCCATGATCCCATGATCACGATTAGCCCATGATAGAACTCATCGTCACCATGGGTTCATATGAAAATATGATAATAACACAATGATATAAACTAATAAAAATACTTAATTAAAACAGAGTACGTCACAAGAGTATTAAGGTTCAAAGAGTAAAGAAAACTAGCATCCACTGTTACAAAGAATTAAAATAATCACAAGATAAACGTATGCTTCCTCTTCTTCGTTATTGCGTGCTAAAACGGTCTTCTTAATCTTCTCTCCTTGTTACTTGTTGTTGAAAACGTCTCCCCAATAGATTTATATAAGAGTCCGCAAGAAACAGCGCCAACAGAAGCCCATTAGAACTCGAATTATAAAATCCAGAAATTAATTTCCCGCACCCAGGCGGCCTCCTCCTTCCAGGCGGTCGCCTGCTCCTTCCAGGCGGGCGCCTGCAAGCCTTCTAGAAAAATCTAAAGTTTTCTTCTGATTTTGCTGAATTCTTCGCACAACTCCCCTAGACTAATTCCAAGCACATCCTTAGGCTTATTTTGATGAAACCTCCCTATCTAAGCAAGTTATACCCTGAAATGCAAAAACACTCAAAAATGTATTAAATACACAAAATACTCGAGTTTAAGATATCAATTCAAGCCGTTATAAGACGCTCTAAGTGGTATAAAATCCCACTTATTACCCCGCCCCGTTCGGTGCGGGGATCGGGTCGAAGTCGGGCGGGCCGCCGTTAATGCCCATCCCTAGGCATGGAGTGCCCGTATCTATATCTATCAACATTATAGTGAAATAAAGTACAGCTAACTCATATATCTTATGTGTCAAGTTCTCCTTTAAGAGTTTACATCATCAAATTTTATGTGTCAAACTCTCATCAATTTTACTTCCACTGACAATCTCCTCCTCATCTAGTTTACTTTCAACCTATCTCTTTTATGAGTAGTGCTAGGTACCCCAAATATTTTCCCCAAAATATTTACCAAATGATGTGACTGACACATGGCTGATTTTAATTCGTGGGCGCATATAAATACACATGGGGTCTCATATTATTAGGAAGGTTGCCAAATATTCATATGACACATCAGATTTGGGGAATTTTTTGGTGTAAAAATTTGGGATCTCTAGCATTTTCCTTCTTTCATTTACTACCTCCACTAATTCTCTCTTTTACCCATTTTTCATTTCTCTCTTACCTATATCTCATTCTCTTTCTTCCTCATTTTTATATTCTTAAATTAATAATTTTCAATAGTTCCATGTTCTTCACTAATTTTATCTTATTCAAAATTAATTTTATTTACAAAAATATTCGTTATTATATTTTTATATTTAATAAAAAGTTGATAATCAATATTTGTAATTTGGGTAATATTATTTTTTAAGTTTTTTGTTTATAATTCTATTCTACTCTGATTATTATGTAATAAAAATATTATATTAATATATAATTCAAATTAAGTTATTTAAAATAATTTTAAAAAAATGATTATAATATAACCGGATATCGCCCCGTGAATTAATCTAGTATTATACTAAACAGAATACAGCTGATGTCATCCTTGCTGATGTGTCATGCTATTATTTTATGACGATGCCAAGTTTGCTTATGTGTCAATATCTCATTTAATCTCATTTTTAAATTATTTTAAATCTTCTCTTTCATATACTCTACTTCTCTCTCTTCATTAATTCTCATCCTCCATTTCTCACTCATTAATTTCCACTTATTCTCTTTTCTCCCCATTTTTCATACTCTCTAATTCTAATCACTCAATCATTGTTTATTCTTTTGACTAATTCACAATATTGTAAAATTTTAAGTAAAGTTGTAAAAAAAACCTTTAGATAACCTTTATTCAACATACACAAAAAAATTATTTTTTCTATATTATAAAAACATTAATATATAACATTTTCGTTAATATTTACTTTTGTTTTTACTAAACTAACACATTCATTTCAAATAAACTAGATACTAACCGGGCATCTGCCCAGGGACTAATCTAGTTTTGACGAAACTGAATAAACTCATTCAAATCAACCCTATTTTTGGTAGATTTTTTGTTTGCCCAAATGAAATATGATTTGATTAATTAATCAAGTCGTTCATCAATACATCAATAAATCCTGGATGATTGATGATTATCACACGCCAGCCAAATACGACCAGTTATTAAACAAGTAGCTTTAACTAAGAAATCAGCTATTTTATTCACAGATGCTTAATAAAAACAACACAAACATATCTATATGTTAAATCTTCTCGAAATTTCTTGCAATCACCTATTAATCTGTCAAAATAAGATGAAAACTCCTCGTTGCTTCTCAAAGCTTGTACCATCACGAGATACTCCGTCTCTACCACTACCTTGTTGTACTCCAGTTTAAGGCTTCATGTATGCCCATTGCCTCTGCATTATCCGGATTTATATTTCCCATGGAACACTTCCATCTTGCATGAAGTAATTCCCCCAAATGATTTCTTGCAACCATGAAAAAGAGTAACAATTAGAAGTCTCGAAGATTGCAACATCAGAATTTACCTTAATAAAATTATCATGTGGAAGTGTTCAATGCTCAAGACCATCCACTTTGGTCATATGACCAAGAAAATTATCGAATGTTTTATCCTGAGCTTGTTGTCATTGGTTAAGTACCACTCTTACCGAAACTACAACATCTAAAACTTCTGAACCCCGCTGATGTTAAACTAATTCATTCCTGCATTTTCATAGTGCCCATCAAAGCATATATAGAATTTTTATCTTGAGCTTGTTGTCATTGCTCGTTGCTATGAATAAGAATCGATGGGATTAGATTCACATATCTGTCATTAAACATATCATACAGTAAATCAACGTCCCATTCATTTGCCCCTGTGATTTGTAAGGAAGATTCCTGTTTGCCAAACAAATCTGCATTCTCAGTAGTTATATAAGCATTATTGGTATCAGGTAACCATAAATCATTTAAAATACTAATTGCTTCACCAGAACCAACCCTACGAGCAACCCCTGTTTTAATAATGTCTTGAGCTGCCATCACATTTCTTCATGCAAAACTTGGAATAATTCCAATTTTGGCTGCCAAAAAATTACTATTAGGATAGTAACGAGCTTTATACATCTTAGCTACAAGACAATCCGGTCGCTTTAGTAATCGTCATCCCTGTTTCCTGTAAAAACCCAAATTTTTGACATCAGTAAATGACCTTTATGAATAGTAACCTTGCGGTTTAGTAAAAACTTTTGCGACCACACCATATATAAGTTTTTAATTTAAGGTTCCGAGTTAATATTGTGATTATACGTACCAAATGAGTATATGTAAAAGTCATTCATTTTCGGAGAAAACGAACTTTGTAAAACGACCTTATCTTACGGACTATCGAGGAATACGAGAAATACATTATAATTAACAATTTAGAATTCTACAAATAAAAATCCAAGTACAAGGTTTCAAAGCATAAAGGATTTATAAGAAAGAATTTACCCCGCGAATCATTTACGAAGATTTATTACGAAAACGAATAAACGACCAAGCGAATACGTAAGAGAATAAATAAAATGTATCAAGCCATGCAAACTAATTAGTAAAAATTTAACCAAGGATTGGCAATAAAATAGTGATCAACCAAGGGGCATAGTAACCTAGCTAAGGAGAATAGTGTCCTAACTAGGAGAATAGTAACCTAATATGGTAAATAGTAGCATGAATAGTAAGTGAGGTACTTGGCTAGCAACCTAGCTTTGAAAAATTGTACAAGCTAGCAACATATGGAAATATTTACATATCCTAGGATTATATACTCAAGATTATAACACTTATTCAAGAAGCGACTAGCAAACAAGCTAAATTCTCTTTCTTTTTCTTCAACCGGCCAAACTGAGAACATTAGCTTAGAAAGACTGTATCTCCTTCATTTCTCACTCAAAAATTACGTTCTATGGATATTTAGTAAGGTCTTGAGACGATTTAAATTTCTTATATTACACTACTTTTCCATTTAAGCAGTGTTAGGCCCTCATATTTCCATATCTTTGAAGAGATGTATGGATACTGCCCAACAGAAACCACCAAGAAAGAAAAATCCATATCTCGAGTTCTAGGTATTCAAAAATTACCAAATTTTAACCACAGCTTCCACATATCATATAAAAGGTACTTTAAAAATTTCATGACCATTGGATTAGTATAGCATAGTCAAATCCTTGCTCAATGTTGGTGATGAATAGTAAATCCGAAAATTAACTTTGTTTTCTTGGCTTAGGTTTTGAAGGATCTACCCACTATAAGTATCATCCAAGCCATACAAGACCTATAAAAAATAGTTATAGTGTCCCTTGTACTCAAGAAGGTATAAACTCTTACTTTTAAAGATTTATAGGATGAGTTTTGTGAATGATGTTGAGATAAGGTTTAGTATGTTGAATTCTTAAAAGATTAGTACACTTAAGATGTAATCTTGATGAGTAATGCTTATTTTAAAGATGTGACTTTTGGATGTTGATTAAGATAAACTAAAATACATGTTAATGGATGAATATTGGTGAGTTTGAGTGTTGGTATGAGATTTAAGGGATGAAAATCTCAAGGATTTGATGTTGTTTTGAATTTGAGACTTTGATTGCATATGAACTGGTTAGATAGAAGGTTTAGGCCATGTAAGTTCCGTAAAGTAAAACTGACTGGAAATGTAAAGCTATCTCTTAATTTGTAGTTTATGTACATATAAAAAACACGTCAAGGAGATTTACGGTTTAGGAGATATGACAGTTTTAGTAAAATACTTACGCGAAAGCAAACTGCTGAAAATTTGTCTAAAAGTTGGACGTTTTTGAAACCCTTAAAGCATTCCAAGACTTTGAAAGAATTGGACAAACTATCTAAGATGGTAAGGAAAAAATTCCTAAAAAGAATCGTGTTAAAATTTGAAATTTTCGATTTTATAAAAATGTCCAAGTGAAAAGCGTGCAAGTAGAAAATGCATAAAAAGGATGCTTCGACGCGCGTTTTCTCACGCGAACACTTAAGACTCGAAATGGATTTTGTAAATTAAACGAGCGATAAGAAAACCCGTTAAGGTCGTAAAGATATTGTTTAAGTTCCAAGTATGGGTAAAACGAAAATTAATTGCATTGACATGTTTACAAAAATTAATAGTTAAATCGAGACGTTAGTCGGGTGCTAACCGAGAACGTGACCTTTGTTATAGGCTGTCATCCGAGAAACCGAGGTCGTGCACCCCCTAGCACCAAGGCAAGTTTCAAACCCTACATTTTAAGATTTTTTGTGTTATGATTTCTTTTAAATACTACAATATATGCATGATACTGCTTAAACTATTTTACCGAACAAGATATATTGTTGCGAGTAATTGTTAACATTATTTATATAGTAAAACACCGGATTTGAAATGATATATACATTTAGACCGAGAGTAGGTCGGTGTAAGTTTATAAAAACTCGGAAGTATTCCGAAAGTGTTTATATTTGAGAATATTTACGCTAGCGAGTAGCGTGGTATTATATATTATAGATAGAGAGTCGGTCGGAATAATTTAGTTTAAAACTCGGTAGCATTCCGGAGATGTTTTGGACGAGTAAAGTCCGTATCTATTTTACTCCAAGGGACTCGATGTCCTCTTACGATTTATTAATTACCTCAAATTTTATTTAAAAACGATTTCTAAAGATCATATTCCATCAACTCTATTTAATTATCCGAGCAATGAATATTATTTGAAATATTCATTCAAATAGGGAGAAGTATTCTCCAACGTTTATTTTACTTTAAAACCAATTATTTATATATATTAATATTAATTTAATTACTTAACCATAAATTAGTTGAGGAATATTCTTTCAAATATTCTTTTAAAATAAAATTATTCGAGGTTTAATTATATAATTATTACTATTTAATTATTAAATATTTATTAAATGATTTAATATGATTTAAAAATCATAAAACCTATTTTAAAATATTTTCTAGGTTTCAAAAAATCATTATAATCCTTTCGGATCGTCGAAAAATATTATCTTGACATATTTTAAATATTTTGACTGTAGTGTCAGAAGAAACCCCCCTTATTTATTTATCTATTGACAACGGTCAACTCACATTATATTAGTAATTCCTCCGAAAATTCTCGAAAGTACATATATACATATATAAGATGAGATGTGCCAATCAACAAGCAAAACGCTTGGGGATCTTCGATGTAGTTCGAGTTCTAGGGATATGATAGGATGCTTCAAGGACAAGGAGGGGTAGACTCTAGTACTTTGTGTATTGGAGCAACTACTGGTGGCAATGCCCGAATGCTAGGGGTGAGCAAACAAAAACCGAAAAACCGAAAAACTGAAAAACCGCACCGAAAAAAACCGAAACCGGTAAAAACCGAAAAAAACCATAACCAAACCGAACCGATATAACGGTTTGTTAACGGTTATGGTTTTAACATTAAAACCGAACCAAAAAACCAAACCGTTTTATATAATTTAATATTTTTTATTTATCATTATATGATAATAATATAATTATAATAATATAATTATAATAATATAGTATAATTATATATAATACTTTACTTATCATACAAGACCTAGTAGTAGTAATAAACCGAAGGCTCTTTCTTATGTGATGGTAGTTGTCTGTATGGATTAGACGGTCTACTTAATTCTAATAGACTGATACAGAAGTTAAGTAGTAATTACTAGCTTAGGTCTTTAATTCTGCATCTAAAAGACTACTTAATAAATATAATAATAAAAAGTGCGTGATTATGAATTTTAAATCCATCTTTTTTATCTTATAATTTTGAATCTTATTATTATAAAATGTGTTCAATATTTTTTAAATTTGTATAAAATCGAGAAAAATCGAAACCGACAAACGGTTAACCGAACCAAAAAAAACCGTTCTGAACAGTTTGGTTACGGTTAATAGGTAAAAACTAAACTGAACCGACATATACGGTTAGGTAACGGTTTTCGGAAAAAACTGAACCGAACCGATCCGTGCACACCCCTACCGAATGCGGTAAGGGTGATAACTAAAGAATGTGAAAAACCTGGATGTATGGGCCACATATAATATGCCCGAATGCGGTAAGGGTGACAACTGGATGTATGGGAGTCGTCTTTCTACATGTAGAGAACAATAAATATTAACCTTTATACGTCTGATCATCGTATTTCAGGGGCTCCGGTTAATGTCCTATTCTTCCAATTGGAATTGAGATGCAATAATGTAACCCAAGCCTAGGTGCTGGGTTTACTATTAAGGTATTTGCAGACTAATAAGTCAATCAAAAACATTATTTTGAAAAGAGGTGTATAACACCAAGAGATTGATTCTCATAAGTACATAATACTATCGAGAGCATTGTAAAGATATTTTGATATATATAAAGTATCTGATTTGATTTAAAGAGAAAAAATGCATACCACCAGGTTTTTAAATCATCCTATTATACGACGAAGTATTATTTTAACAGTTATTTTCCTACTGTTTTGTACATTATGGATGAGCATCATTGTTCACTCTTGCTTTCTTTTAAATACCACAACACAACAGATTACCAGTATGCCGGTGTGGGACTTAGTCACTTGAAATCGTGGGGAGAATCCCTTGCAGCTTTGTCTCAGGTGGACCAGAGTATTCAGATAAGTATAAGATGTTAGCAGTAATTATTATAACTTCATGAGGTTACGAATAATTGTTTAAGATCCTGTAAAGTACATTTGAGTTTTAATAAAAGAAGATTACATTTTTTACATCTTTTATAAGGCTATAACTTATGTGTATGTGTGCGTGAGATTGGGGTCTGTTAGATTATTGAATCAATATGCGTTATACATGATTGAAGGATGTCTTGACGACCCAGATACCTGACCCCATATTTGGGGGCATTACAGAAATGGTATCAGAGCAATAAGTTATAGTACTCAAAGATGAGAGTGTCAGGAGTTTGTCTAGATGCGAGATTGTGTAAGAGCTCATATAGAGTTAATCATTAGACTACCGGATATAGCCCTAATGTGTAGGTTAGGATAAGTGTATATTTGAGATACTGAAGTAACACAAATAGAACCATTGGAGATTATCAAAATGATGAGAATAAAAATTAGAATCATATATGATTTGGCAAGGATGTGGATGTAAAACTTAGAGCTGAGTCTCCAGGGCATTTGGGGTAAAAACGGTATTATCAACACCATATGTTCATTTTGATAACACGAGTCTGGTTACTCGTAGTTTCTTATAGGTTGCCCATGAGGGGGAAGCACATATGAGAACCATGAAGTCTAATTATTAATATACAGTTGAGGTTATTGAGCCAAATTAGTTGAAGGTGTCATTTTATCAATGAGGATTTGAATATTGTATTAATAACGAATTCAACAAATATATTGTTAAATATACCCTTAAGGACTTTAATCTATTAAGGAAGATTTGAATGTAATATAAGAATGTTATCCTAAAACGATTATACTACATGATATTATTAGTGTGCTTAACATGTAAGGTTATGATGGTTTAGCTCAGAGATCGAGAGCGTTGAGAATTGATGGCATGTCTATAATTAAATGGCGTAAGATTACAACGAGCGATGGTTCGATCTTAGAACCTTCTAAAAGGATAGGACAATGAGTCTAGAGCGGAATTCTTCGATAGAAATGATGTCAGAGGCTACGTATATATCTTCGTAGACCTCTAATATATTCGGTAATGTATGTTCACTTACATACATATGCCACCGAACTTAAGGACTGCATTGAGATCCCTAATAGATCTCTTTGATCTATTCTCAGGGGGAACTGGCCACTTGTAATTAGTAGCGGATATGTGTAGTAGGCCCCTATCGGCTTACCAGATGCTTTTGGAATAATTCTGAGAAAGGTCTTTGAGGTAACACACTGGAATGACATATATACTTGCGAAAGTCAAGTTAGTAAGTGACTTTAAAATGATGTTGAGAAAGACACTAGTTGAAACATGAAATTATCAAAATAAAGAGATGGGATCATGCTCGGATGGATAATGACGAGGGTTAGGATAATTAGTGAATTATTTTGGCATCTACTCACCGTCACAGTACTCCCTCCAAACTGTTTACCATTCACATTGCCATGATAAGTCATATCATGCAGTCCTTTTAGTTCCATACTTTAAACTTATGATGTGAATGTCCTATTCTTCCAATTAGAATTGAGATGCGATACCGTAACCCAAGCCTAGTTGTTGGGTTTACCATTAAGGTATCTGCAAACTAATAAGTCAATCGAAAATATTATTTTGAAAAGAGGTGTATAACATCAAGAGATTGATTCTCCTGAGTACATAATACTATCGAGAGCATTGTATAGATATTTTGATATATATAAAATATCTGATTTGATTTAAAGAAAAAAAGGTGCATACCACCAAGTTTTCAAATCATCCTATTATACGATGAAGTATTATTTTAACAGTTATTTTCCTACTATTTTGTATATTATGGTTAAGCATCATTGCTCATTCTTTCTTTCTTTTAAATGTCATAACACAACAGATTACTAGTATGCCGGTGTAGGACTTAGTCACTTGGAATCGTAGGGAGAATCCCTTGCAGGTTTGTCTCAGGTGGACCAGAGTATTCAGATAGGTATAAGATGTTAGTAGTAATTATTTTAACTTCTTGTAGAGGTTACGAATAATCGTTTAAGATCCTGTAAAGTATATTTGAGTTGTAATAAAAGAAGATTACATTTTGTACATCATTTGTAAGACTATAACTTGTGGGTGTGTGCACGCATGAGATTGGGATCTGTTGGATTATTGAATCAATACAGGTTATACATGATTGAAGGATGACATGACGACCCAGATTCCTGACCCCGAATTTGGGAGCGTTACATTTCCAAAATAAAGTGATGTTAAAATCATGAAGGTGCTTCAAACCTAGGTCACCAAAAAATTTTGGCTGACACATATGGTCCCATGACATTCAGTGAATATTTTTATCCTTCTTAGTGGATGACCTCCACCAGAATTCACATATTGGCCTATCCATTTTTTTGCACATTTCCAAGGGGAGAAGAAACACAGACATATCATAATTTGGAATTGTTTGAGCTACTGATTTCAAAAGGAACTCTTTGCCACCCTTTGTTATCAATCTACAATCCTATTGTTTAACTCTCTCCATAACCCTTTCCTTCAAATAACCCAGCATCGCTGATTTTTTCCGCCCAATAAAGTTTGGAAGACCCAGGTAATGACTTATTTCACCTGCTTCTATGTGCACCCCAACTGTGGCCAATCGAACCGTTGACAAAATTTTGGAATAATATTTTTTATTTATTTGATTAACTTTTACCATAATAATATATGAGAATATTACATATCTATAATAGAAATACACTTTGGCAAAATTTAGTTATAGAATTTACCTTATAACAACTAATTTATTGATATGTTTAGAATTGTTATTAAAAATTATTGTGTTGTTAGAAAAAGGGCTGGTAAAAAATATTATGGTGAAAAACTAGATGACTGTTTGGTAGTACTCTCTCTCTATATATATGTATATATATTACATATTTATGTTTTGATGTAAAATATCAAAAAAAGATGTTTTAAATGAGATTACGGGAAAATCATTCACTACTATTTGCAAAAAAAATGAAAATGATTTTTTCCAAAACTATGAGAAACATGTTTTCTCTAACGACAAATTTTTATTTACCTAATTGTTCTTTAGCTATTTTTCAGTACAAATACGTTGATGTCTTCCATAGCAACGCCTCTAAGAGCAAGTCCAATGAATGATGCTAAAGGCATCTCCAACCCAACTTCAAATTTACACTTTTACAACATTTTAGTGTAATATTCTCCTCCAACTCAATTTCAAATCTTACACCATTTTGAATGTAAAAATAGTATAATTTTTACACTATTTTAATGTTAAAATCATACCAAAATATTGTTATGCATCAGAGATGCTCTAAAGTTGTGTTATTATTATAATACAATTTCAATAAATGCTGAACTCAGATGAAAAATAATAAAGTGCTCTAATCGGTGTTGAATATAGTACAAGTATAAATATTATTGTATTAATAAAGTAACAGTGATAAATATAAGTGTTTATTTTAAGATTAGGTAATTAGTATATGACTTTATTTGAAAATGTTAAATATTATTTTATATTTATCATTGAATTATAAGTTCTATTTTAACACTAAAATCATTTCTTGATTATGTTTAATGTTGCGATGTTATCTGTACTTTACCAAAAAAAAGATTATTCATCCAATATTTTGCTAAATATTATTTAAATATCATAAAGGTATCTTAGTAGATGGGGCCACATATAAAAGAAAATATAGAAATTGCTATATCTATCCCAATAATTTAAAAGTAAAAAGTGAAAAAAATACATTAAAAATATGTCAGGAGGCAATTTAGTTAAATTTCAAAAAAATAATATTCAAATTAAAAATTTATTTATATTTAGAGCAGAGAAATTATGTTAATTTAACATTAAACTACTTCACAATGTATAATCAATTAAAACATAGACGTGGACGTGGACTTGGCTTATTCAGAATTGATGTATAAACCTGGTAAATTGGGAGATCATGCTTGCTAATGTGCTCCATAGTTTGGAATTTAGTTCTTAACTAGAAAAAAACCGAAATAAGCTTCGCCTGTCCAACTTGGCATAAATGAATGCTATTAGATATAATTATGATGTCATGTCTAATATGATTTGTGTTTAGTTTTCAGATCTTACTTAACAGGACAAATCAGGACTTAACTGTAAATCAGTACTTATACTGAAGTTAGGACTTAAGATATCAGAACTTAAGTTGTCAGAACTTAACTTATCAGGAGATATTTATCAGGAGATAATATTAGGACTTAAGGAGACTTTCAGATAAGGAAGGCGGCTAATTGAAAGGAAAGAAGATCAAGACAAATACAAGAAGAGATATGCATGAAGAAGAATTCTATAAGGAATAGAATACTTGGAAGAAAAGATAACTGATTGATATATATTAGGAAGCAAGATTATATTTGATATCAATTAGAAGATTATCTTGCAACTGTGTAGTATATAAAAACAGACATAGGGTTTACACTATATGTGTTATAATAATCGAGTTTATTATTCATTGTAACCCTAACAGCTCTCGTGATAATTTGTTCATCACTAAGAGAGGACAGTTCTTTGTAATAGAGTTTATTGTGTTAAATAAAATCTGTGATTTGTTACTTGAGTTCTTATATTCGATTTGATTGTAGTAAATACTGTATTCAACCCCCTTCTACAGTGTGTGTGACCTAACAAATGCAAAAAATCTGAAGTGAAATGGGCTGAATCTCTAAAAAACAGAGCATTTACATAAAATGTAGATATAAAAATAAATAATACATGGCCCTTGATAGGAACGGTATTATAAAGCAGATGATCGGGATCATACCATGATCAGATACAACTTCTATTTCTTTGTTATGGTCGACAATGCCCTAATTTTGTTAAAAAGAAAATAAATACACTGTTTGTTATGGAGAACGATAAGTGCTGATTATAGAGCTATAGAACACGCACAAATTTATAACGAGATATAAAATATTTAAAGACATCCCGACCATTCAACTTTGACAGTCTATTAAAATAATTGTTAATTCACGGATTGTAGGAGTAGAGAGTGACCATCTATATTTTTGTGAGCAACTGCAACAAATACAAATATATAAAATTTATGGGGGTAAATATAACATTTCATTTTGTTAAAAATTATTCATAAAAATGCATATTGTTGTATCCATATTTCTGTAAGAAGCTGCAACAAATAAAAATACACATACATAGATAAATATGTATTAGGTGAAAATGCTCTAAGTCAAAATCAAGGTCTGCTGGGATATGCATAAGGCATCAGGAATCATGATATGCCGGGTGTCGGGATCTGCATGGAGTAAGGATGAAGACGGACGTCAGAATATGTGTACTTATCAGGATATGCAGAATAGATTAGTATCTATTGATTTATACAATCCCAGTATCATAGGAGAGATTGATATGCCGGTTCTTGACTTATAGGAAGACAACTATTAATTAGGACATGTATAAAAATATGATATTTATTCTTATAACATATCTTGTAATTTGATATAGTAGTTGTATGATGCATAAACACAGAATAGGTTATCATTTAGATGAACTTTATCATAAATATCATTGTAACCTAGCAGCTCTCAAGAACATCTGAATTTCTTGAGAGAGGTTTGTAGTAGTTTTACCATAATTAATAAATTGTTATCATTCTTACATCCTGATTTCAATTTAATAGTATAATTGTATCCAAACCCCCTTAAACAATTATATTTTACTGGGTAATAAGTGGTATCAGAGCGGTCTAATTTATTTTAATCAGAAAAGATCAAAGATGTCAGGAAGTAAGTATGAAAGTATGAAAATACCAATCCTGAAAAAGGTTGACTACTCAATATGGAAGGTGAAGATGATGATATTTCTTGAACCTATTGATTGTGATTATCTTGACATAATCAATGATGGACCACCTTATCCAAAAAAGCTTGTTTCATTAACCCATACTGTTCCTGAACACTATATCAGGAAATAAAGATCAAAATGGTCTGCTAAAGTAAAAGTTTCCATGCTTAAGGATGCCAAGGTAAGGAACATTCTACATAATAGTTTAGAAACTGTTATGTCAAAGAGAGTGATTGCCTGCAAAACTGAAAAAGACACATGGGATGCACTGAAAATACAATGTCAAGGAACTATAAATATTAAGAAAAATAGAAGAGCCGATCTTATTCAAGAGTATGAACAGTTTGAGGCAAAATCTGACGAGTCTCTTACTAACACTTATGACATATTTCTGACACTACTGGATGATTCGTCACTGACTGAAAGGAGTATGATAAAGAAGATTCCAATACTAAGTTTCTAAAAGCTCTTCCTGAAGAATGGGATACTCAAAAATCTATCATCAGGCATCAGTATAACCTGGATCAACATTCATTGGATGAAATCTATGAAATGCTGAAAAGTCATGACTTGGAGATTCAATAGAGGAAAATAAGAAAGGAAACAAGATGAAATATGTTGCACTGAATGCTGAAACTCACTAATCCAAGGAAAAGATTAATGAGAACTCGAGAAGAAAAAATGTTGCTACAATGTCAGATACTAATGACTCATCAGATCCTGACGCTGATACTGATGAGGATTTTGAGATACAGCTTGATGATCCTCAAGTAATTCAGATGGCTGTAATGTTGGTCAAAGGCTTCAGAAGGATAAGATTCAAAAAAGTCACAGAGAAATGGAGATTTTAATAAGAAGTTTTTTGGTGGTGACAAAGGTAGGTTCAGAAGAAAAGAAAATCATGATTCAAAGAGAAGACAGTTTGACAAGACAAAGGTAAAATTCCACAACTATAATGAAAGAGGACATCTTGCTACTGAATGCCCAAAAGGAAGTGAAAAAGCACTAATTACCTCAATAAAAGGACTAGATGGACTCATCAGAATTTGAATATGATGGTGAATGCTATACACTAATGGCAAACCATAAAAATAATATCTCCTCTGTTGATAAAGTATCAGTGACTATTTTTCCTGTAAATACTGATAATATTTATGAACTTAAAAATTTTCTAAAATCATTGCATGTAAATTTTAAAAATAATTCTCTTGAAAATGATAACTTACTTCTGAGAATACTGAACTGAAAAAGAGAAATGATCATCTGGAAGCTGAGTTAATATATTTGCATGAAATTGAAGTTGTTTATAATAAGGCTAAGCATAATGAAACTCATATAAATATTAAGTATTCCATTTTAGAGGAAGTTCTGGAAAAGGAAAGGCAAATATTTAAAATATTGATTAGTGTTAGGAATATGTTGTGAACTTGATGATAAGTTGAACAAAATACCTTAGTAGATTTAACTTAGTGTTTTTGTAGCTCTCAACGGATGTTCTACAATAGTCTCGATATATGAACTTTATAGTCCCGACGGACGACCACTGAACATCCATCGAGAATGTAGCTTATGTAATAATAAGTCTTGTAGCACATGTCTGCAAACAATAATGTATTAGTTGAGTAGATGCTGTAGGATTCTTTAAGTCATGTTGACTACTAGATTTATATGCAGAATAGGTTGGCTAATTGTAAATATAAGATGTCTTATAATTATGTATAAGTAAAATAGAGTCAAGTGGCAGAAAGGCTCCCGACGGATGATCTACAAAGGCTCCCAACAGATAATCAACAAGGATTCTGACGGATGACCAACATAGTTCCAACGGATGATCATATTCAAAAGAGCAGTTGACAGTGACAACACAGTCATATGCGTCGGGTGTTTGCAAATGGAATGTGGCAGCCTAATTGTAAGATTTAGAGAACAAAGAAGCATTACCATTTCCATGCAATTATGAAGATATTCAAAGATGCTGGATAGTGTAATGAAGCAGGATGAAATTAGACTAGAAACAATTTTTGTTTTACTTGTTTGTCTTTTTATCATGTAACTTGGTAGTATATAAACCAAGTGTAGCAAGTAGAACAGATAACTAAGTTAGTAAGCATTATTTTCAGAGAGACAAAAAAGGCTGTATCTGTTAAAAATCTCTTTGTAATTCTGCAAGTTTACTTGTAAGCGGCTGTGTGCTATTCAAGCATCACAGAGTTCTCATCTTAATATATATATATATCTTTGGTGGATAAAGTTCAAATCCACCAGAAAGTTTTAAAGTCTTGTGTTTTATTTCCTTGTGTTTGATTTTCATATCTTTATCATTCCACAACATAGAAAAATCTGCACAGTTATATTATTAAGTAAGAATAGTTATAAAATCAGAAAAAGAAACCATAATTATATTCAACCCCCCCCCTTCTGTAATTCTTGTTGCACTGTTTGGGAATAAAAATTGGTATCAGAGCAAGCTCTTGAAGTACAAAGAGTGTAAAGATCACCACAATCAACAAGATGAACAAAAAAGATGTTGGAGTAAATATTCCATTTCTGGAAAAATACAACTATCACCACTGGAAGGTGAAGATGCATCTGCATCTCCTGTCTCAAGAAAAAGCATATGTGGACTGCATTGAGAAAGGTCCACATGTCCCTATAAGAGCTGCTACATGAAATGGAGCATCAGTCCCAAAGCCATAAGCAGAATGGTCAGATCCAGATAAAGAACAAGTTCAAAAGGATAAAATGGCCATGAACATTCTGTTTAATGGTGTTGACAGTGACATGTTTGACAACATCATAAACTGCAAGACTGCTAAGGATGTCTGGGATACAATTCAAGTTATATGTGATGGAACTGAGCAAGTAAGGGAGAACAAGATGCAACTCTTGATTCAGCAATATGAGCATTTCCATAGTGAAGAAGGTGAGTCACTCACTACAATTTTCAATAGGTTCCAAAAACTAATGAATGCTCTAAAACTGCATGGAAGGGTCTATCAAACCTCAAATTCCTTAGATCTCTGCCAAAGAAAGGGAAGCCTATGATAGTCTCATTGAGAAATTCTTAAGATTACAAGGAGTTCACCTTGGATAGACTGTATGGTATCCTAAAAACCTATGAGCTTGAAATAGAGCAAGATGAGAAGATGAAGAAAGGAAGAAAGAAGGGAGGGTCCATTGCATTAGTTGCTGAGCAAGAAAAGGAGAAGGAGATAAAGGTTGAAGCTGTTGAATCTACACCAAACTTAAGAGTTTGTGAAGGCAAAGGAAAGGGACTAGTAACTGAACATGAAGACCAGCTTAGTCAAGATGACACAGATGACATAGATGGGCATCTTGCTTTTCTATCTAGGAGATTTTCCAAGCTCAAATTTAAAAAGAATTTTGGAGCAGCCAAGTCAAACAGAAACATGGTTGATAAGTCTAAATTTAGATGTTTCAAGTGTGGCTTGGAAGGTCATTTTTCTAGTGAGTGTAGAAAGCCTGATTCTGGTAAAAAGAAGTTTGAGGCTATTGATTAAAAGCAGAAATACTTTGAGTTGCTCAAGCAAAAGGAAAGGGCTTTCATTACACAAGAAAATGACTGGGCTGCAGATGGATTGAAAGAGGATGAAGATACAAGCTATGTCAATCTAGCACTTATGGCCAAATCATATGAAACAGATACAAGTTCATCAAGCAAGCAGGTAATCACTACCAACCTAGCTCATTTATCTAAAAATGAGTGTAATGATGCCATAAATGACATGTTTACTGAGTTATATCACCTGCGTGTTACACTCAAGTCTCTCACTAAAGAAAACAATAAAATTAAAGAGAACAATGTGTTTTTAAGTGAAAGAAACAATGTGCTAGAGACTCAATTTGTTGAGTTTGAAAAATTGAAAACAGAATGCAAGATTGCTAAGGATGAACTAACTGAATCATTAAAGAAAGAGGAGATTTTAAGAAAGCAACTTGAACGAGAACAGGAAGTAATTAAGGCATGGAAATCATCTAGAGATATCCATGCTCAAATTACTAAAGTTCAAGGTATATAATCTTTCTGTGATGCAGCCTGGAAAAAGAACAAGGGGAAGCTTGATTCCAATCTATTTGAAAGAGATTCAACGGATGTGGACTCGACGGATGATGAAAATTATCCGTCGAATAATCAAAAAGATTTTCCGTCGAAAGACAATGAGCCACATCTGTTGAGTGCAAGTGAACCAGTTGGCAAAGCTAAGCTACCCAAGTTAAATGAAAAATATGGATCAGTTTTCAAGAACTTTGTTCCAGGAGAAATAAGTCAAATTAAAAAGAACAAAAGAGTCAATGTAGGTCATTTGTCTATCAAGCAATTGAATGGCAGATTGGAGAAAATTTAAGTGAAAGCAGAGTCAAAAAGGAAAAACAATAGAAATGGGAAAGTAGGGATTAACAAACATAACAACTACATACCTGATAAATATGCACCAAGAAAGATCTGTGTTAAATGTGGTAGTGTTAATCATTTGTCTGTTAATTACAAACTTGCTATGCCTGCTTCCATGTCTGTACCATCTTCATTTCCCAGCATGCCTATAATGACTGTAAATGTTATGCCTACACACAATTTGAATGCACAGTATGCTAGTATGCCATTTGCATAAAATCCATATTATACTGTATTTAGTATGCCTCAAATGCAATTTAGCATGCCTTAATGTAATAATATGTTTGCACATAGCTTGTCTTTTCATGTTAATCAAAATGTGCATGAAAATTATGTTTCGGTGAATAGTTTCAAAGGTCCAACTCAAATGACAAAGGATTAATATGAAATACCCAAGTCAAATGAGGTCAAACTTAAGAAACCAAAGAAAAAGGCTAACAAGGCAGGACCCAAGAAAACTTGGGTACCAAAATCAACTTGATTTGATTTTGATGTGTGCATGGAAACAAAAAGAATCATTGGTATCTGGATAGTGGTTGCTCAAGGCATATGACTGAAGATTCTACCCTACTTAATGGTTTTAGAGAAAGAGCTGGCCCAAGTATTATATTTGGAGATGACAACAAGGCTTATACTGTAGGATATGGCTTGATTTCAAAGGATAATGTCATCATTGAGGAAGTTGCACTAGTGGATGGTCTCAAGCACAATCTGTTGAGTATCAGCTATCTTTGTGATAAGGGCAACTCAGTTACTTTTAATGCAGAAGCCTGTGTTGTGACTGACATGAAGAGCAACAAAGTGGTTCTCATTGGAGTGAGAAAAGGCAATATGTATCTAGCTGATTTCAACTCAACAAATGCAGAATCTATAACTTGTCTTCTCTAGTAAAGCAAGTCAAGATGAAAGTTGGCTATGGCACAAGAAGCTGTCCCATCTAAACTTCAAGACCATGAATGAGCTAGTCAAGAAAAAATTGGTTAGAGGTATTCTTCAAGTGGAGTTTTCAAAGGATGGATTGTGTGATGCCTGCCAGAAAGGAAAGCAGATTAAAGCATCATCCAAAAAGAAGCTTGATTCAACAATTGAAGAACCTTGCAACTATTGCACATGGATTTGTTTGGACCAGTCAATGTGTTATCCATCTCAAGGAAAAGATATTTCCTAGTAATTGTAGATGATTTCTCAAAGTTCTCTTGGACATATTTTCTAAAATCCAAATATGAAGCTAGAGATATCATCATCAATCACATAAGGCAAGTCAATAATCATATTGATTTCAAAGTAAGAAGAATCAGGAGTGACAATGGAACTGAGTTCAAGAATTCTGTTATAAGATTATTTTCTGAAGAGAATGGGATTATGCATGAGTTTTCTACAGCTAGATCCTCACAACAAAATGGAGTGGTGGAAAGGAAAAACAGATCTCTTATTGAAGCTGCAAGGACAATACTAGAAGAATCAAAGTTACCAATATATTTTTGGGCTGAAAGAATGAATACTGCATGCTACACTCAAAATATTTCTTTGGTCAATCAAGAAAAATGCATGACAACCTATCAATTGTTCAAGAATAAGAAGCCAACCCTAAATTTTCTTCATTTCTTTGGATGGAAATGCTACATTCTAAGGAATCAAACTGAATAACATGAAAAGTTTGATGCTAAAGCAGATGAATGAATTTTTGTTGGATATGCTGTTGGAAAGGCATATAGAGTCTACAATCTAAGAACAAACATTGTTATCGAATCTGTACATGTTGTGTTTGAAGATAAGAAGATTGAAGGACTAAAAGATGAAGGTTTCCATGATAGTCTCAAATTTGACAATGTTGAGATAATTTTTGATGACAGTGATGATGATAGTGATCAAGAAATAGTGGTTAAGGATAATGCAGAAAAGTCTATCTCCAATGATGCACACAATTCAGCATCAGTCGAGGTACAAAATGCATCATTCGTTGGAATACAATCAGCTTCATCCGTCGGGATACAAAGTGCATCATCCGTCGGAACAATCAGAGAAGATGAGAGTCAAAATAGATCACTTGCAGAAAGAACTCCTTCTTCAAATCAAAGATCCAGAAACTCAGGGGGAGCTCTTTCTAATCAAAACTCAGTCACACATCAAGACAACAATGAGGCCTCTTCATCTAGAGCTAATCTACCTCAACAGAGAAAATGGACTAGAGATCACCCATTTGAATTGATTATTGGTGATGTGTCCTCAAGAGTGCAAACAAGGAAAGCAACTCAAGAGGAATGTCTATATAGCAGCTTTATATATCAGAAAGAACCTAAAAAGGTAGAAGAAGCTTTGTCGGATCCTGATTGGGTTTTAGCTATGTAAGAGGAGCTAAACCAATTTGAGAGGAATAAAATATGAAAACTGGTACCCAAGCCTAAAGGAAAGAATCCAATTGACACCAAGTGGGTATTCAGAAACAAGATGGATGAAAATGGCATAGTTGTTAGGAACAAAGCTAGATTGGTTGCTAAGGGCTACTGCCAACAAGAAGGAATAGGTTTTGATGAGACTTTTGCTCCTGTTACAAGACTTGAATCCATCACAATTTTCTTAGCTTATGCATCTCATGCCAATTATAAAGTCTATCAAATGGATGCCAAAAGTGCCTTTCTGAATGGAGAATAGGAGGAAGTCTATGTCAGTCAGCCTCCTGGTTTTGAAGATCCAAATTTTCCAGAATATTTCTACTATCTTTTGAAAGCACTTTATGGATTGAAGCAAACACCTAGAGCGTAGTATGATACTTTGTCAAAGTTTCTCTTAGAAAATCACTTCACAAGAGGTACTGTTGATAAAATATTATTCTTCAGAAATATTATGGCTCTAGTATACTTGTTCAAATTTATGTAGATGATATTATATTTGGCTCTACAGATGAAAAACTTTGCAAAAAGTTTGCCAAATTGATGCAAAGTAAGTATGAAATGAGTATGATGGGAGAACTAACTTACTTTCTTGGTTTAAAAGTTAAGCAAGTTATTGATGGAATATTCATTAGTCAAACCAAATATATTTATGATCTTGTACAGAAATTTGATCTAATGGATTGCACATCTGCAAAAACTCCCATGGTCAATGCAACTAAACTTGAATTAAACACTACTGAAAAGTCTGTGGATATTTCAAGCTATAGAGGCATGGTTGGTTCAATTTTATACTTAACAGCTAGTAGGCCATATATAATATTTTCTACTTATCTCTGTGCTAGATTTTAGGCTGATCCTAGAGAATATCATTTAATAACTATTAAGAGAATTTTCAGATATCTCAAGGGTACACCAAAATTTGGCATTTAGTACCCTAGAGATTTTGATTTTGATCTAACTGGTTATTCAGATGCAGATTATGTAGGTTGTAAAATTGATAGAAAAAGTATAACAGGAACCTGCCAATTTCTAGGAAACAAGCTGGTATCCTGGTTCAGTAAAAAGCAAAATTCAGTTTCTACTTTTAAAGCTGAAGCTGAATATATTGATGCTGGTAGTTGCTATGCACATATTCTATGGATGAAAAAATAATTGTTGGACTATGGTCTTCAAGTGGACAAAATTCCTATTTTCTGTGATAACACAAGTGCAATTGCCATTAATGAAAATCTAGTACAACATTCAAGAACAAAACACATATACATCAAGTACCACTTCATTAGGGAACATGTAATGAATGGTACTGTGAAACTTCATTTTTTTCTAAGTGAGAAGCAACTTGCAGATATCTTTACCAAGCCACTTGATGAATCCACCTTCACTAAGTTGGTGAGTGAGTTAGGTATGCTTAATTATTCTTAAATCATTTTTGATAATTTTGCAAGTTGAAATGCAGCCAGAAACTTAATTGATTTTTCTATTTTGGATGAAAATTTAGCAAAGTCAAAATCTACATATCGACGGATGTTCATTATCCATCTAGTTTGATCATCCGTCGAAATAGAATAGCTTGGTAAAAATCAATTACTTTTCAGGATTATTTTAAACCTGACGAATAATTGCTTTATTCTCATCCGTCGAATTGTCTACATCTTAGCCGTTAAAATTCTGAACATTATCCATCGGATTTACTTACAGTCTGTAAGTATATCACGACGGATAATTGACAGAATTTTGACAGTTTATTTTACTTTTAAACGGCTATTTTGGGCAATTTTCATTGGGTCTTTAATTTTTACCTCTAATTTTTATCTCATTTTATCTGAGAATATATATAAAAGCCTAACTTCAAGTTTATTTTAGCTTTTATCTTTCTCTATTGCAATTAAATGCTCTCTTCTTCCTCAAAGCAAAACCCTCTTTCTTTCTGCAACTTTCCTTGCTTAACAATGGCACCAGTAGTCAAGATCATGTCTCAGTCAGGATTCATTTATAAGAAGAACAACTTTATGGGTCTTGTGAACAAAGAGATTCCAGGCTCTGAAGATTATCACAAAATGATGGATTTTGTGAAGGGATGCAAGCTTAACTATGCCATGCCAGAATCACCCACAATCTACTGTGAAGTTGTAGAGGAGATGTAGACCACTACTGTGTATCAGCCAACTGACAAAACTATAACTCTCTCCATTAAAGGTAAGGAATTTTGTATTAACAGTGATACTATCCAAGCATGCTTTAAAATTCCTGAAAATACTACTACTAAACCACACACAGATGCTGATTTAGTTAACTTGCTTAATTCTATTGGCTATGCACTGCCTACCACTAAATTAAGTGAGATTAGGAGACTAGGTCTTAGAAAAGAGTGGAGCTTTCTGTGTGATGTAGTTACCATGGTGTTTTCTGGTAAAATAAGCAACTTTGATTCTATCAATACTGCTATGCTTAACATGCTCTACATGCTGCTTACTGATAATTACTATAATTTTAGTGATGCTATCATATTTGAGATAGGCTACAAGTTAGGGGAGATTAAAAAAAGATCTACGCATGTTTATTATGCTAGATTCTTTATGATTATTGCTAACCATATTTATGAGGATCTTGTGATTGAGAACCCAACCAACAAACTAGATTGTTGGGTTTAAGAAAGAAGAATAATTGCAGATTTAAATAGAGCTGATCACCACAAGGAGGTGCCCCTTGTTTACTTACCTATCATGGAGGGCACTCAGGTAAGTGAGGTAAATGTTTCTGTCCCTACTCCTTCTACCTCTCAAGTTTCTTTGCCATTAACTGTGGCTCTGACATCTGTGTCAATGACCCAACAGATGCCTACCCAAGTCATAAAATCCAACCTTCAAAATCCAAATCAAAGAAACCACACTCTGGTGTCTCTCAAAAGATGCCAGTTTCAAAATCTACCAAAAACAAAGAGGGGAGTGTGAAAGTGGGTGAGATTGGTGAGGGACAGGGTGAACATCAAAGAATCCCTAAGAATAAGGATGGTGAGGTGAGTGTACCCAAACCTAGCCATACCACAGTTTCCCAACAAACTGTGGTGCTTAATAAGGAAATTAGCACATCTCTAGTTCCATCCTCCCAAAAGGATGCTACTATTGAAACAAGCTCCCAACCAGGAGCACAGGCCAAAAGGGGCAAGTGAATCACCCCAGACTTATATAAGAAATAAGAAGTCTAGAAAACTTGGGGATGCACATGGATCACACACAGTGCAAACTGCAGCTGAAAACTCAGTCGCTGCACCTTCTCAAACTCAGTTTGATTGGGCTCCAATAAATGTGGAGTCACAACCAAAATCTCTAACAATAAACATCTCACACACACTAGATACATAAAACTCTCCCACCAATTCTCCGGATGTGGATATGATTCACACATCAAATCATGATTCTCCTTCTTTAACTCTGTTGGAGAAGCCAAAATTCAGTGCAAGTGAGCATCATCTTCTAGATGATCTGTTTGCTCACTTGCCAATTCTTTCAGGAACTATTGAGACTTCTGTGCCTAAATTATCATCAATCTGCATAGAGTCCATAATAATTTCTACTCCAAACTCTATTTTTCCTCTATTCCGATGGATATTGTTCATCCATCGGCTAGTGATTGTATCCCGATGGATGTGCCCAACAACAGTCATCCGTCGGCTATCCTAACTACTACCCCGATGGATGTTCCTCATCCGTCATTACTCACCACACAAGCTGAAATTTCAACAATTTTTACAAGTGTAGATGAGCTAGTAGTTGTAAAATCACTCCTAGGATTGAGGGAAGAGAGTGAACAGAGTGAGAGGCTGAGTTGCTCTCAGGAAAAAGGAGAGGAAAAGAGAGAAAATATGCAGGCTATTTCTTCCATCCTGGCAAAAGTGAGTGAGGGGAGTTTTACCTTAGTAGGTGAAGGTGAGGGTGTGAGGGTGGTGATCCAAAGGGAGCCCTTGATGCAAGAATATAGAGAACATGAGAGAAATTCAGGTACTGAAGTTTGGGAAGAGCCTATTGTTACTGAGTTAATGGATGCCAATGAAGCTGGCAAGAAACAGCTATTTCAGCAAGATTATCAAGCTGTCTTAGATTCTGTTTCTTTTGATGTTGAGACATTTACTCATCATGTTCCAGCTTATCAACTTCTAGTTGAACAGGGCAATGATGCAGTTGAGAAAAATTTAAATCTGGTGCACACAACTGCTTCTATGCAAAGGGCCAAGGATGCAGTGAATGCCTTGCCTACTACAACTGGTGTAGATTCTGATTCTCTCAGTGGTGAATTTGGAGACAGTGGTGGAGATTATGAAGAGGAGGATCCCATGGATTTAGGGGGAGAAGCTGGTTCAAGAAGGAATGCAAACACTACATCATGGATGTTTAGCAAAGAATACAGTGAGCATAATTTCAAGTCAACCCTAATCTCTCTTATCAAACAAACCAATACAACTCTTCAAGCCTCCACAGATGCCAACACCAAAAGTCTGCTACAAGATCATCTCAACTCCCTTCAATTACATCAAATATCAAATCTCAAACAGACTCAAAAGGTATATGCACTCAAAGCCTCCATAGCTGATATCAAGGGGGATGTATCTGACAGACTGGAGTCCAAGCTTCCTGAAGCTACAATGAGAGATCTACATCAAAGACTCAGGAGGGAGTCTGAAACAAACTCTAAAATTGAAGCTGTTAGAAGAAGGGTGATTAATTTGAAGAGTGAGCTCACTAAAATCAGACTCAATCAAGCTCATCAAACTATGCTTCTTCAATAGCTAGTGGCTACACATACCAAACCTAAAACTTCTCAACTTGATGCTAACAAAAAGGGGGAGAAAGGCTCAATTACCTCAGTTAGTCAAGGTGTCGCAAGTGAGGGGGATACAGTGCTGAAGATAAATGTCAGTAAGGTAATTGTTCCAGAAATCACCTTCACTAAGCCACCAGTGATGGACAATATATATTTGATCAATATCAAGGCAGCTGAACTAAATGAAAAGTAGGAGGAATTTGACAAGAAGATTGAGCAGGAATTTGGTCAAATAGAGAAACCAGACAAGATCTTTCATCACTTCTCTCAAGTCAAGCAAATCTCAATGAATGAAATGAGTCTGGATAATATGGAAAAGGGCCAACCTTCATGTATAAAGTCTCCAAAAGCCAACTTGGTTTTGAAGCCCAAAAGAAATTATCCAAAGTCATCTGATAAGAACCCCTTGGATCTTATGTTTGAGACTCCAAGGCCAGATGAAAAGAAGCTGATGGCAAGGTCCATTGCATTCTTCAAGGATCCAACTGACCCTATACTAAAGAGAAGAATTGCTAAGATCTACAGGAATGTGAAAGAAATCTGTGTGGTGGCTGGACACCCTCAGTTTGCAGAAGCTAAAAAGGAAGAAAATGTGAGAATTAAACAAGAAAATAAGCAAGCTGCTTTAGATGCTAAGAATCTCAAACAGAAGAAAAAGCAAGCTGCTATAGTAGCCAAGCTCCAAGCTGTGAAAACTGCAACTGAGCTTTTTGAGAAGCAACCTGTGATAGCTGAAGCTCAGGATCAGAAAATGCACAAGGAACCTCAACAGACAAAGAAGCCAAGATACAAAGTTAGTGTCAAAAGAAGATTGGACTTCACTGATGATGAGATGGAAGATTATATTTCCAACCAGTCTACATCTACAACTCAAATATCCAAGCCCTCAGTGGTGCAGGAGGAATTTAAGGTGGATCCTACAAGGAATTATCATGGTGAACCAATAGTTCCCAAAGATGAGCTAGTAGACTGGGATAGCTTGCCTCTTCCTGAGCTAAATTTACCAATCTTCAGCAAGTTAAAGAAGACAAAGACAAGAGCAATCAAGAAGGTCAAGCCTGTGAGACTCAAAACCAAAACCTTAACCAAAACTCAACCAACTGTCAACAAGGGAGATCTTCTATATATCAGTGACATCAAGGAATTTTCAGATATAAATCTCTACATGGATGAGCTAAAAGAAGTAAGAGCAATTAATGCTCACATAAATCTCCCTGAAAGACTGGTGTTCAAATACAAGGGTGAGAAAGAGATCATATGGCCCTTTCACAGGATTCTTCAAGAAAGTTGTTCTGTTTTGATAAAGATCTTCTCATCTTTCAAGAAAAATTTTGGATTCAATATAACTGCCAAGAAAATGGTTCTAAAGAAGATAGAAGAACTAAGGAGCTGAAAAGCCTCTTATGCACTCCCAAGGACTCTATCAATTCCCTTCATAGGAAATACAGTGCACTTGAGGCCTTACTGGCTGATGGAATTCATGGATGAAAAAGGTGTTAAGAGATTCTTCAGACTGGATGACCAATTGAGCATCTCAAGCAATGAAACTTTTTTGGAAATGCAAGAAAAGCTGGATCTATCAAATGCTGAAGAATTTGAATTTCACAGACAACTCCAAAATCAAAATAGAAGAAAACAACAGGAAGCTTGGGAAGAAATCAATACAATCAAAGAGATAGATCATATCTGCTCAGACTAGAGGAGCACCTTGAAAATGATTATGAGAACTCTTTGTACACTTTACTTTGTTCAATTTTCAAATAAACTGTAGCACTTACCAGTTTTATCTACCATAATTCAATCTGTACATTTAGGGTATTTTGTTATCATCAAGTTTCTCTTAATTTATGCCTACAGTTCTAGTAGACATAAATTGGGGGAGATTGTTAGGAATATGTTGTGAACTTGATGATAAGTTGAACAAAACACCTTAGTAGATTTAAATTAGTGTTTTTGTAGCTCTCGACGGATTTTCTATAATAGTCCCGACGGATGAACTTTATAGTCCCGACGGATGACCACTAAACATCCATCGAGAGTGTAGCTTATGTAATAATAAGTCTTGTAGCACATGTCTGCAAACAATAATGTATTAGTTGAATAGATGTTGTAGTAAATATAAGATGTCTTGTAATTCTGTATAAGTCAAATAGAGTCAACTAATAGAAAGGCTCCCGACGGATGATCTACAAAGACTCTCGACAGATAATCAATAAGGATTCCGGCGGATGATCATATTCAAAAGTGCAGTTCACAGTGACAACATAGTCACATGCGTCGGGTGTTTGCAAATGGAATGTGGCAGCCTAATTGCAAGATTTAGAGAACAAAGAAGCATTACCATTTCCATGCAATTATGAAGATATTCAAAGATGCTGGATAGTGTAATGAAGCAACATGAAATTAGACTAGAAACAATTTTTGTTTTACTTTTTTGTCTTTTTATAATGTAACTTGGTAGTATATAAACCAAGTGTAGCAAGTAGAATAGATAACTAAGTTAGTAAACATTATTTTCAGAGAGACAGAAAAGGCTGTATTTGTTAAGCATCTCTTTGTAATTCTGCAAGTTCACTTGTAAACAGCTGTGTGCTATTCAAACATCACAGAGTTCTCATCTTAATATATATATCTTTGGTGGATAAAGTTTAAATCCACCAGAAAGTTTTAAAGCCTTGTGTTTTATTTCTTTATGTTTGATTTTCATATCTTTATCATTCTGAAACATAGAAAAATCTACACAATTATATTATTAAGTAAGCACAATTATAAAATTAGAAAAAGAAACCAGAATTACATTCAACCCCCCTTCTATAATTCTTGTTGCATTGTTTGGGAATAACAATTAGTTCAGGTAAAAAGGTTCATAATTTGATAACTGACAGGAATTGGAAAAAGTGTTTAGGCTACAATAAAAATAGTGATAAAAATCTTAATAAACATATCACTAACACCACTTCTGTTGAATTTGTTAGCAATATTCAAAATGAACCTAAGTCAGTCTATGAAAAAAGGATCTACTTCTAGAAATACCGACAAGAGGAAAGTTGAGGTGAGATAAAAACATAGGTCTTTTATCTAAGGGACAACTGAAAAAGAAAATAAGTGAGATAACTGGTAAATCTCATAATCAGGGTTCTAAAAGAGGTAAAATGGAAAACATGGAATTATTAAAGCAAATAATTATAAATATATTCATGATGATCATAGAAAGGTTTGCTTTAAATGTGGTAATACTAATCATATTGCTATTGATTGCATGATAATTAAAAAAAAGGCTTCTGTTATTCTTGAGTTTGATGTTAGGGGTAGATTAGTATTTTATAAGCCACAAAATCCTTGTTTTCATTGTGGTAATGTTTGACATTCA
Source organism: Apium graveolens (assembly GCF_009905375.1). Taxonomy (NCBI): domain Eukaryota; kingdom Viridiplantae; phylum Streptophyta; class Magnoliopsida; order Apiales; family Apiaceae; genus Apium; species Apium graveolens. Next base: position 132,124,825 of record NC_133649.1, on the reverse strand, counting down.
ATTTACATTTATCATAAGTATCATAGTTTATATCACAACTATTATGATCCTTTACCCAAGTTCAATAAATTGCAAATTCTATTAGCACTACTAAATTGAGTAAGCATGCATCTTATAGAATAAAAACTTACAGGACAAATCCTGATGGAGCAAATCCTGATGGTCCAAATCTTGCCAAGAAGTCTTCTGCTGCAAAATTACATAACATATTAAAAAGAACCCAACAAGTGTGGGTTCTTAAAAATGCTAACTGATTTCCTAATTATGATTGTAAGGTACCAAAAAGAATGTGTTAGTGCTGGACAGTGGATGTTCTGCACATATGACTGGAAATAAGACCCTGTTTCCAGAATTTGAGAAGAAGGTTGGCCTAATGGTCTCACACGGTGATGAAAATATAGGAAACACTTTGGGATATGTAAACATCATTATTGGAAATGTCATCATTCAAGATGTAGCTATGGTAGATGGACTGAAGCACAATTTATTGAGCATCAGTCAAATTATTGACAGAAGATTTCATGTTGTCTTCTATTATACTCACGATGAAGTAGTTCATAAAGTATCTAAGAAAGTTGTATTAATTGCATACATACATGGAAACATTTATGAAGGAAAATTTCATGCAAATACTAATGGTCCTGAAACTTGCCTGATCAGCAAAGCATCAATAGATGAAAGTCGGAACTGGCACAAGAAGCTTTCTTATCTCAACTTTAATAATTTTAATGAGTTGAATAAGAAAGATTTGGTAAGAGGTTTACCACACATGTACTTATCTGCTGATGGATTTTGTGATCCTTGTCAACAAACAAAGCAGAAAAGACTTCTTTTAAAAGCAAGACAGAATCATCCATCAAGAAGCCATATCAAATTTTGCATCTGGATCTCTTTGGTCCTGTAAATATTATGTCTATCAACAAGTTTAGGTACACCTTAGTTGTTGTTGATGAATTTACCAGATTTACCTGGGTATATTTCTTGCACATAAAAGATGAAACTTCATACATTCTTCTGGATCTATAAGGATAATTTAAAATGAATCAAAGAACAAAGTGCAAATACTCAGGAGTGACAATGGCACATAATTCAGGAATTCTAAGTTGGATGAGTTATAAAGGTACAAAGGAATCTCTCAACAATTTTTAGCTCCAGGTTCTCCTCAACAAAATGGTGTTATGAAAAGAAAGAAGCGAACTCTAATTAAAGTTGGAAGGAAAATGCTTGTCGAAGTAAATTTTCCAATATACTTTTGGGCAGAAGCTGTCAATACTGCATGTTACACTCAGATACTGACTTCTATAAATAGGCATGAACTGACTCTTTATCAAATGGTCAAGAAAAAGAAACCTAGTGTAAAGCATCTCCACATCTTTGGATGCAAATGCTTTGTACTATGAACACATCCAGAAAAACTTGGAAAATTTGACAGAAAAGTCGACAAAGGCATCTTTATTGGATATCCATCATCTAAAGCTTACAAAGTTTTCAATCTGAGAACTAGAAAAATTGTTGAATCTATTCATGTGTCATTTGATGATAAAAAGATTCCTGGTTTTGAAGAAATTAATGACTCTACTGGAAAATTTTCAAATCACACTGATTCATTACATGGTAACTCATCAGGAGGAGATAATTCAACTGATCAGAATGAGTCATTTAATGATCAAATCTCAAATGGAAGCTCTACATAATCAGGAACTGAGAGCAATGACTCAGGGGGAGCTTCACATGAAAATAACTTTAATGATGCATCCAAAGCATGGGGAGAATCAAGTAGTAGAACTCAACTTCTAAGAGCAGTCAAATGGAAAAAGGTTCACACTCCTGATCTTATTATTGGAAATTCTGATGTTGGTGTTCAAACTAAAAGTGCAACTGAACATGAATGTTTATATCATAATTTTTTTTCTAAGGAGAAACCTAAGAATGTTGAAGATGCCCTTAAAGATGCTGACTGGATTGCTGCTATGCAAGAAGAACTAAATGAATTTAAAAAAAATGAAGTTTGGAAGCTAGTACCTAGACCAAAGAACATAATAGTGGCACAAAATGGGTTTTCAGAAACAAGACTGATTTTGATGGTACAATAATCAGGAACAAGGATATACTTATTGCCAAATGATATTCTCAACAAGAAGGGATTGACTATGATGAAACCTTTGCTCTTGTTGTAAGATTGGAAGCTATCAGGATCTTTCCAGCTTATGCAGCATATATGAAATTCAAGGTCTTTCAAAGGAATGTCAAAAGTGCTTTTTTAAATGGAGAACTAGAAGAGGAAGTCTATATTGAGCAACCACCGGGATTCATTAATCCAAGATTTCTGGATAATGTTTACAAACTTGACAAAAAAACTGTATGTACTCAAGCAAGCACCAAGGGTCTGGTATGAAATACTTGCTCAATTCATGTTTGAAAGTGGTTTCAAAAGAGGTACAATTGACAAAACCTTATCTTACATTAATAAGGGTAAAGATCTGATTTTGGTATAAATTTATGTTGATGACATAATATTTGGGTCTACTAACAACAAATTGTGCAAGAAATTTTTTCATTTTATCAAGTCAAGGTATCAAATAAGCATGATGGGAGAAATGAGTTACTTTCTGGGTTTGCATGGTAAACATGCTGATGAAGGGATTTTTATCAATCAGTATAAATATACAAAGAATTTGCTGACAAGGTTTAACATGCAAGAAAATACAACTGCAACTACTCTTATGGCTATAACAACAAACCTAGATCTTGATCAAGGTAATGAGGTTGATGTAACTGCTTATAAATATATGATTGGTTCCTTACTATATCTTACTGCAAGTAGGCCAGATAATATGTATGCAATTTGTTTATGTGAAAGATTTCAGGAAAAGCCTAGAGAACCTCATTTGATTGATGTAATAAGTATTTTGAGATATCTAAAGGGTTCCCAATCCCCTGGCTTGTGGTATACAAGAGAATCAAATTTTAATCTGATTGGTTTTTCATATGCTGATTTTGCATGGTGCAAAATTGGTATAAAAAGTACATCAGATGGTTGTCACTATTTAGATGGAAGACTTGTTTCATGGCAAAACAAGAAACACAAATCTATTTCAACTTCTACAGCTGAAGCTCATTACATTGTTGGAGGAAGTTATTGTGCTCAGATTCTTTGGATGAGAAATTTGCTTTTGGACTATGGATTGCCTATTCAAAATTTCTTATTTATTGTGACAATCAAAGTGCCATAGCTATGACAGGAAATCCAATTCAACATTCTCTCACCAAGCACATCAGTATCAGAAATCATTTTATCCAAGAACATGTCATGGAAGGAAGAATTGAGCTTCATTTTATCCCAACTGGTCAACAAGTAGCTAATATCTTCACAAAGTCATTACCTGAAGCAACTTTTGCTAAGCTAATACATGAACTTAGAATGATCATATATAAGAAATAATGTCTAGTTAAATCCTGACAGGATAAGTCAGATCCTGACAGGTATATCCTGACAAGGTTAGTCAAATCTTGACATGATCAAATACTGATAGATATCATTTCATGATTATTTGAATTTATTATGACAAGTCGGAAATAAATTATCTATTTTTTATTTATACTTAAATTAAATCAGTATAATTAGTATTATTGTCAACGCTAAGTATTAGTCGTTTGTAATTCATGAGAGGGTTTTTGTGGTATATGCATAATTATAGGCGCAATAACACACTACCGCTCCTTAAAAGTCGTGCATTATTAACTATCAATACATGTAATTTGGTCCAGTAATTACTCCTCTCAATCAGTATCTGTCGTGTGTCATGCATGTCTATCTGTGTGTCTAAACCAAAATTGGTTTAACAAAACTAATCATATTCTTTCACAATATTTACACACACTCATTCATATTTTACTCTCTTTCTCTCTGCAAAAATACATACACACAAATTTCTCTACTAAATCCTAAAATATTTTCAATGGAATCTTCTACTCCAATTTCTAAAACTATTTATACCAAGTATATCACTCAAGAGAGGACCTTTGGACCAAACAATTTCAAAGCTCCACTATCCCATTATGGTGTTCATCCTGATTTTATATGATTCATATTTTCTTGCTCAAAGTGATATTGGTTATGCTCTAACTGCTCCTTTTAGAGTATGGTTTAGACAAGTCATGTAAATTTGGAGCACAACTCGAATTGATACAAAAGAGGTACCATTTTCTTTGGGTATGATAACAAGGAGTATGAGATTATAGCAGAAGTGGTGGAAAAAGCTTTGGGTCTTCCAAAATTAGGTGATAGAACAGCTGTGGCGACTTCTACTGCCACCCTTTTTGAGTTTGTCAGGAACATTGGTCACAACACACCTATTACCAAAACAAGGGAGCTTTTCAGAACCAAAGTTCAGGAAAGAATGGAACTTTTACTTTGATTGCATTATTAGGTGTTTTCTAAATAAGGTATCCAACTTTGATGTACTTTCACTTGTTTCTTTGAAATTATATTATTTTATGATTTATAATCATGTTTTTGACTATGAAGGAACAATATTACAATTCTCGATAGCTAGGTTAAGTGTTAAAGAGGGTGTTATAGGTTATACTAGATTTATGCAATTAATTTTTACTCATTTTCTTCCTGATGTCACTTTTCAAGATGATGAGTTAATTTCAATATTTCAAATTTCTGCTAATTCTATGACTGACCCGGGTAAAAAGGATGAATCTAATAAATTTCCGGAAAAGCTGATTTACCAATTGAAATTTGGCAATTCTTGCAGAGGACTATGACAAATAAATACACTGTTACAAATCCTGATGCTATGGAATATGACACAACATATCTTGTTCCTAACCCAAGCATTTCATCTCCCAAACACAAATCCAAACACTTAACCACCTCCGGTTCTTCTCAAAAGGAATCAGTTATAAAATCTAAAAATCATCTAGAACTGATGTGTCTGGAAGACAATCAAGTTCAAGTATTTTTTCACATTCACCCACACAAGTGGAGGTACAAGGTGGAGAAAGGAGAGTGCATGGACCCAATAAAATAATTCCTAAAAGAAAGAGGATTAGACATGCACTTGCAGATGAGAAGTTAAAGAGAAAAGAAAGAGTAGGGATGAGTAATATTATTTCCAAATAAGACTTTATTGATGAAGATCAAGCACCAGTGGTTTTCAAGCCCAAGCCTATATGAGTTACTAATGATGTTAAAGAGGATAATGTGATTGAGGAAAGTGGTGCTCAGAAAAAGAAAAGGAAGTTGGTGAGGTTAGATGATAAGCTTGAAGCACATAAATAAAGTGTTAAGATGCAGAAACAACTTCATGCTACTCCTGATCAATCAACTCTATATCCTGACAGTGAGAAAAATGACATTCCTACTATATTGGTGTAACACCCCCAAATCCGGGGTCGGGGATCCGGGTTGTCACGAGTTCCATTTCCCTTAATAACACCCAATCTCAATAAATAATCAACTACTCTGTACTGTGACCCCACAATAAACACACACACCACAAGTTATAGTCTCAGAGATGAATATCCAAAAATAATCACAAGTCATTTTATTTCACAATTATCTGCCAATACACCTTAAAAGGGTTTCTGAATAATTTACATTTCTTTGCCATTATTACAATTCATAAATATACATAAATCTGGTATATCAAAAGTTGAAGCCTAGCCTATTGGTAGTTCCTACCTCAGCTACAGCGACATCAATGCCTATAGAAAACTGCAGAACGTTTCCTATCCGCTCGCGAATTGGGAGCTTGGTCATGTTCATCTTTTCTATCTGTTGTTGTGTGAGGAAAGAAGAAAGCAAGGGTGAGCAGCAAGCCCACCAAAATAATATGTATAATGATTAACAATATATGAGCCTTCTCATAGTACTCATGAAAGTCTTGGTCAAAAGAAATGAACCAAGTTTGATATCTTAATGCGATGAAGTCGCAAAATATTCAGTATATATACATATATACTTTTCAAAATCTTGGAAGTCCTCTTCCATGCATAATATACACAGAGTTCCAGTTTATAACTGTATAAAACTATCGTTGCCAGGTGATCTCATATATCTAACCTTGTCTCAACGTTTTTCTGAAAATCTTTGACATACATAAGATAATCATTTACTAGATATAAGTTTAAAAGATGAAGTTACAAGATACTCCAATATACTTATATCTTTTCCAAATACTACTTGAACTACCACCGTTCAAGTTATAATTAGTTTCAACAGTTCATCACATAGATGAGACTACAAGACAAGATTTGAATAGATTAAGTCTTTGAAATATTATTGAATGAAATGAAGTTACGAGATACTTCATTAAGTCCCGATATATATATACACCTATATATACCTCTCATACATTTCCTGAAAACCTCTGTCATGTAAAGTATGAACAGAGTTGCAATATCCAATGAATTTGGAAAGAAAAGAAATTTTGGCATAAACCTGATATCTTGCTGATCAGGCAAAGATACCAATAAGTAACCTTTTCTACTAGTAGATGGATGAATCCCCCACCGGTCATCACCCTGGCCACATAAGGACCTTGTGCTGGACCGCCACCCGGCCTCTTACGCGTTGATGGACTGCCACCCAGCCACTTACACTTTGATAGACCGTACCCCGGCTTGTCGCTTATGCCGACTCAATTAGATGGACTTACTTCCCGAATGATGGGTAAGTAATCAATTCATTTATCAAAACAGCAACCTTGTTGCGAATATAAAATACACCACAGAGCCGGATCCCTTAGATTTTTGAGCGAGTATTCAAGTCCCCTTCAAAAAGGAAGATCTTAAATTTGAAAATGAGTTTTGGGATCCGCTCTAACCTTTAAAAATCATTTTGAAGACTCGAAAACACTTTAAAGAATGTTTGGAGTAATGCTGATTTAATAAAGTAAATCAGTCCCGATATATTAGAAAATATCTGAATATTATTAAATAATATTCCCATAAGGATAATCTCTATATAAGTAACTTGAAGTAGAAGTTGTAAAACTTATACTTGAAATGAGTATTAAATAACCAAAGATATACTTATACGAAAGTATTATCTTTATTTGAATAATCATAAATAAGTTTGATTATCGACACCTTATTCTTTAATAAAATAAAGAATATATTTCAGTAAATAATCGGAGTCATAGGTCATCAAATTAATATTCAAATAATATTCAATAAATAATATAAAGTGAGTCATAAGTCCTCGAATGAATATTCAAGTAATATTCATTAAATAATATAAAGGAGTCATAAATCCTCGAATGAATATTCAAGTAATATTCATTAATTAAAATAAAGTTAAAGTTATCGAATAAACCTTATTCGATTAATAATTTTGAAAACTATAACCATATATATATGAAAAAATATATATTATACTCGGGAACATCGACTCCCGGTTTAGAAATATGTTCACCTTTGGGTCCCCTATACTAAGGGTAAACTCAAATACCGCTTATCTCTAGCATAGGTATTATGCAACTATAAGCATTTGAACCAACAGATATATAAATCAAGAATATGAAACAGGAATGCATATATACCATATCACATGCTACAATATATCGCAAGAATTTGCTAATATTTATCGCAAGATCATGCATATACACATATACATCACAACAACAGTTATACGGGTAGAAAACTTGCCTGAGTGCTCCTGGATGGGCTTAAGCTTAGAGTGGGTCTGATAACCTATGAACAACAACATAAGTCGGAATTAAACCACGGTCGCTTAAGAAACTAGACTTTAACCATTTAGAGTCCTAACGTTCGCTTTTGCGCTTAACGATTTACTTAAGTCGCTCGAGTATCCTCGGCTCCACCATTTTTAATAAATTAACCATTAAGGGTTTTAAGGCGATTCCTTTGCGAGTGTCTTACCAACTGCCTAATACACTTTAAAAAAATGATTCATACTCCCATTTAGTCCTTTAAGGTCTTTAACCTATGTTTCAAAGTAAGGCGAGTGGTAATGGTTCAGTCGTGAAACACCGTTACTTAAAACGGTCGTTTCTCCTAAACCGTACATCGGAATCAAACGAACTACATATCAAAACGAAGCTCGTAACATGAACTATCTAATCATAGAAATGGTCAAAACCTAGCAGTGAGTTCACGGGTCCTAATGTTAAGAACAAAAACAGCCTAAAGTAAATCGGACATTACGACGGCTATGTTTACGCGATTTCCCAATTTTATACCATCTCAAATCGACCACCAATCAATCCCAATTCATTCATACAACCAACATCCCTCCAAAACACACTACAACAGTCCCAACACTTCAAGTTCTTCCAATTTATGTTATTCTCATCATGAATTTAAACTATACTTAATTCCTTTAACAAATTAACAAGATTCAACATTCATTTCACTACCACTCCAACCCAAACTCTAAACAAACAAGCTTCATGCTTTACATATACTATATCAATCATAACCATTCCTAAATACTCAAAACTAAAGCTAGGGTTTGGAGTTTATACCTTCTTGAAGCTTCTTAACACAACACAAGAGCTTTGAATGCCCAAAGAACCTTGATCCTTGCTTGTATAACCTTAAACTTTCATAAAATTCAAGAAAACTAAAGTTATTTTTTTGAAAGTTACTATTCACCATCTTCTTCCTTGAATTATTGGAAGAGATTGTGAAGGAATTTGAAGCTTAAACTTATGGGATAGCTATATCTATGCATAAGGAGTACTAGATAATTAACTTACTAATTAAGGAAGCTTGGAACTTGAATTTTGAAATTCTTCTTCTTGAAAATGGGGAAAAGCCGAGAGCAAGCTTGGAAAAAAGAGAGATTTTTGTGTTTGTGATTTGTTTAGCTTAGCTTGGTTGGTTTTGTTTTGATTTTTGGTTAATTACCTTATTAACCTTATATTTGTGTGGTTATAAACCAACCACACCTCCTCCTTGATTAACTTCCTAATTGTTTGCCTAATGACCGCTGATCTGCTATACGGTTCGCTTAACTTTCGTTTTCGTTTATCGTTTGAGGGATCATACCCGGGATCTTATTATTTGGGTTTCCTTAACCTTTCTCAATACATTATAATCCTTTTATGATCCTCTCTTAAAATCCTTTAATTTAAATCCTTTTATCCTGTTACCTTATACTCAATTCTTTCCGTATCTAGTGGATTTCCGGGAAAAATCAAAGTGTTCGGAACTGGATTCTGACGATCTTTACATACACTTATATACCATATAGAGTACTAATAAAATCTCAGAATATCAATCAAAGAACCCCTACATAGTGTGGCAAGAAAAGTATCTTTATTCAGCATAATCAGCAAAACACTATTCATAAGGGTTATAAGAAAGTTCAAAATTTTGGGGTTATTACAATTGGTCAGCTCTTCTGACAGAGTGATTACTATTCTAGATACTGCTCCTCTTCCTGACGACCCTCCATCTAAATTCATTGAAGTTTTTGCTGAGAGAATGGCTCAACTTTCAAGGGAAGTTGGCCTTGATACATTGGGGAAGAAAACTAAGTTCCGGTCTCCATAAAAAGAGCACAACACACAAGAACTTGATTCTAAAAGGGATTCAACAACTATTAAGGATTCAATCACACAAGAACTAATTTCTCAAATTGAAAGTGCAAACATACAAACCCAAAGGACAGTTCCCAACAGTGCTCAATGGGTCCTGATTCTGTGGATACTAATGTGGCATCTGCAAAAAAAGGAAGATCATCAGGAACATTTGGCCAAGCTGGATGCAGTCATAAATAATCCACTATTTTAGGGAAGCCCACAAGAACCTTCAGTCAAAGGGTTGAGGAAGCTCCAAAGCCTTAGGTCCCATAAGAACCATCAGTTCAAAGTAATGATGCAGACCAATCTGAAAATCCTGATTCAGTTCCTGATGTTGTTTCAAAGTTAGTTACAGATGCATCAAATCCTAATCATGCCAATCCTAATCCCGATATCAACATTGTTGCTGAAAAGCAGAACACATGAGCAATCTTGGTCACTCATCATTCTGCTATACCTTTAGAGTCATCTACAAAAGATATAATATCTACTCCCACTTCTACTTTATCTATCAGTATGAGTATAAATAAACCTTTGCATGAGGATACTCGTATTTATATGACTGTAGACCACTCATCTCAACCCTCTCTTATTTATTCTTTTGTGAGTGATTTGAGCCTTTCAAGTGAGATTTTGAGAAAATAATTAGTGAAAATTAAAACTGCTGAAAGGCAGTCTTCTGTACTGGTAAAAGGAGAGGTAGACATGAGTGAAAATAGTGTGAAAAATATTACTCTTAAAAGTAATATAAGTGTGAGAAGTGATGAGATCACTTTAAAAGAACAGAGAGACCTAGGTGTTTTATGGTTCTTTTATCTCAGGAACAGATCATGATGATGTACCTAAACTTTCAAAAGATGATCAAAAGCTAAAAGGTATAGCTGAAGAACCAATACTTGATGTTGATCTTGATTTTCCACCTTTTACTGGTGATGGTGGTGGTGGTGATGATGATGAAGATGATGATGATCCCGATGCACAAATTCTTAAATATGTCTTGGAGGCTTCTAAGCAATCTGCTTTTGGTTCTTCATCAGGACTTGCATCAGATACTCACACTCTGTTTCTCAGTCATCACAGAAATCATGAATGGAATAATTCTTGAAGGTTGGTAAATGAGACCATCTCTTACAAAGATGTTCATATTCTTTCTGATCATGCTGTAAATTACATTAAGAATCATGATCTCAAGAATGTTGTCAAGGCCACTACTGTTCTTAATAAAGGGCTTGAATTCAGGAATCATGAAAACAAAGGAATTCAGTAGATTAATTGACTACTTCCATCAGTGGCACTAATAAGTATCCAGGATTAAGCAAAAGGCTTGCTGCTGTGGAAAGGAATCAGGATTCTATGGATGAAAGGCTGTCTATTATGGAGAAAAATTAAAACTCCACTAATCAAAAGCTGGATGTTATTCTCTCCTTCCTACAAGGTCTTGATGCCAAAAAGGGGGAGATAGTAGGTCAGAAAAAATATATACCTGAGTCAGTATTGAGGAAAGATGATGTCAATATTGATGATGATAGTAGAAATCAAAGCACATGACCTCTGTTGTTGTTGTGGTACAATCAAGAACTGGAATCAAGACTCAAACACAAACCACACAGTCAACTCATGTCTATATTGATAGTGCAAATACTGTTAGAACTGAAATAGTGACTCACTCTCAGATACTGATGGAAGAGCAAACACTATCTGCAATTCCTGAAGAAGATGAAGTGATTATTGATAATCCTGCATATGCACAAAGGTTCTACAGATCTATGAAGCAAGGTAAAATTATGACACTCGATCACAAAGACAAAAGGGTTGAAGATCTGTTTGATAGGAAAACCATTACACACCTGGCTAATGAATTTCCTGACATGTCTGAGAAAGAAATGATAAAGCAATAGGAGGAAATTCTGAAACAACTTCAAGTTAGAAGTGAAGGTCCATCTAGAGGTAGAGGAAGAGCTAGAGGATCTAGAGGTTCTAGAAGGGGAGGAAAAGAAGGACTCTCAAGCCAAGTCAAGCCATAGTTCCCTCTCAAATAAGGACAAGGTCAAGTGGTGTCAGGATTGAAGAAATTTCGGAGACATCTCAGTCTCAGGCTCCAAAAATTCTCATTGATCCATAATTTCTCAATCCTGAGCCAATAGCATATTCAATCAGAAATATGAACCCCTTTGTGGAAGAGCCTTTTGAAGAGTCAGAAATTTCATTGACTAGAAGACCAAGACAATTGCAAATAACAAGTTATGATCAACCATCAAATCCTGATCCTGAAAACATCATTCCTGATCCTGACACAAGTCATCCTGACAGAATAATTCTCGATCCTCACAAATCTATTCTGATCCGACATAAGACCAATTTCTATAAATTCTAATTCTAAAGTTGAAGTGAAAAATGTTAAATCGGAAGAGGATCAAAAGTGTCTAGATAAACTAAATATCATGATTCTTTCTGTCTTTGTTGACTCTCATAATTTTGAAGTTGATCAATAAGAAAAAAGAGAACATGCAAGGATCAGGAAAGCAGTGAACAAAGCAAATGCTGATTTTAAAGTTATTCTCAGGAAGTCTGAAATGGAAAGATGGCATCTTGAAAATCTTGAAGAAAAAGAGAAGAAAAGAACTTACTTTCCAATCATAAAAGGAAACAGAAAATGGAAAAAGATAGATGACATAGAGTGTTCTGGACATTTGAACTATGCTGGTGGAATGAGAGAAGTAAATCAAATTGAACCTGTTATAAATTTAGATTCACCTTCTTGGTTGAGACAAGCACAAGGTCTCAGATTGTTGGGATCACACAGTAGACCAGGAACTGGACATCATGAAGCTAAAAAAATTTAAGAGTGATAAACTTTACTTTGGCTGATAGACATGGAAAATAAGTCACTATTGATCATCTGAAAAGGATTGGAGCTGTGAAGATTATTATTGACAAACCTGATGGTTCAGAACCAAAGGAGAAAATTATGTTGATGTTGGAGGGTGATCAAGTTCAAATTCTTTCTTCTGATGAACTTCTAATGATGTCAACCAAGAAATTGAAAATACATTATCTTCTAATGGTTGAGAATCAAGCAACTAAAGAATGGTCTGATTTGACCTTCTATTCAATCAAAAAAAGAATTCAAGATAGAGATTTTAAATATTTTGGCCATTATGTTCCCATGTACATGAACTACAGGCATCAAAAAGTGGAAATGAGAAGGGTTGCGGCTGTGTTTGAAACAGTTCTTACTTCAAGATGATTGACACTCAATCATGATGGTCTAAGGGCTACTTATGTATACTTTTTGATGAGCTGATGATTGAAAGAACTCCAATTGGATACTTGAGAGTTGCTATATATTAATTATCTGAGAAAACTAAATATGAAAGGAATTTGAAGATCAAACTAAAACAACTTCTTAGAAAGAAGGTAAATGACAGAGTGAAAGCCTTTGTCAAGAGATACTCAAGGGTATATGAAGAACCAATAAATTAATATCAATAGAAGTTGCTGAGTCTGCTCTATATATCTCTACTCAATATTTTATCTTCCTATTTTTGGCATCGACTAGAGCATATAATTTATGCTTATTCCATAAAGCATAAACAAGGGGAGATTGTTAGGCGAAGATGTTTTAAGTCAAAATTAGGATCTGCTGGGATATGTACAAGGTGTCAGGATATGCAGGGTGTCAGGATCTGCATAGAGTCAGGACGAAGATAGACGTCAGGATATGTGTACTTATCAGGATATGCAGAATAAATCATTATCTACTGATTTATGCAGTCCTAGTATTATAGGAGATATTGGTATGTCGGTTCTTTACTTATAGGAATGCAACTGTTAATTATGATATGTATGGAAACATGATAATCATTCTTATAACATTTCATGTAATTGATAGAGTAGTTGTGTGATATATAAACACAAAATAGGTTATCATTTAGATTAACTTTATCACGAGTATCTTTGTGACCTAGCAGCTCTCAAGAACGTCAGAATTTCTTGAGAGAGTTTTGTAACAATTTTACCAGAATTATTAAACTTATCATTCTTATATCCTGATTTCGATTTAATAGTATAATTGTATCCAACCCCGCCAAACAATTACTCCCTCTGTCCCTCCCATTTATTTACACTTTCCTTTTTGGGATGTTCCTTCCAATTGTTTACATTTAATTTTTTTCCAAAAATAGTAAAGTTTTAATAAGTTTTAAAATAACTACATCCACTACTTCTCTCCACAATACCCACTTTATACATATAATATTAATCAGTCTCACTATTTTACTCACTTTTTTAACTTTCTTCTCCTACTTAATCATTTGTTGTATTATATATAATTAAATTAAATTATCTTATGACTACATTTAATTGCGACAATTACCAAAAATTATCTTTACCCGTTATTAACTTCATTCGACTAACCCATAAACTATTTGTTAATTACAAGCTTGCTGATAAATATTTGTTAGGAACTAGGTACCTGTATAATATATGTTATATTTTTATAAATAATACTCATATGTAAAAAATAAAAATTCTCCAATAATGTTTTATTTTCATAAAATTGATTTGCAAAAATTAACTTGATATAATTTAACAAAAATTAACTTGATAAAATTTAGCAAAAATTTAACTTAATAAAAATTAATTGTAAGATAATTTTTATTATTATTCCTATAAAAGTGTTATTAATAACAACAGAATAAGTGATCTATATATATTTAAAAGAACTTTTATAGATATAACTTTCTTATAGAAGTTACTATATACATTTATATTGTGACTATATTATATCTAAATAAATAAAAACTAATTAAATCAATTAAGATAATGTTAAAAATAAAAGAAAAATATTTCGGGCCGATTATAATCTTGTAGGCTTTAGCCCATTAGAATTATAGGCCCACGAGGCATAATTGTTGTACTGATCACACGAGCGTGCCTATTTTCTATTGTATACAGATCGACACTAGTGTGGATTGGGATATAGCAAAAGACACCCATCAAAGAGGCTCCGTCCCTTTTTTGTTACATTTGAATGAAAGAGTCACTTATTTGATATAGCTGTTTAGAAATTTCCATTTATGGTACAGAACGCCTCTTCTTTTGGGAAACACCAACTAACCCCCAGAACAAGTGGCATTCTGGGGTAATTTTATTTTTATTTTTTATTTTTTCTCTTTTCTCGTGATGAAGTTGTGTTAGTGTGTTTTGAACGAAATTAAATTAGGTGAAGGGCTATTTTTGGACTTCCATATTAAATAAATAGAAAATGTTTTCACTAATTTTTTTTTGTTGGCTTGTAATGTAAACCTAATTTATGTGTGTATTTTTAATTGAAATAAAAAACCGTCTAAATATGAATTTTGTAGCTCCGAAAAGGGTGTCGTAAAATGTGAGTGTAAAAAGTGTAGGTGAGTGCATGTTTTGGCACGTGAGTATGTAAATAACCGTAGAATTTTTGGCTTCCAAATTTTTTTGTTGTGTTGTAATGTAAACCTATATTTTGGGAAAATTTTAATTTTGAATTAAATATTTATATGACCAACACTTTTGTAGCTTCGAAAATGGTGTCTTGAGCGTCGAGTGCGTAATTGTCACGGGACGACAAATTTATGCACGACATATTTAGATAACCGGAAATTTGTTTAGGTCCATTTTTCTATTGTTTTGTAGGTATGTAAAAACATTTGGAGTCTGTATGATTAAATAATAAATTTTATTTATTGGAGAGAGGGTGTCATAATGTTAAATTTAAAAACGTTAACTGTTATTTAAAATGAATGTGCAATGAGCATTTGAAACCAAAATATTATGATAGAACAAGTAAATAATGAAATGGAAAACAAGGAAACAGAACCATATTATAAGTAGACAGCTTGTAATAGCATTAGTACATATGTTTGATAACAAGATCACGTGTTTCAGTGTGGGCGCCCTGGGCATTTCTTACTACGCTTGGTGTGATCTTCTTGGTTACATAAACTACATTTCTTTCCAGACCGCGGACCATCAATCTCCGTTCGGATCCGCACCGATTGTCCTTTATCCCCGCGTTTTTTCTTTAATTTCTTCAAGGACTTTTCCGGCACTAACTTTCCATACCCCTGCCAAAGTACGGGTAAGTCGTAGTTCCAGTATTCAGTTGGTTCCAACGGATAAATTATTGGCCTGTACAAGTTCTGCACTGTTTGGTTCTTATGGAAATGTTCGATGAAATGCTCCCAACTCAATCCATGTGTTATTCAACCTGCCATTGCATGGGAGCACAACATGTGATGGGTCGACCATTTTTCCACAGGTGCACGTACGGTCATTGAGGTTGACAACCTGGGTTTTACCTCCCTTTACCGTCCCCTTAGCAGTTGTGTACTGATGTGTTAGTATTTTCATAATCCCGTGGAGACGATGGAAAGTAATAACCATATGTCCTGTTGCCTTCCTCTGAATTTTTGCTAACATAGCGGCGGAATGTTCACATAACTGTTGCCCCTCTTATAGACCGTCATCCACTATGCTCCAATGTTTATCTTCAATTGTTGTGGAGCCCTCCAAACCCGGGTCAGAAGTTTGTGGTCCACACTCACACCTTATTTATAACCTGCTTATAACAATAATAAAGATAATAATAATATATGCAGTGACCCTACTTACCAACCACCACGGACCGCAACAGGTTAAAGTATGCACACAAGCCAAACACACTAATATATTACAAACCGTTCAAATCCCAACTATTCCAAACTCAAAACTGAGTATTAAACTTTATTACAACTTTTACAACCTTAAATTATCCCAAAAGAAGCCTACTAGCTCAGCTTCCCCAACCTGAACCTGAACCCCTAGCTCTCGCGCTGGACTGGGGATCCTCTTTACCAACTGGTTCCTTTTTTAACTGGAAAGAATATAAACAACATCGCACAAATGAGCTAACTAGCTCAGCAAGTCACAATGACAAAACTGAGAATAATGATCATCAGGTGAACATGATTATGATATCAAGTGAACAATGTATTATGATTTGGAATTGGATATTATACTTTTAATTTAAAAACCAAGGTTAGGCTGCTGATCAGTCACGCACTAACCCCGAGCAAGGCACACATCATTGCTCTAACTACTGGATCCAAGGCACATATTGGCCTAACTTGACCATTATATGGTCTGACCACGAATCTGGTCCACAATTTTATAAAAACAATCCAATTCTAACATAATAACAGAATATGCAATAATAAACAATAACCAGAATCATTAACAACAATGAGTGTTTAACAATGAAAGGGTTTCAATCTTTGTAAGGATCAATAAGATAATTTAAAAGCTTGGATGCTGGGTAATGAAAGAATTAGATAACAAAGGAATTGACATTTCAGGGTTTCAAAGATTTGGGCTTTCAAAGCATCAAATACAATGGTTTGAAGGTATAAGCAATCTGGTTCCGTGTTTTATATTTAATATGTATGTATTTGTGGAGTAGTATTGTATACTTGAGGTTCGTGTTTGGGTATACAACAATCAATGGTATAGAAAGAATAAGGTTTAAGGCTCAAGAACAATAACTGGAATCAGGGTTTGGGTTTCAGTGCTTCAAGCACTTGCAATATCAACAAGACTATCAAGTACTATAATATCTCGAGAAAGTTCAGAACACTTGCCTGGTATTAGCTTACTACACTGTACTCGCTTCCAATCACAATCGTCTTACTCCTCAACTACCTGTTTCCCTTTCCTATGCCTTGCCTCTTCTGCTCACATATCATAAGCATCTATCAATCATCAACTCATAGGATTCTATTCAACATATACTTCTATCTACCCTTCGTTTTACCCAAATCCGATTAACGGATTGAAAGTTATGCAATAATCAAGTAAACACCGAATGTATAGACCGATAGTCAACCAACATATCACATATAACACATAATACGTCACATAATCAATGACATATCATTTATAAAGACATTTCGGGTCATAAATAGGCTTTCTGATATTTAAAATGATTTTTAAAACATTTTTCAGAATTAGAACGGGTAGTTGGATCAATTTCGGATTAATAAACAGGGTTCGGTTGGCCAATTCTGGCTCCGAAATAATTTTAGAATAATTATCGAGCCTTCGAAATAATTTAGAATAATATTTTAAAGCTCGAAACTATTTTTCGGAATTTTTAAATCATTTTTAAATAATTAAATCTAATTAAATAATTGATTAAAATCAATTAATAATTAATTAAATCAATTAATAATTAATTAAATCAATTAATAATTAATTAAATCAATTAATCAATTAATTTTTAAATTAATTGACCAATTAATCAATTAAAAATTAACTGAAATTAATTAACTAATTAATTCAGATTTATTTTTGAATTAAAAATAATTTTCGGAATTAAAATACTAATTTTTAGAATTTTCAGAAATTAAAAATGAATTTTTTATACTAAAAATAAATAGGAAATACGATTTTTAAACATTTTTAAAACAGGAATCCTAAATTTGCAAAGTCTAGAAACTTCAGGGACCGAACTGCATCGTTTTCAAAATTATAGGTAATAAACTGTAATTTTCCAGCCCCGTCGCCGGAAAATACAAGGGTGGCCGGAGAACACGTTCCCGGCGTCCTCACCCCACCAACACCTCCAGATCACATCTATATTTCACCAGGAACTCAACCATACCAACAAATCATTCTAATCATCCCTGAGTTGGCCGGAATTTGGCCGTGAAGTTTTCCAGTTTCCGGCAAACTTCGGAAAATTTCAAAAGACAACTCCCTTCTCTACAGACCTCGGTGATTCATGAAACTTATATGACTAGATTGCAAATTTCACAGAGAACACAATCCACTATATCACAACATCAATCTATTCCAGAATAAGAAACCCCCAAATTTCAATTAAGAACATTCATACGGGTTATAAACCCTAATTTTGAAATTCGAAAATCAAACTCAAATTTGAACATGTTATTGAACTCCAAATCAGACGTATAATATATCAAAATCATCAGGAAAACAAGCTCTATAACATGCACTCATCAAATCATACAAACAATCATCCGAACAAAAATTCATATTTTTAATAAATTTAATTCGAAAATAAATAAAATTATAGAAAATAAACCTTGATTTCTGCAGTAAAACAAAGCTCAGAATCTGGTTGAACACTTCAAATCCTTCGTTTTGGTTACTCAAGCTTTGAAAACAGAGATTGGTAACGCCTTCGTTTTGCTGTTTGATTCTTAGAACAGTTTATGTAATTAGGGTTTTTCTCTGAAAATTATAAAATTAACTATCTGCAAATGATTTTGATACGAAATAAAATACGATAAAAGGCTATTTGTAATTACGGAAAATGAGTATCCCGTTGGATCATTCCGGATATAAAACGGTACGTTTATTTATAAAAACTGATCCAAACGGTATCAGTTTTCGGGATAATTATCCAAATCAGTACAATTTGTACTTGCGGTCTTGGTCTCAGCACTTGGTTACACGTATTACGAAGTGATAATTGTGATAGTTTAATAAAAAGCTCCCGTTTATCGAAAATACGGGTTTTATTGATTTACCGAAACAAATATTATATCGAAAATGTTACGCCGGGACAAGCGCAGAACAAACCGTACGCCGGATCGAAAAAGTCGAAACATGGAATATGCTCGGAATATTACAATTAGGTTAGGAAGGAGTTCTTGAAAGAGTTTAGGGTTCCAAAAATGTAACAACAGTTGACGTCGGTTGGTTCCCGTTTTTATAAAATAGATTTTACATACTCGGAAAAAGATTTTAGAAATTTCATATGATTCATATAGATCCATAAATCAACATAAAAATAATTAGGAAGATATGACAATTATTTATATTTTATTTTGGACATATAAAAATTAAAATACTCAATTAATATTATTTTTGAATATCCAAGTACAGATATCACTTAACAATTAACTCACAGAATAGATACTGAACACACATAATAATTATTTAATAGCAAAAATAATTACATGATATATCCTGGATATTACATCCTTCCCCCCTTAAAAGGATTCTGTCTTCAGAATCTCCTAAGAAAACAAATGAGGGTACTTTTCTCTCATATTACTTTCTAACTCCCAGGTTGACTCTTCAACCTTTGGGTTTCTCCACAATACTATTACTAACTTTACCACTTTATTTCTCAATACTTTCTCCCTTTCCTCTAGAATCTCTATCGGACCCTCTATATATGACAAATCTGCCTGAAGCTCATTTTGGCTCATATTCTATTACATGCCTGGAGTCTGGATTATATTTCTTGAGCATCGATACGTGAAAAACATTGTGAATGTGCTCCATGTGCGGTGGTAACGCCAACTCGTAAGCTACTTTGCCAATGCGCTTTAGGATCTCAAAAGGTCCGACATATCTTGGACTCAGCTTTCCTTTCTTTCCAAACCTCATTAGTCCTTTCCACGGTGATACTTTCAGTAATACCAAGCTTCCTTCTTCAAATTCCATGTTTTCCTTGACTGATCTGCATACTTCCTCTGATGATCTTATGCGGCTATTAATCTCTTCTGGATAATTTTAACAACTTCCTTTGTCTGCTGCACCAATTCAGGTCCGAGTATTTTGTGTTCTCCTACTTCGTCCCAATATACTGGAGATCTATATTTACGTCCATAAAGGGCTTCATAGGGTGGCATCCCAATGCTGGCATGATAACTGTTGTTGTAAGCAAACTCTACCAGAGGTAAATGTTCGTCCCAACTTCCTTTGAAATCAATATCACAAACACGTAACATGTCCTCGATTGTCTGGATTGTTCTTTCACTTTGGCCATCTGTCTGGGGGTGATAGGCCGTACTCATATTCAGTCTTGTTCCCAAACATTCTTGAAAACTCTTCCAAAATCTTAAATTAAACCTTGGATCTCGATCAGATACAATAGACACGGGAACTCCATGACGAACTACGATTTCCTTCAGGTACATATGGACTAACTTGTCGAGCAAAAATCCTTCATTTATAGGCAGAAAATGAGCTGACTTGGTAAGTCTATCCACTATAACCCAAATGGCATCATGATTAGCCGTTGTCCTTGGTAATCCAACTATGAAATCCATGGTAATATGTTCCCACTTCCACTCTGGAATCTCTAATGGCTGTAGCAATCCGCTTGGTCTCTGATGCTCTACTTTAACCCTCTGACAGGTATAACATTTGCTAACCCATTCCACAATTTCCCTCTTCATGTCTGGCCACCAATAATTCTTCTTTAAATCTCTATACATTTTGGTACTTCCTGGATGGATGGAATACCTTGAATTATGTGCCTCCTATAGAATTTCATTCTTTAACTTTGTCACCGGTGAAATCCAAATTCTAGATGAAAACCTCAGAATACCTTGGTCATCTTTCTGCGTGCATAACTCTTCCCCTACCAAACGATTTATATCTTGATCCATTACATCTTCCTGACATTTATTTATTTTCTCTAATAATTCCGGTTAGAAAATCATACTGTACACTTTTACTTCCTCAGGCTTGCAAACTCTAATCTCCAATTCCAATTTCTGAAATTCCTTATATATCTCTTCAGGTACGGACAACACATTTAACCTGTCCTTCTGACTTAGCACGTTTGCTACAACATTCGCTTTACCGGGATGATAATTAATCGAGCAATCATAATCCTTGATCAACTCTAACCATCTCATTTGCCTCATATTGAGTTCCTTCTGGGTAAATATATACTTCAAACTTTTGTGATCCGTATAAATTTCACATTTCTCTCCATACAGATAATGTCTCCAAATCTTCAAAGCAAACACTATGGCTGCTAGTTCCAAATCATGAGTAGGATACTTTTGTTCGTGTGGTTTCAATTGCCTTGACGCATACGCAATCACCTTGTCGTGCTGCATAAGAACACATCCTAATCCTTTGTAAGAAGCATCACTATAAATTACGAAATTCCCTTGATCATCTGGAAGTGACAAAATAGGTGCCGTGATTAATCGTCGCTTCAATTCTTGAAAACTTTCCTCACATTTCTCGTTCCATATAAACTTCTCATTCTTTCGTGTAAGCTTTGTTAATGGTGTGGCAATCCTCGAGAAATTTTGAACGAATCGACGATAATATCCCGCCAATCCTAAGAAACTTCTTACCTCGGTGGGTGTTCTCGGTTTCTCCCAATTCGTAATTGCCTCGATCTTTGTCGGGTCCACTTTGATCCCTTCATTACTAACTATGTGTCCTAAGAACTGAACTTCCAGTAACCAAAACTCACACTTCGAGAATTTAGCATACAACTTCTTTTTCCTTAAAATCTCCAAAGCTGTCTTTAAATGTTCCGCATGATCCTCTTCTGTCTTTGAATAGATCAAAATATCATCTATAAATACAATAATGAACTTGTCCAAGTATTCCTTGAAGATTCTGTTCATCAGATCCATAAATGCTGCCGGGGCGATGGTCAATCCAAAAGACATTACTAGAAATTCATAATGTCCATACCTTGTTCGAAAAGCTGTCTTTGGTATATCTTCTGGCTTGATCTTCAGTTGATGATATCCCGATCTTAAATCGATCTTGGAGAAATACTTGGCTCCCTTCAATTGGTCAAACAAATCATCAATTCTAGGTAACGGATACTTATTCTTGATTGTAAGCTTGTTGAGCTCCCTATAGTCGATACACAGTCTCATGCTTCCATCTTTCTTCTTAACAAATAATACCGGGGCTCCCCACGGGGATACACTGGATCTGATTACTCCTTTCTCTAACAACTCATGTAGTTGCTTTGCTAGCTCTTTCATCTCAACAGGCGCCATTCTGTACGGGGCCTTGGATACTGGTTCTGTTCCAGGTGCTAAATCGATCGCAAATTCAATTTCTCTATCTGGGGGAAGTCCTGGTAATTCGTCGGGAAATACATCTGGAAATTCGTTTACAACTGGAATATCTTCAAGTTTTGCTGGCTCCTGACTTCTGTCGATCACATATGCCATGAAATGCTCACATCCTTGTCGTAGTAACTTATTGGCTTGAATCATCATTAAAAACTTCTTTACTTGTTTCTGACCTTTGAACGTTACTATTCTTTCGTATGGCGTTTTCACCATTACTTTCTTATTTCGACAATCTATCTAGGCATCATGCTTAGATAACCAATCCATCCCTAATATAACGTCAAATTTTCCTAACTTAAATGGTATCAAATCTACAATTCCCACAAACTTGGTTAACAGTTACACGTTCTTGATTTGCTAATTCCACAGTCATTATTTCATTTAAACACTCAACTGGCCAATTTAACTTACTAACAAAATCTTGTGAAACAAACGATCAAGTTGCTCCCGAATCTATTAACACTTTGGCACATAAAGAATTCACATTAAGCGTACCTGCCATGACATCTGTATTCTGAATAGCATCCTTCACAGACATATCAAAAACTCTAGCCCTTGGAGTCTCATTCACTGTTGGGGTAGATCCCATAATCCCCAATGCATTACTGACTGGGGCTGGTGTCTTGCAATCCCTGGCCATATGTCATGGCTTCCCACATTTAAAGCATGTAAATCCAATTCAAAAATGGCTACCTTCCCTCTGATCCATGGTTTCAAACCTTGCTGAAATCTTTTAGCTTTCTTCCTGTCATTATCCACATACGACGGTACATACCTTGACACTTCCTCAAACTTACCCTCATAATCTGTTACCGATATGTTCCCTTGCTTTAATTCTAAAAACTTCAGCTCCATTTGATCCTGAACAAACTGAGGAAAATACTTTTCTAAAAACAATTCCTTAAACCTTTCCCAAGTAATAACATCTGTACCTTCCAATATCTTCACCATTTCCCACCAATAGGTGGCCTCATTCTTCAGATAGTAACTTGCAAACTCAACCTTCTGTTCTTCCTTTACTTTCACCAAGGCAAATGTCTTCTCTATTTCCTTTAACCAAACATTTGCTTCAATTGGCTCTAAGGAACCCTTGAATTCTGGTGGGGTTACTGCCTGAAAAGTTTTAAAAGTTACCTGGGAATTGGTCTGTCTTTGTTGTTGTTGTGTCAGGTGAACTGTTTGTTGGGCCAAGATTTGAAGAATCTGGGCTATTGCTGGATCTATGGGTCCTGGGTTCACATTCGGGTTTGTATCATCTTGGTTGTTGTTGTTGTTATTGTTGGTTTCTTCATTCTGGGTGTTGGTGCGGGTATTTCTTTTGGGAGGCATTTTCTGTAAAGAATCAATCAACTTATTTAGCTTTTGAATCAATCTTTTACATAAAAAAATAGTTTTGCAAAACAGAATATTTCTTTTTGAAAACAGTTGTAACTAAATAAATTGCATGCTTCTTTACAGAATATAAATAGTTATGGAAAACATGGTACATGGTATCACAGGGGTATAACTAGTGCAATAAATAAGGTAAGGTAAAACAGGTGCAATAAAGTAAATGACAGTGTTGGAAAGGAAAAAGGTAATGATATATATAGATCAAAAGTTTTAGGTAGTACAAGCGTAAAGACGCTTCGGAAGTAAAAGCAAAAAGGGTACAACAACCTACTCACTAGTCAGCATAGCTAGTCTATAAATACAACTCAAAAGTTTACTAATACACACTACACACTACTATACATACTATGTAACCATATCAACACTGCTCAGAATTTCTGACTCATGACAAGTCTGGACCTCCAATCTCCTCAAGCTCCTCTAGAACCCACTTAGCCCACTCCACAAGGAAATTAGGGGTGATGTCCTCATGTGTAGCCTCAGCAATCCTCACAGCAGCTGCTCTACGAAATGCCTGTAGCCTCTCTCTGAGTCGCCTCTCACCACTCCCAACCTCTATGGTACGCATGATATGTAGTAATTCCTGAATCTGACCCTGAAGGAATCGCTGCTCCATAAGGCAAGTCTCAAACTGATGATATAGGACAGGATAGGAAGAGAACTGAAAAGGTACTCCTGTAACTGAATAACTAGTAAATCCTGAATCAGTAGGTGGGGGGTCCTCTAACAGGTGGCCTCATGCCTGGAGGTGGAATAGCCTGCAGTGGTACGGGCTGCAACACAGGTGGAGGTAGTATAGCCAACACTGGTGGAACAACAGGACGTGGATCCGAAGACGGTACTCCAACTGAAGGCTCTGAGTGATCAGCTGATATAGGAATAAAAGAGTCAGCCATCGCTGCTATCTGAAATTATATCGTAATATAAGAATCTCGAACCACGATGCGAATTATACTACTACTGGTTATACCGTAACACTCAACCTCTCAACGTTCTATCTTTCTATTCCTTACTTCTAATCCTAACCCTCTACCCATTCCCGTCAACCTAGGCTTGTGTTAGTGACTTATAACCTGTAGCTTTGATACCAAACCTGTGGCGCCCTCCAAACCCGGGTTAGAAGTTTGGGGTCCACACTCACACCTTATTTATAACCTGCTTATAACAATAATAAAGATAATAATAATATATGCAGTGACCCTACTTACCAACCACCACGGATCGCAACAGGTTAAAGTATGCACACAAGCCAAACACACTAATATATTACAAACCGTTCAAATCCCAACTATTCCAAACTCAAAACTGAGTATTAAACTTTATTACAACTTTTACAACCTTAAATTATCCCAAAAGAAGCCTACTAGCTCAGCTTCCCCAACCTGAACCTGAACCCCTAGCTCTCGTGCTGGACTGGGGATCCTCTTTACCAACTGGTTCCTTTTTTAACTGGAAAGAATATAAACAACATCGCACAAATGAGCTAACTAGCTCAGCAAGTCACAATGACAAAACTGAGAATAATGATAATCAGGTGAACATGATTATGGTATCAAGTGAACAATGGATTATGATTTAGAATTGGATATTATACTTTTAATTTAAAAACCAAGGTTAGGCTGCTGATCAGTCACACACTAACCCCGAGCAAGGCACACAACATTGCTCTAACTACTGGATCCAATGCACACATTGGCCTAACTTGACCATTGTATGGTCTGACCACGAATCTGGTCCACAATTTTATAAAAACAATCCAATTCTAACATAATAACAGAATATGCAATAATAAACAATAACCAGAATCAATAACAATAATGAGTGTTTAACAATGAAAGGGTTTCAATCTTTGTAAGGATCAATAAGATAATTTAAAAGCTTGGATGCCGGGTAATGAAAGAATTGGATAACAAAGAAATCGACATTTCAGGGTTTCAAAGATTTGGGCTTTCAAAGCATAAAATACAATGGTTTGAAGGTATAAGCAATCTGGTTCCGTGTTTTATATTTAATATGTATGTATTTGTGGAGTAGTATTGTATACTTGAGGTTCGTGTTTGGGTATACAACAATCAATGGTATAGAAAGAATAAGGTTCATGACTCAAGAACAATAACTGGAATCAGGGTTTGGGTTTTAGTGCTTCAAGCACTTGCAATATCAACAAGACTATCAAGTACTATAATATCTCGAGAAAGTTCAGAACACATGCCTGGTATTAGCTTACTACACTGCACTCGCTTCCAATCACAATCGTCTTACCCTGTTTCCCTTTCCTATGCCTTGCCTCTTCTGCTCACATATCATAAGCATCTATCAATCATCAACTCATAGGATTCTATTCAACACATACTTCTATCTACCCTTCGTTTTACCCAAATCCGATCAACGGATTGAAAGTTATGCAATAATCAAGTAAACACCGAATGTATAGACCGATAGTCAACCAACATATCACATATAACACATAATACGTCACATAATCAATGACATATCATTTATAAAGATATTTCTGGTCATAAATAGTCTTTCTGGTATTTAAAATGATTTTTAAAACATTTTTCAGAATTAGAACAGGTCGTTGGATCAATTTCGGATTAATAAACATGGTTCGGTTGGCCAATTCTGGCTCCGAAATAATTTTAGAATAATTATCGAGCCTTCGAAATAATTTAGAATAATATTTTAAAGCTCGAAACTATTTTTTGGAATTTTTAAATCATTTTTAAATAATTAAATCTAATTAAATAATTGATTAAAATCAATTAATAATTAATTAAATCAATTAATCAATTAATTTTCGAATTAATTGACCAATTAATCAATTAAAAATTAATTGAAATTAATTAACTAATTAATTCAGATTTATTTTTGAATTAATAATAATTTTCGGAATTAAAATACTAATTTTTAGAATTTTCAGAAATTAAAAATGATTTTTTTATACTAAAAATAAATAGGAAATATGATTTTTAAACATTTTTAAAACAGGAATCCTAAATTTGCAAAGTTTGGAAACTTCAGGGACCAAACTGCATCGTTTTCAAAATTATAGGTACTAAACTGTAATTTTCCAGCCCCGTCGCCGGAAAATACAAGGGTGGCCGGAGAACACGTTCCCGGCGTCCTCACCCCACCAACACCTCCAGATCACATCTATATTTCTCCAGGAACTCAACCATACCAACAAATCATTATAATCATCCCTGAGTTGGCCGGAATTTGGCCGTGAAGTTTTCCAGTTTCCGGCGAACTTCGAAAAATTTCAAAAGACAACTCCCTTCTCTACAGACCTCGGTGATTCATGAAACTTATATGACTAGATTGCAAATTTCACAGAGAACACAATCCACTATATCACAACATCAATCTATTCCAGAATAAGAAACCCCCAAATTTCAATTAAGAACATTCATAATGGTTATAAACCCTAATTTTGAAATTCGAAAATCTAGCTCAAATTTGAACATGTTATTGATCCTCAAATCAGACGTATAATATATCAAAATCATCAGGAAAACAAGCTCTATAACATGCAATCATCAAATCATACAAACAATCATCCGAACAAAAATTCATATTTTTAATAAATTTAATTCGAAAATAAATTAAATTATAGAAAATAAACCTTGATTTCTGCAGTAAAACAAAGCTCAGTATCTCGTAGAACACTTCAAATCCTTCGTTTTGGTTACTCAAGCTTTGAAAACAGAGATTGGTAACGCCTTCGTTTTGCTGTTTGATTCTTAGAACAGTTTATGTAATTAGGGTTTTTCTCTGAAAATTATAAAATTAACTATCTGCAAATGATTTTGATACAAAATAAAATACGGTAAAAGGCTATTTATAATTACGGAAAATTAGTATCCCGTTGGATCATTCCGGATATAAAACGGTACGTTTATTTATAAAAACTGATCCAAACGGTATCGGTTTTCGGGATAATTATCCAAATCAGTACAATTTGTACTGCGGTCTTGGTCTCAGCGCCTGGTTACATGTATTACGAAGTGATAATTGTGATAGTTTAATAAAAAGCTCCCGTTTATCGAAAATACGGGTTTTATTGATTTACCGAAACAAATATTGTATCGAAAATGTTGCGCCGGGACCCGCGCAGAACAAACCATACGCCGGATCGAAAAAGTCGAAACATGGAATATGCTCAGAATATTACAATTAGGTTAGGAAGGAGTCCTCGGAAGAGTTTCGGTTCCAAAAACGTAACAACGGTTGACGTCGGTTGGTTCCCGTTTTTATAAAATAGATTTTACATACTCGGAAAAAGATTTTAGAAATTTCATATGATTCATATATATCCATAAATCAACATAAAAATAATTAGGAAGATATGACAATTATTTATATTTTATTTTGGACATATAAAAATTAAAATACTCAATTAATATTATTTTTGAATATCCAAGTACAGATATCACTTAACAATTAACTCACAGAATAGATACTGAACACACATAATAATTATTTAATAGCAAAAATAATTACACGATATATCCCGGATAATACAATTATGACCACCTTGTAGAAGAGGTACTCCATCATTGCTGTTACTGGAAGAAAACGAGCCCTCCTTATGTTGCCGTTGAAGCCCTCAAGCATGTTTGTGGTTGTTTGACCGCAGCGAACACCACTATCGTGGGAAAGTGTCCACCTCTCCACGGGTATTGTAGCAAGATTTTGTAGGGCAGTGGGGGAAATTTCACCAATCCTTGACATATATGCGTCGTGCTTTGAGACTTGTGTGGTTCTTCCACCTTTCCACATTAATTTTTTTAGTTCACCACCTGGGTGATGACTGCAAAAGTTACTTCTTACATGGAAGAGACAGAACCTATGGATGCCGAGTGGCTCAGCAAAACCGTTTTGCGGGTCTCGTAGGGCGGAGATAATGCTGGCAGCACAGTCAGAAATGATACAGATGCCGGTTCGTTGCCGATAGACATGTCTTCGAAGACGCTGCAAAAACCAAGACCAGTTCTCGTACGTCTCCTCATCAACCAAGCCATAACAGAGAGGGAACTGGTGGTTGTTCGAATCAACACCCATAGCAATAAGCAGCTTGCCCCTATATCTTCGTTTCAAGAATGTCCCATCTATTAAAATCACAGGACGTGCATGTTGCCACCCGTCCATCATTGCCTTTAAAGACAAAAAATTCCGCTTGCAGACGGACGTGCCCCGCTCCTTAGCATGAGGAACAACATCGATCTCAGCAATGGTTCCAGGATTTGTCTTCATAATGGCTTCCAGGAACATGGGTAGAGCTTGGTATATTGTAGCCCAACTTCCATACACTTCCTCAATTGTTATTTGCTTCCCTCTCCACGCTTTCTTGTACCCCACTATGTGGTTGTGCTCGTTGTTGATCAGGGGGATAATGGTTTTAATTGGAATTTCTGGTATATCTATTACCTGTTTCACATAAAACAGTAAATGTCAAACAAAATTCGGCTTTAATAAGTGGCGTTTGCTAAAGATTTACTTACAAGTGGTTTTACAAGCTGCGCAATCATCCTTGCAGATAACTTCTTGTGATCTTGTAACGGCTGATCGACCATGCATTTATGTTCCTCTCTATTAACATTAATCCGCCAGTACCCGGAATCATGCATGAAAGTAGCCCTCATCCTCCAGTTACACCCCTCATCCTGACATTGTGCAATGAGCTATTCTTTGTTACTCCTTGTAGTTTTATATGTACGATCAGTGTTAATATGTGCACGCCTCACTGCTCCAAAGAACGTTGGTTTGTCACGGTAACACATTCCCTCACCCAGTTCCCCCTTGTCGAGGTCTTCATCATCATATATATCATTAGGGTTAACTATGATTGGTGGAGTGTATTGCTCTGTACGAAACCATGGAACCCTTGGAACATGATGTTCTTCTCCAACTACCGGCCATGTATTGGAAATTTCTTCATTTCTCTCTGAATGTCCTTCACCATTTTCGGTGGCAGAAGATTCCTCGTCGTCATCATCGTGAAGATGAAAATTCTCCTTACTTGATGAATTGGCTACAACTCCATCTGCCAGCAGGGCTAACCGCTGACCTAAACCTCTTCCCACCACATCACTTTCATAACTAGCCCCCCTTGAAACCGGCCACTGTATTGACTGTTTTCCCCTCCATACCCTCTACCATGTTCAGTAGTCCCCCCTCCATAGCCTCCACCATATTGACTACTCCACCCTCCGTTACCCCCTCCATGTTTAGTAGTCCCCCCTCCATACCCCTCACCATATTGACTACTCCCCCCTCCATACCCCTCACCATATTGACTACTCCCCCCTCCATACCCTGCACCATATTGACTACTCCCCCCTCCATAGCCTCCATTATATTGTATACTCCCCCACCATACCCTCCAACATATTGACTACTATCCCCTTCATACCGTCCACCATATTCACTAGCCCCCTACCAGACCCTCCACCATGTTGAGTAGTCTTCCCTCCATACCCTACACCTTGATCAAAAAGTACATTTGACCACAGTGGCTGTACATCACCACCGTATGTTGTTGCTATTGGTTGTGACCCGAAATTAAGCTGGAATGAGTACGGGTCATCAACAACAATTTCTTCTATTTCGATGAACAAAGAAACATCTCCTTGAACGTTTAGCAACATGGCAGGAACATTTAACATGCGTGTAACATCATCATCACATAAAATATCCATTTGATAAAAACCTTCAACTAGGTTGTACTGACCAAGATATGGATACTTTAAACTCAATTTTAAATTCCACTGATACGAACTAATGTTCATTAAATTATACACGACACTTTTAAGCTCATTGTAAGTGGTACCACACCTAATAAACATCAATTTTTTGGATCGATAGAGTAATTGATATTACTACCATCTCGATTAACTACTCCGCCCCAAAAAAAATTGACGTTTACTTGGCCTTCCATATCCATGCGTTGAAGACATCATTAACAGTTAGGAAACAAAAGTCAAGATTGTACATGTAAACAAACATACATGTAATGCTGACATACCTTAGAATTGCAGTATGAACAATATTATTTTCCTAAAGATTTAGGAACTTAGAATTGCAGTATGTTTTGAATACATGCAATGTTGGAGGACACATATAAATAGGAATAGAAGTTGTAGGCTAGAGATAGCTAAACATTTTGAGAATTCGGATAGGAATGCATTATTGATAGAATCCAATGGAGATTTCGGATAGGATATTTGTCAAAGAGAAATCTACTATTAATGCATTCTCGTCTTTATTATGCCATGATTTCAGTTTGTATGCACTTTAGACTTTACTTTATGGATTATGGTTACTTTCAGACTTGTTATATTTTATTATGCCACGATCAAGTCAGTTCCGTTCCCGGTATTAGTATTCAAAATGATATCTAAAGTTAAACAATTTAAAACTTGAGCCAAATGAAATTAATGTTACAAGGGAAGCATTGGAAAACTAAAATAATACATCAATAATAATTCAGCCACGCAATGAAAGTAATTGAATAACAGTATGGAAAACAGCAATGACAACTCAAATCACATATTTGCAAATTAATTGTTGGTTGCTGTTGCTGTTGCTGTTGCTGATAAGATTACAGTGGTTGTTAGATAACATTTTAAAATTATATTTGTTGGGGAGTTTACTATAAGCATGCAAAATAACCTTTACGTTGTACCACTACAAGGCTCATTTTTCCCTATAAATACATCATACTTCATAACTTTAAACCATATGTTCAAATACAAGTAAGTAAGGAAAATATTAGATAAGTTCAGAACAGAAAGAAGGGAATGTCAAATAGTTAAGTTGAGATTACTATATACGAATTATAGTATTATCTCAAATACAAGTTCTAACTTGAAAACAGAAGCTTGAAAGTACAATTTGAAAGCAACAATACTTGAAAAATACAACTTCTACATTGAAAACAAATGGTGAATAACAGAGCTTCGGATTTATTAAATTCGAGCATCGTTGATGGTGGTTTCCACTTCCCGGACCTTCTCAATCACCTGAGCACGAATCGCAGCCAACTTCTCCTGATAATATGCCCACAATTCCATTTTCATGTCATAGTGTTTCCTGTCCATCTCCTTGTAAAGCTAGTGAACAGATTCCAAAGCACGGCCTGTAAGAGGCTCATCGAGCCAAACAAAGTAAGCACACTTCCGGCTAGCACACCGCTCCCAACGCCTACCGGCAACTTCACCGATCCACATATTACCTATTTCAGGTTCCACCCCACAGAAACACATTTCTTGCCTCTCCATCACAACAACTGCTAAGATAAATATGTTTGAGAATATAAACTTATGCATGGTAAGAAAAATGGAAACTGCTATTTATAGGGAAAAATGTAAAGCAACCTTATCCTTTTGGATTCATATCTTATCCCAGCAGATTTTGTGGTCATGACTTTTGATTGGGATCTTATCCCTTTTGATTCAATTTTTAACATCTGATCTGAAATAAAGCAGAAATCACATGCATTATTATTGTATTAATTTGAGATGACTACTCACTGCGTATATTGAAGTTTTCAATAAATTATTGTAATTGTATAGTCATTGTAGCTCATGAATGAAATTTAAACAACCAATATGAAATTGCCCCATGTTCTCGTCTTCATTATGCCATGTTTTCAGTTTGTATGCAGTTTAGACTTTACTTTATTAATTATGGTTACTTTCGGACTTCTTGTATTTTATTATGCCACGATCAAGTCAGTTACGTTCTCGGTATTAGTATTGAAAATGCTTTCTAAACTTAAACAATTTAAAACTTGAGCCAAATGAAATTAATGTTACAAGGGAAGTATTGGAAAACTAAAATGATACATCAATAATAATTCAGCCACGCAATGACAGTAATTGAATGACAGTAAAGCTACATTGAATGATACATCAATAATAATTCAGACACGTAATGATAGATTGCTATAATGTTACTGTAAAGCTACATTGAATGACAGTAATACACTATAGAACCCACTGATAAAAGTAATTCGGACACGCAATGGACTAATAATGACAATCTCACTACAACGAGTAGTCTTTTCAATCTTTATTCACGCTCTACAGTTGTTACACAATAATAGTAAATTTTTCCTACTTTCACTACAACGAGTAGTCATTTCAGAATAATTGAAGATAATTGCATGTGAAAATATGACAACTGACTGTCTTCATTAAAGGCAGTATGGAAAACAGCAATGACAACTCAAATCACATATTTGCAAATTAATTGTTGGTTGTTGTTGCTGATAAGATTACAGTGGTTGTTGGATAACATTTTAAAATTATATTTGTTGGGGAGTTTACTGTAAGCATGCAAAATAACCTTTACATTGTACCACTACAAGGCTCATTTTGCCCCTATAAATACATCATACTTCATAACTTTAAACCATGTGTTCAAACTGTAGGCATCTTATTACAGATAAAATGGATAAGGGCAAAGGGTTGGCAACGCCTACAAATGTTAAGAGAGGTATGCGTCAACTAAGTTTAGCTGAATCCGTTGAACGTGGAAGGAAAAAGAAAGCATCCAAAACCACAAAGAAATCGTAAAGGTTAATCAGAAAATATTGGACGAAATAAAAGCTGATAAAATGAAGATTGAAAGGGCCTATAACGATATGTCCCAAACAGAGGAGGAACGTATCCGTCAGGTGGATGAGGTTTACAAAAAATATGACATAATGGAAATCAACCTTATTGAATAAGACGATAACTTAATAGCAAGGTACGTTGTGGCTCATCAGCAACACCTACAGATGGAGGCTGAGGATGAAGAGTCTGGTGAAGAGTCTGATGAATATGTCATTAACCTTGCTGATTTTTAGCAAATAATGTAATTTCTTTGCCTCATTGTAATAGGTTCTTCCCTCAAATATCTTCTTCTTATCCATCACTGCATTAAACACCCCATTTGCGAATCTCCTCGGAATTAATATAAGTTGAAACAAGTATTGTGTGCTTTTCGAAGGTATTGCATATTTAATAATTCAGAACTTTAGTCACGTGCAAATGTTTTAAATGATTTGACAACTCAAACTATTAAATTCACCTTCGAAATTATTGCCCCAGTTTAAAATTTAAAGTTTTACCAGTTCTTTTTTTTTACTATAAATATCTGCGAATCTATAAGTCATCATCTCCATTTCACCCCTCTCTAATTTAACATTCTCCACATTTTTAGATTCATACTGTAATAACTCAAATTTTTGAGACCCTGTAAAACGTTTAATGAATAGTAACCCTGACAGACGGGAAAACTTTTGACCCCACACTATATAGTGCATAAGAAAATGAGTTTCGGAATAGATATTACGACTATACGTACCAAATAAGTGTATGTACACGCTATTAGTTTTCGAAGAAAATGAACTTTGAAAAACAACCGTAATTACGACCTATCAAGGACTACGGGAATCATAATATAATTATGAGATTAAGATCCTACGGATTTATATTCAATTAGGATAAATAAAAATATAAGGAATAAATACGAAAAGAATTACATTGCGAACCATTTACGAATAAGTATTGCGGAGAACGTTTAAGTAACCGAGCGAACGCGTAAACGATTAATTAAACGTAACGCACTAACTAAACCATGGTAAGGAAGTAACCATGTTTACTTCATCAAATAGTAAGCTAATCCTAGGATGACCAAGCTAGCTAGCAAATAGTGTGCTAAGGAGCTAACCTTGTAGTTTAGCTTGTAAGCTAGCAAGCTACAAAGATTTGTCCATGGATTTGGAGACAAGGAATAAACCTAAGCTATCCTAGGAAGAATAAAGATCAACTTGCAAAGATATCAAGTCATCTTCCAAGAAGCAACCTAGAATTCATCCAAGAGAAGCAACCAAGGGCTATAAATACCCCCCCCCCCCCACCCCCATTTGCTCCCATTCGGCTATTTGAAGAAAAAAAGAAGGAATTGCAATTCAAAACTTCAAGCTCTAGTTCTTGTAAAATCCCACAATTATTTCCCAAGCCTCCTAGCAACTAAACTAAGGTAAGAAAAATCTTTTATCTCTTTTTATCAAGGTTTGATGGGTGGAATAAATTCAAGAAACTCACTAGTGAATAGTGTGAATATTAACCTCTCTTTGGTTTCTTGATTTTAATGGTGGTTTTAGGTTCCAAAAATCATACCAAGCACTTCCAAGCCTCCACCATCCTCAAGAACACATCTCAAGCTTTCAAGAAAGGTAAAAAAATCTTTGAACTAACTTTATTTAAGGTTCATGTTTATGATCCATTTAGTGGGTGTTAGTAAACCTAGCTTACTAAGTGTTGTTTATGAAATCTTGATGATTAAGTTAAGTAGATTTAAGGTTGGTTGTTGTTGCCTCAAGAACATGATGTTCTTGAGAGGAGTTTGTGTGTTGATGATGATATGATGATTGTTGGTGGTTGTGTTGATAGTTAAGGCATAAACGAAACCCCGATCATAAACGTAACTTCGTTAAAAACAACAAACCGTAACTTTAAGTTTCTGCAGAAAGTCTCGAAGTTGTAAACTGTAGATTCTTAAGAAATAACCTTTGTTTAAGATATACAATGTTATAAGGATCGTTTAGGCGCTTGAATCTCTTAATTCCGATTTACGGATCAAAAGTTATGATCGTTTTAGTAAAAGTATTTTACGCGACAAAAACTGCTACAAATCACGAACTTTGAAAATATAAAGGATAGACTTAAAAGTATTCATAAATCATGAAATTTTTACAGAGAGTAACATGTGGAGTTTCCTAACTGTCATAAAAATTTCCAGTGAAAAAAATGATTTCTCAATTTTATAAAAATGTCGGAGCCGAGACCACGCGAGTAGAAACCGTAAGAATCCTTAAGCGGAGCCGACAACGATAATGAGAATGAACTCAAGATACTTAGGAAAATGAAGTGACCATAAAGTGTTTATGACTTAAAAGAAATGTTAAGGGTAGTATGAGTTGAGAGGGTGTATAATGAGTAGCGCATGAGTGCGAATTATCGTGAATTAGGACGGAACCTAACGAAATAAAATATGTTTATAGTTATAGATTTCCGAGCGGAACCTAGAGCATCCTCCACCTCGAGATACCCAGGCAAGTTTACAAACCCAACTCCATTTTACTGTTGTGTTGTGAAAAGATTGTTTTACTATCATCGCATAAATACTATGTTTTCCATGATATGTATTATATAAGACCGAGGGTAGGTCGGGATTTAAGATAAAACCCGGGAATCGTTCCAGAGATATTATAGGGCGGATATAAGTCCATAATAGTATATTTTAAAGGGACTCATCGTCCACTTACGAAACATTAAAACACCTCGAACTTTTAAAACGATTTCCCAATGAGCATATTCCCTCAACTATATTTTATTGATTTGGATATTAAATATTATATACGTATTCCTTTATTATAGGAGTAGTATACTTCAACGTTTATTTATTTCAAACCCGATTAATCATGATAGATTATTAATTATGTAAACACAAACTAGTTGAGGAATACTATTTAAATAAATCTTTTAGAGAATAACTCATTCGAGGTATGATGAATATCAATTATCATTTAATTATTTATAGACTACTATTTAATTAATGATTATTTATTTAAGGATTGTTATTGATTTAAAGATCATAGATCCTGATATACCTTCTGATTTAGAAGTATCATTCGAATAATTTCAGATCGTCGGTGAATATTATCCCGACTTATTATTATATTGAATATAGTTTTAAGAAGAAACTTTTCCCCTTATTAATTATCTGTTGACAACGGTCAACTCACATCCCTAGTACTTCCTTCGAAATTCTCGGAAGTACGTATATACATATATATACACTTATATTCTAAAAAGATAAATAATCTCTATCAACAAGCAAAACGCTTGGGGAACTTCGATGTGGTTCAAGTTCCCGGGATGGATAGAATTCTGTTGAAGGACAATGGAGGGGTAGACTCTGGTACTACGTGTGCTGGATGGGCTACCAAAGGTACCGCAGGTGAAGGTACTTTGTGTACTCAGGAACTTGTGAAGTATGTGTATACCCGAAAATGGGACACGTAGCCCGAATGCGGCCAGGGTGATACCCAAGAGATGACGGTATTAGTCCTTTTACTAGTAAAGAAGGTTACTTTCCGTAGGACGAATGATCATCGTATGCGGTGGCTCCTGTGAGATGTCCAAAATCTTCCAATTGGAATTGATATGCAATACCGTAACCCAAGCCTAGGTGCTGGGATTACTATTAAGGTATTCGCATGTTATAAAAACCCCTTAAAAGAATTATTCTCATAAGAAGGTGTGGGACACCGAGAAATCTACTTTTAAATAAAACATATATATAATATATGATGTTATTATACAGTCATTTTCATACTGTACATTATTATGCTGAGCATCTTAGCTCACACTTGTTTTCTTAAATTGACACAACACAACAGTGAATCAAGATGCCTGCCATGAGAACCACAGCCAGGAAACGGGTAGGAAATGGCCAGCTGTTCCGTAGATTGTTTGGTGCAGTACCTCAGGTAGTCGGAATAAGCTGGATTAGTTTTCAGTTGTTTATAGTTCGGCTTATTTATAAGTATGGTTTATGTAAAATAAGAAATAAGAAGCGTATATTCGGCCGGCGGATTAACCTTACTTAAAGGTCACCCCCGGTAAGACTAATTACATTTGGGTTGTAATAAAATTTCTCTAGTAAATGATGGTTCGTTTCCAAGACAATAACCTGTAGTGTGTGTGTGTTAAGTGTGGGGTCATGAAGCGTGAGTATTTACATATTGTAGTGTGAGTTGTGTGAGTTTAGATAGCGTGGCTTCCGAGACTCCTGACCCCGGGTTTTGGGGCGCCACATATACACTGAGGTCATGAACAAGGGCAAGGGACGAGCAAGGTCGGAAATGCGTAACAACGGGGAAGTTAATTGGTATAAATGGACCGAATCTCAGGTACCTACTGATTCTCACAGAGCAAAAATCAGTGAGGTCAAGCAATTTGTCCGAAGAATGCGAGCTATACGTGCTGCACAAGGATTCGCCGTCCGTGACATTGAACAGTTTCTTGGGTACGGGGAAATGCACTTCGACTTTATGAAATCATCGATCCGGTACGAAGATAACATTATTAACAATTTCAACGCTGGTAACATTTCAAAGGAAGAACATGATTATGAATTAAAAGAAACGTCTCGATACTACCACTTCATGGAGGACAAGCTTGAGATGAGGAAAAAGGAGGTTGAGGATGTACTCGTAAGGTGTAGGAGTGAAAAGATACGTGAAGAGGAACAACAGTGGGATAATAAATATGCTAAGTATATTGTCAAACTTGGGGATTTTTCTCAAGGCCACGATGATGCTGGTGAAGGAATTTACGAATGAGCGGAAGCGTGAAATAACATTTATTCCGTAAAAAAACCATATACCGCACATATAGAAAAATGTATAAAAGGGAAAAACTGAGGAATCGTAACCATACCTTGTGAATCGAAGCTTTATAAAAATGGAATGCTAGCAGTTGCTCCTCAATGTGTGAAGCACTCTACCGGTATCCACCAAGAACGATCCTCTTCGATGAACCTTTTTATAAAACTGAGCTTTTATAAAATGGAGGTTTGAGAGAGAGAGAGAGGAAGAAGATGGAGGCTAGGGTTTTCACAAAACCAAAATTGTGTGTATAAATTGAATGAGCCATCCATCTCATTCTATTTATAGGGCTCTCCTAGGGTTTTATAATATATCTTTATATATATTAACCCCCACATTTTATCTTCATAAAATGCTTTAATAATAATTAAAACTATTTTAATCATTATTTCTTTTTCTTAACTATTTAGAAAATAATTCTCTCTCTCATTATTTCATCAAAGAAAATATTCTTTTATGGTGTGACCCTGTAGGTTCAATATTATGCCGGTAGTAGAAATAAATAATAATAAACTTTTATTAATT
The DNA here is from genome assembly GCF_009905375.1 of Apium graveolens. Classification (NCBI taxonomy): domain Eukaryota; kingdom Viridiplantae; phylum Streptophyta; class Magnoliopsida; order Apiales; family Apiaceae; genus Apium; species Apium graveolens. Next base: position 132,086,003 of record NC_133649.1, on the reverse strand, counting down.
ATTTACATGAATACTAAAATTCACTAAATATAATTAACTGATTAATTATATTTATTCTACATCGTGAGTGATGCTTCTCAACATATCGCGACTATCCGGATAATATGAATTCACTGCTTAGAATATCAAGAACCTGTCAGTGACTAGTTACCGTACAATGAATTCCTTCTACCCTTATAATATCTTGAATAAATACAAGGCATGGATCTCATGTCAAGCCTATCAAATTTAATCATATGATTTCTTATTCATAATGCAAAGTTCATATTAATGCAAATTAGAAACTCCTTTCTAATTTTATACACTCTGGCCAGAGATTCCAGAACTCGCATACTAAGAATAACATAGGATATTCTCTTCCTATACTGGAAGGGGTAGATCCTTTATTGACGTTAACTATCTCTATACACAAATCCCTATGCCCAGAATAGACCTAATGGATGTCCTTGAGACTAAGGACTAAACCAAAGCACAGTTCATTATATATAAGATACCTTTAACGATCTCAAGTCTAAGGACACTTGTACAACTATCACTCAGTGAATAACTATTGACACGTGAGTAATCTCCATTAGTTGTTCAACTTATCGAGTCATGTTCAGTGAACTTATTCCCTAATAAGCACCTACATACTAGCTATAGTGTCACCACACAAATGTCTATGAGAACAGACATCCTCCTGAAGGGAGCAAGCATAGTATGTACCAATCTTTGCGGATTATTAATTACCAGTTAGTAATCCTATGACCAGGAACTATTTAAATTTAGAGTTATCATCTTTTACGTCTCACTATTATGATCTCATCATAATCCATAAAAAGCATTACTCTAAACTATGGTATATCTTATTTAAACACTTAAATAGATAGAGCCCGTAATAAAAACAAAACAAGTCTTTTATTAATATCAATGAAATCAAAATAGATTACATAAAAGTTATTCCTAAATCCTTATACGTGATTGGACTTAGGACATATCTCTTTCAATCTCCCACTTGTACTAAAGCCAATCACTCTGGTATCTAATACCCATCTTGTCTTTATGACGATCAAAGTGACTTTCAGAAAGTGGCTTTGTGAGTGGGTCTGCTATGTTGTTATGTGTGTCAACTCTCTTTCAATACAATACAAGAAATGTTACCGCGCTCCCACTAACCCTTTTGTAGACACATGGTTCATCTACGTTTTTGATAAAACCAAACTCTTTGATTGTCTCATCAAAACGGATGTTCCATCTACGAGAAGCTTGCTTTAAACCACATATGGTGTGCAACAGCTTACACACTAGGTTTTCATTTCCCTTGGAAAGAAAACCATCTGGCCATTTGCCAGATCTCATAATCGTAGTAAGCAGCAATCGCAAGCAAAATCCGAACTAATTTTAACAGGGCTACAGGTAAAAGGTTTCATCAAAGTCAATCCATTGCCTTTGTTTGAATCCTTTTGCCACAAGCCTGGCTTTAAAGGTCTCCACCTGGCCATCTGCTCTAATCTTTCTTTTGTATACCGTATACATAGATTCCTTTACCATTTCATGGCACTTTTCCATTTCATGGCACTTTGCCATTTCTCTGAGTCAACACTACTCATAGCCTCATTATAGGTCATAGGGTCGTCATCATCAATGATTGACAACTCATTGTCATTCTCAATGACAAGGCCATAATACCTCTCAGGTTGGCGAGACACTCTCCCTGACCTACGAATGGGCTGTTCCACAGAAGGTTGTTCAGTCTGAACAGGTGTTTCCACTTGATTCGTAGTAGTTTGTGCTTCTTGAACTTCATCAAGTTCAATTTTGCTCCCACTGTTTCCTTCAAGGATAAACTGCTTTTCCAAGAAAGTAGCATGTCTGGAGACAAACACCCTATGATCGATGTAAAAGTAATACCCTAAAGTCTCTTTAGGATATCCCACAAAACTACATTTTACGGATCGAGATTCCAGCTTATCTGGGTCAACTTTCTTGACATAAGCTGGACATCCCCAAATCTTAACGTGTTTAAGACTCGGTTTCCTTTATTTCCATATCTCATATGGAGTTTTAGGGACAAATTTGGAAGGCACCTTATTCAGTAAATATGCTGAGGTTTCCAATGCATAACCCCATAAGAATACTAGAAGATTCGCATAGCTCATCATGGACCGAACCATGTCTAACAAAGTTCGATTTCTCCTTTCAGATACCAATCTGGAGGAGTCTACTGGGAGACTATACCCTTTTCTTTGAGATAATCCAGAAACTCTCCATTCAAGTATTCACCACCTCGATCTGATCGAAGAGTTATAATACCATTTTTGGTTTATTTCTCCACTTCATACTTATACTCCTTGAACTTTTCAAAGGCATCAGACTTGTGTTTCATCAAACACATATCTGAATCTAGATCTATCATCTATGAAAGTAATGAAGTATGAAAATCCACCCATGGCTTGCGTAGACATTGGTCCACATACATCTGTGTGTACCAATCCTAGCAAATCTGCAGCCCTCTCTCCATGTCCACTAAATGGAGATTTGGTCATTTTACCCAATAGACAAGACTCGTATGTAGGATATGATTCAAAATAAAAAGGGGTCAAGTAACCCTTCCTTATGCAATGTCCGCAGTCTATTTTCACTAATATGACCAAGTCTGCAGTGCCAAAAGAAAGTGAGATTTTCATCATCCCTTTTCTTTTTTTAGTTTGTTCAATCTGAAGTAAATTATGTCACATACATACAGACCATTATTTAAAATACCACGTCAATAAAGAATATTATCTCTAAGGATAGAACATTCATTATTCTTAATAATAAAATGAAAAACCATCAAAATCCAACATAGGAATAGAAACAATATTCCTTACAATCGAGGAAACAAAATAACAATTATTTCAAACAATAGTCTTGCCCGTAGGCATATGTAAATGAAATGATCCTACATCTTCAGCAGCAACTCTTGCTCCATTTCCCATCAGTAGAATCACCTCCTCTTTCTTAAGAGTCCTACTTCTCCTTAGTCCCTGCAACGAATTGCAGATGTAAGAACCACAGGTATCTAATACCCAAGTAGAAATTTGACTTAATGACATATTCATTTCTATCATGAACATACCTGAATCAGAAGCGGTAGTCTCACTCCCCTTCTTCTTCTTCAACTCTGCAAGGTAAACCTTGCAGTTCCTCTTCCAGTGCCCCACCTTGTTACAGTGAAAGCAAACAACTTTGCTCTTGGGGTCTTCAGCTTTTGGTGGAACCGGCTTTTCTTCACCTACTTTCTTCTTCTTGGAAGGGTTCCTCTTCCTTTTCTTAAGATTGGAACCTTCACCAATTAGAAGAACAGAGCTCTTCTTTGGGGGGAAATTCGATTCCACAGTCTTCAACATGTTGTGGAGTTCAGCCAGGCTGACATCCAGCTTATTCATGTGAAAGTTCACAACAAACTGTGAAAATGAACCCGGAAGTGATTGCAAGACCAAGTCTTGGCTCAGCTCCCCATCCATGGCAAAACCAAGTTGTCCAAGACGTTCAATCAAATTGATCATCTTAAGTACATGGTCATTCACGGATGATCCCTCAGACATCCTATAACCGAACAGCTCCTTCGAGATCTCATATCGAGCTGTCCTCCCTGTCACATCATACAACTCTTGTAGATGCATTAGGATAGTGTGAGCATCCATATGCTCATGTTGCTTCTGTAGCTCAATGTTCATGGAAGCTAGCATGATGCATTGAACAACATTTGCATCATCTATCCACTTACGATACACAACATGTTTATCATTATGTGCATCGTTAGCAGGTTCAGTAGGCTTAGGTGAGGCAAGCATATATTCCAGCTTCTCCACCCTGAGAACAATTCTCAAGTTTAAGCCAGTCAGCAAAATTAGGACCAGTCAACTTGTGAGCATCTAGTATACTCCGTAGTGATAGTGCAGAAGACATAACGAATATAGTAAATCTGTAAATGATAAACACATAACAACACTTAGCAAATATTCAATTTTATTTCAAAACACTATATGAATTGGGTCTTTATTCATAAGTGGCTCCCACTAGTTTATCTAATTTATACACCCCCTAAGTGAAAATTAGGCATTCATAATGCTAGTGGGAATAGGGATCCTACATTACATTACACAACCTCGGCTGTAGCACGAAACGTCATGTGATGTTCAATAGGCAGACAGCTCTTGTCAATTACATCTTATGTTATTCCCTAATATAATTTTAGCCTCTTGAATAATTGAGTCACGGCTGTAGCATGACAAACTCAATATTCTAAGTCAAGTCTAACCCAACATTTCGTACAATTGAATCTGTCTCCAACGGCCCACGGCTATAGCACGTAACGACCTTTAGATTCTAATTCAATGTACACATCTCTATGTAATAGACAAGTATTTCTTATTTCGAAATCAAAGCCCTCGGCTGTAGCACGAAATGACAATGATATAAAAATAAGAACCACTTTATATCATGTTGGAAGGCTATGACCGACACAAGCCCGTTGTGTCATTGGCCAATTACTACTTGATATTATTTAATTTTAGAGGGATTATATTACGTTACAATCATAATCATATTATAAAGATATTCTTCCTTTTAAATTAAATATTTCAAATCAATAATCGGTAATCAGATGATTCCCAGATCGGGTGGAGCATTGTCAAGAGGCGTCACTTAATAACCCTTTCTTACAGATAGAAATCTGTTGTTGACAGAATCATCCTTTCTCTCAAAATTGAAAATTTATATTTAATTACGTGTTTCATAAACACAAGAATCACATGATTGTATTCATAATATTATTGTCAAGGCAAGAAACGATTCATATTCTAGATTTTCTAGAGCACGCCTTTATATTGATTTAAGTTTACCTAAATCTAACATCGCATGGTAAACACATGCATATATCTCATATATAAAAATAAATAAACAAGTAAACATGCAAGTAATATCATGTCACACATTGATATAATGATGTATGGATTTATTATAGCATTTAAAAGCAATTAAAACAATTAAAACATGCTTTAAAACACTTTCGGGAATATAAACAGTTCAAAACTTTTATATAAAAATATTTGACCACTCCATTAGATTCGTCTCGGAAAAACGAATCCAACGATATATTGCACGCCCAAAACGGAGTTACGAAACACCCAAAAATCAAATTTTAAAAAGACAGGTGGGCTGTTACGCATTACAGGATTGCGTTACAATCCCTGTAACGTATTCTGGTAATGCGTTACAGCCCTTTTAAGCCATTAAAGGGTGTAACGCATCCCAGAAATGCGCAACAGGGTGTAACGCATTCCGGGAATGCGCAACACCCCCCGCGCATGCGCCTCACGCGGCCGCACCTGACCGTTGCAGCAGCAGTAGGTTTTTTTTTTGTTGTTTCTTCTTCTCCTGTCGTTTCCTCCTTCCATTTACTAACTGCTGTTACAAAAAGGAGATGTAACCCCCTTTCCCTTTACTCCCTTATTAATAACTCTTTATTAATATTATTCTTATTTTAATTTTATTATTAATAAATTAATTAACATTTAATTAATAAATTAATATAAATCAAAATAATATGATTTCTCAAATCAGGCAGTAGCAGAAAATTACCAGATCAGCCATGGGTCCTTGTGCAAATTTTAATCATAATTATTCACATGTATAATTATTCCATGAATTTTAATTAAAATAATTTTTTTAAAAAATTCATAACAAATAATCTACACATCACAAAATTATGAAAAAAATACCTAGACAATCTACAACACTTGTGGAAACCCAGATCAGTAGTCAAAATCTCATGCAAAAATTATTTCGAATTAATTCATAATTAAATCCAAATAAACTTGTAAAAATCATAATAAATCCATACATGCATAAAAAAATCTGAATTTTTTTATATGAATCTCTATCTGCAGAACCTAGCTCTGATGCCAATGAAGGAATTTACGGATGAGCGAAAGCGTAAAATAACATTTATTCCGTAAAAACCATATACCGCACATATAGAAAAATGTATAAAAGGGAAAAACTGAGGAATCGTAACCATACCTTGTGAATCGAAGCTTTATAAAAATGGAATGCTAGCAGTTGCTCCTCAATGTGTGAAGCACTCTACCGGTATCCACCAAGAACGATCATCTTCGATGAACTTTTTATAAAACTGAGCTTTTATAAAATGGAGTTTTGAGAGAGAGAGAGAGAGGAAGAAGATGGAGGCTAGGGTTTTCACAAAACCAAAATTGTGTGTATAAATTAAATGAGTCATCCATCTCATTCTATTTATAGGGCTCTCCTAGGGTTTTATAATATATCTTTATATATATTAATCCCCACATTTTATCTTCATAAAATGCTTTAATAATAATTAAAACTATTTTAATCATTATTTCTTTTTCTTAACTATTTAGAAAATAATTCTCTCTCTCATTATTTCATCAAAGAAAATATTCTTTTATGGTGTGACCCTGTAGGTTCAATATTATGCCGGTAGTAGAAATAAATAATAATAAACTTTTATTAATTATTTACATGAATACTAAAATTCACTAAATGTAATTAACTGATTAATTATATTTATTCTACATCGTGAGTGATACTTCTCAACATATTGCGACTATCCGGATAATATGAATTCACTGCTTAGAATATCAAGAACATGTCAGTGACTAGTTACCGTACAATGAATTCCTTCTACCCTTATAATATCCCGAATAAATACAAGGCATGGATCTCGTGTCAAGCCTATCAAATTTAATCATATGATTTCTTATTCATAATGCAAAGTTCATATTAATGCAAATTAGAAACTCCTTTCTAATTTCATACACTCTGGCCAGAGATTCCAGAACTCGCATACTAAGAATAACATAGGATATTCTCTTCCTATACTGGAAGGGGTAGATCCTCTATTGACGTTAACTATCTCTATACACAAATCTCTATGCCCAGAATAGACCTAATGGATGTCCTTGAGACTAAGGACTAAACCAAAGCACAGTTCATTATATATAAGATACCTTTAACGATCTCAAGTCTAAGGATACTTGTACAACTATCACTCAGTGAATAACTATTGACACGTGAGTAATCTCCATTAGTTGTTCAACTTATCGAGTCATGTTCAGTGAACTTATTCCCTAATAAGCACCTACATACTAGCTATAGTGTCACCACACAAATGCCTATGAGAACATACATCCTCCTGAAGGGAGCAAGCATAGTATGTACCAATCTTTGCGGATTATTAATTACCAGTTAGTAATCCTATGACCAGGAACTATTTAAGTTTAGAGTTATCATCTTTTAGGTCTCACTATTATGATCTCATCATAATCCATAAAAAGCTTTACTCTAAACTATGGTATATCTTATTTAAACACTTAAATAGATAGAGCCCTTAATAAAAACAAAACAAGTCTATTATTAATATCAATGAAATCAAAACAGATTACATAAAAGTTATTCCTAAATCCTCATACGTGATTGGACTTAGGACATATCTCTTTCAGCTGGTATGGCTACAAACATCTGTTATACTCGTCCCGGCCCCGACCCGTGGCCACCGGATCAAACTCGGTCGAGTAGGCACACATCGACCCACAAAAATGGGGAGGGAGGTCATAAGCATACCTCCCATCACATTCAAGGGGATGACGAAGAAAATGATGAGAAAGCTAATGAGATTGAAGATCAAGATTTTGATAATTACGTAGTTAATCTTGCGGATGACTAAAGAATTTTAGAGTTCTTTTATTATCCCTTTTTCAGTTGCAATGTACTTCCTACTTTATCATTTTCATTATCCCACTTTCCGTTACAACGTACTTTTAAATTCATGTTCCCACATGACACCGTTTCTCCAGTTTCAAATTAAAATCTAAAATATAACATATACAAATTTTCTGCCAGTTACGCACAAACATGCCCTTGCTTACAATTACGCAGTCGCCGCTCAATACACCATTTTCGAGGCTACAAAAGTGTTAGTGATATTAGTTTTTAATAAAAATAAAATATTTGCACAAAATATAGCTTTGCATTACAACACAACCAAAAAATTTGGAACCCAGAAATTCTACGGTTATTTACATACGCCCATGCCAAAACATTCCCTCACCTAAATATTTTGATCTCATATTGCACGACACCCTTTTTGGAGTTACAAAATTCATATTTAGACGAATTTTTATTTAAATTAAAAAATGCACACATAAATTAGGTTTACATTACAAGCCAACAAAAAAAATTAGTGAAAACATTTCCCATTTATTTAATATGGAAGTCCAAAAACAGCCCTTCAACAATTTTTATTTCGTTCAAAAACACACTAACACAACTTCATCACGAGAAAAAGAGAAAAAAAAAGTTAAAATTACCCCAGAATGCCACTTATTCTGGGGGTTAGTTGGTGTTTCCCAAAAGAAGAGGCGTTCTGTACCATAAATGGAAATTTCTCAACATATATACCAAATAAATGACTTTTTCATTCAACTATACCAAAAAAGTGACGGAGCCCATCAAAGAGGATTACAGTTTACAGCACACAATAACTTACAAAAAAAATAGCTATGAGCCTTATTCCTTTTTTAAGAGGAAGTCCCGTAATTTAACAATCTTAAAGCATTTCATACTTTTAACTAGTTTAATAAGTTGCGATTTATAGCCGCCTTTTAAAGGTATTTTTAAATAATATATATATATATAAATCTAAAATAATATATGAATTTTGAATTTCTGGTTTCATGTTGGTTATTTAAACATTCTGAATGAATAAATAGAGACTGAGATGCTATAAGAGACAACCCATCACCGAGCCCCCATCATTTCATGAACAACATAACTAATATACCAAAAAAACTTATTGCTCTAGCAGCGAAAAAATCATCTTTGAATATTTTCCAGCCTAGACTTAGCACAGGAAGATGATGTCGACTTTGAAGAATATACTTTGATTTTTCCTGAACTCTTTTACGATTTTTTTTCCATCGAAACTCCTGATATTGACCTGGCGCGTAGTAAATTGCGCTTTCCACCGGCCTTATAAACTTCAAATTTCAGCGTCTTGCTCCAGATATCCATCAATCTGATTGACCTTCGCGCTATCTGCTTCTTATGATCTCATTAAATAATAAGTATTGAAAAAACCTAAAAACAAAACAATAATCTTAAATTCCAGAACAATAGTAACTTATAATGAAACGTTGTTACCGCGCTATATATGTATAAACTCTTCTCCGAGAATAAAATAATAAAATAATTTTATTCGCAGCGGCCTTCTAAAATAATGTTCCAGTTTTTTTTGTATTTCTTATTTGATCTGGGTCATTTTGAAATTATGACTAACTAGCATTTTACACGTGCTACGCACCAAACCGTCGACCCAGAATTATTGATAGTCATTACGATAAAATAAGAAAATAAGGATTATGAAATTAATCTCAGGATATTTTTCCTAATATAATTATTTACTTGTCATATTTTTATTTTGTTTTGAAATTAGTATATTTAATATTTACATTCGTAATAAAATACACTCAAATCAATGACTACTATATAAACCTCTTCTTGAGGTCTACCTCAGAATCCTTAAGCTCGTATTAAAATATAAAATATAATAAAAATTATTAAATTTATATAAAATACATTTTATCGATTTATCTCAAAAATACGGTGTCTCCTTTTTTCTTTCGTTATTACAGTTTTCCATCCTCTTAATTAAACCATATGATCCCAAAAATCAATTACAATATAATTTGATAATATAGGATTGTATAATAAAATAATATAATTAGATTTTTCTTGAGCTTTGCATGGTTGTTAAATCGCCAAAATCTGATTTTTAAAATTCAAGATTGAACTTAAATAAAATCAAACAAAAACCGATAAAAACAAATTCCTCTAGGGATCAATATTCTTTTTATTTGTTTTTAACTCCAATTTAATTATTTTTTGTTTAACTATTTTAAAGTACTGTTAGATCTTAAAGTAAATAGATGACAGTTGTTTGATTTGAAATAAGAGAATTTTTAAGTTTTTTTATTTAAACAAAAAATAAGTAGGTATCATATATATATAAACGAATACTTAATGTAAAATTCATAATTTTATTTCCGCCTATTTTAGTTGTATTAACATTTTTTAAACCATCCATTAATGAAATATTATCTTGTGAGGTTTGCGTGGGCTGTAAATTTGTTAAAATCAGATTTATAGAACTCATCATATAGGTCAAATAAAATTAAGCAAAACCCGACTAATCAAAGTGTGAGAGGAAATATTTGTACACTATTAATTATTTTAATAACATGTCTTTATTGTTTGACATATAAAATATGTAACATATGAATATGTTAAATCTAGTAGGCCTGTCAAAAAAATTCAAAAAAATCCCATTTGTATTCGAGGAAAAATTGATATTATCAGTATTCGAAAAAAGTGGATATTATCCGTATCCGAATCCAAAATTATATATATATAATTTAAAATTTGTTCGTTAGCTTATAATGTGTGTATATGTATTAAATAAAATATTTATATAAAATTTATATAATTATAAAGATACTTAATACATATATAAAATATCATTTGAGTTTAATCGTAAAAAAATATTCCGAAATAATTGTCATTACAGTAGACTATTAAAAAATCTAAGAATCTGATATCCATATGAAATCCGCATTCGTATCAGAGAAAATCGAATATTATCCGTATATGAATCCGATAATTTTTTATATGAATACAAATATAGGCAGATCTGTACCAGAGTTATCCATTTGACAGCCCTAAATGTAGTAATTACTTTTATTAACAAACAGTAGTCAGTACATCGGAATGAAAATAGTAATTAAGAAAATCTTTTAATATAACGTGATTTGTCTATATTGTAGGTGTGCTCCCTTATTATTTTAAAATAAATTAATTTAAACCATATCTAAATTTAAGTTTATTTTTTGAAATTCACGTGAGTTGTACATTCGTTAAAATCTGATTTTTGGAATTCAAGATAGAGCGAAAATAAAGTTAAACACAATTCAATATTTTTTGTAATAAAACATATGAAATTTAAATAAAGTAACCATTATATTTTGATTAGAATTATTAACTAGTTATAGTTGGCATAATTGGATGATAATGGTAAGTAAGAAATTTTTTAATATAATGCGGTTCGTCTAAAATTTAGGAGTTCTCATTTATTGTTCGAAAGTAATTCAAATTTTTTTGATTGATTAACTACATACCTAGTTAGACTCAGATCTAAAATTTATAATCTAATTGGTCTATTTTTTAGGTGTGGTCTCCCATTCGTTAAAATTGAGTAGAAAATTTGTGATAGGTTAACTCAATAATGTTGTTAACTCACGTATTATAAATAAGGATAAATAAATATAATAAATCAAAAAGTTTTAAAAGTTGTTCATTCGTTAAACATGTTTACTCCAATGAGTCGCTCGACTCTCTCTTTATTCATAAATCTAATATCATAAAATTATTTTAATTTATTTGTCAATAATCAATGTAATATCCTTATTCTGTTCAATAATATAAAAAAATGAGAAAAATACAAAAATAGATTGAAACTATATGAGATGAGCCAACTCACCACCCCCGTCTTCTCCTTTACGTAAGTATAATATAAATTTTTAAAAAAATTATTGAGAAAATATATTTACAGATACTTGTCTTTGTAATATTTCATTGACTAAAAATTAAAAGAATTTTTTTACGGAAATATAATATAGTAAGTTAATTTTAGGAGAAAGAGAAGAAATGGTATTAAAAAAAAATTTAGAAGAATATTAAGATGCTAAGTTGATTTAAAGAGAAAGAAGAAATTTTGGGAGAATATTATAGTAGTAAGTTGATTTCAAAAATCTCAATGAAAGATATTGTAAAAACTTTAGGAGAATATTATGAATGATGATAAATATTTTGCAAAATATAAGGTAATTGTAGTTTTTGACATTAATTAACTCAAAATATTAAGAAAGTTAGAAAAATAAAATGACATGATTTGAGAGGCGCCACCTAAAAGTCATCGTCTTCTTCTTTATTTAATTATATTTTGATACTAGTTTAGTTAATCACGCTTCACAACGGTCTTATAAACGTGCTTTTTAATATAATAAATCAAAAAAATTATTTTGATTTTGGATTTCGTGTTGGTCATTCTGAATAATAACTTTGGAGAAGAACCACGGGGTTTTTCAAAACTCTTCTCAATTTTCCTGCCATCAGAACTCTTAATTCCAACTCAATATCTAGTAAACTACATTTCGCAGCGGCCTTATAAACCTCAGATTTACGCGTCCCACTCGCGACATCCATCAATTTGATTGACTTGCGTGCTACCTGCGTTTTTATGATCACATTAAACAATAAATATAAGAACAACCCTAAAAACAAAATAATAATATTAATTTGTTGAACAAAAGTACGTGAAAGTGAATCATAACACCGGATCCGGACTTGCAAGCTAAACACAAGTTACAAAACACAAAATTAGTACATTCACAACTTTAAACATGCCATACAATAAAAAATTATCACGCCATAAAATATCAAGAGTTTAATTGAGAAAGAACATTTACACAAATACTTATGCATACAAGTATTGTATGACTTGATGAGAAAGATGGCATGAATAGTTGGAGTTGGTGTTGTGCAAGATTAATTTTGTTTGACTTGAAGAGAAAATTCAGAATAATATAAAGTAATGGTAGTTTTTTTTAATAGGAATAACTTCTTTTGACTTGAAAATAAAGTTTAGAACAATATAAGATAATTGTAAATTTTAATAATTTTTAATTAAAGAAAATGAGAAAATTTGAAAAATTGAATGAGTCGATCTAATAGGCGCCACATAAACGCTCTCGCCATCTTTTATATACATATATTAATTGATTCTGTTTAAGTGTACTTAATTTCTTAAAAAAATTAAATTCAACTAAAAATGCATAAAAGATCAAATTAATGACTTTTGATTCAGCCTAAGAGTATCTCTAACATTTATTTAAAGATCCAAATTTGGGACAGATTACCCAAAACTTTCCTTCAATAATAATCCAAATTTAGATCACTGCATAGTACTGATCCAAATTTGAATCACAAATATTCACTGATCCGAATTTGGTTTAATATAAAAAATTGATTTTGTTATTCGTATATTTTTCAATTTATTATATTTAAAATTGATTTATGATTAATGAATTTCAAATGAATGTGTTTTCGTTAATTAGAGATATAATTTTTAATTATTTTAAATATATAAAAAGATTTTCCTTTGATTTAATTTATTTATCAAATATAACATAAATATTTAATAATCGTTAAACTTTAAATTTAAGAATAAAGAGTTTACTATAATATGTGTGTATTATCTATCTATAATATTTACGTAATAATATAATAGAAGAAATATGAAAAGTTTGGTCGTCGGTACCTATTTTTTGTTATACACTGATTTTACCGAATTATCATTACTCTAGTTAAACGTTTTATTAGACTTAGTACTAGAATTAAAATAGGAAAAAAATTATAAATCTTTTTCTCACCAAGGCTTCCCCCTTTTCAAAAAATAACATGAATATATCTATTTAACAAAATATTATATTTATATTAATAGAATTATAATATGAAAATAAAAAAATTCTAATCAAGCCCTCGATTCTTTTTAAATAATAACATGGATATAACTATTTAACAAAATTATTTAACGATGTTATAATTATTAGGGAAATTTCTCTCGGTATATTTTGTTTCAATTTTATTTTCAAATATACGGTCTTTCATACATAATTTCATTTATACAGTCTTTTTCATAGTTTCAAGAAATGATTTTCATTAACATGATCCTGCTACTTCGTGTCTTACTTCCTATCTGCTTCAAATATTATATCTAAAAAAAATTATATATGTGTTCCTTTAATTTTTCTCCGGTTCAAAACTTATGTAATATATACATACACACATCTGATTTGTTTGAATATGTATGAATAATCGATTACAAGCGTGATTGTTTATGTATGTATGTGATTTGCTGATATGTTATATATAGTATACAACATGAAATCTCAAATATTTGATTTGGTTGTTGTTGATCAAAAAAGACGAAGTTGCAATTGGTGACTTCTAATAACCATGTTATTATACATGTAAACAGATCTACAATTAAAACAACTCCAGTTGGTTGCTCATTATACATATTTATTAATTATTTGTAAATACTGGTTTCTATGTTGTAGATTTTGTTTGATTTAGTTGCGCGCGCACACACATATATATTGGTTGATTATATTGAAATAGCATATATCTGATTATAAAGGTTGCAGATCGAAAGAATTAATTTTTTAATTTTTTTGAAATAGAGATGCATATGAGGTTGCAGGGGTTGTAGATCGGAAAAATGATTTTTGATTTTTTTTAAATAGAGAAGCATTTGAAGTTATAAGGGTTGCATATAATAAAGGTCCTATTTTTATAAATTATTTACAAATAGGTAGAATTATTGAAATTATTTTGTAGAAAATTTGTATCTTTAAAAACCCCCTAATTATTATAACAAATTATCATTTTCAACTAAAACACACTAAAAATTCAATTCAAATTAATGATTTAATATTAAAAAATTGAGAATTTGGCAAATCTACTAGCTTTTATTGCAAAAATACTATCTTCTTACTTTTATTGCATTTATAACTTTTTTTAATACAAAATTAAAAAAATTGAAAAAATAAGTTACCATTTCAAAACTAAATTCCAGTCTACATTACTCTCTCTCTCCCCCTCTCCCTCTCCCTCTCCCTCTCTCAATGTTGCTTCTCTCTCAAACTTTCTCGCAATGATAAAGAGTAATATTTTCGATCTCGGGACACTGTTCTTTTTTCTTAGTCACAAGGTATAGAGGTATAACTCTGCTGCTTTTCAATTATAAAGTTAATTTCAAGAATTGTTAAATACATACACACCATTATATATAAATTCATATAAACCCTAGAATTCCTTTTAGATGAATTTAATTATTTTCTTAGTTATGTTTGTGATTTTGAACAATCCCTTTAATTGGTTTCATATTATTCTAGTTTCTATGTAATTTCCCCCTTTATCTTCTTACTATTTTGATTATTCAGATTAATTAAAGGGTAATATACTATGTTTGTTGTTATTTCGGTACTTTTGTTCTTATTTTTTAACAATGTGGTTCACACAATATTTAATTGCTTCCGATTTTTGTTTTAAATCAAAAAAGTTGAAACTAAATAGGACAAACTTAGCGACAAAATATAAAAGCTCAAAGTTGGCCTTTCACGATGATCTTGTTCTTCTCTTCTCTTGAGGTGTCTTTTTCTTCTCTGCATTATGTATTGTGATTTACTTTTATTGAAATTTGGTGTTTTATTAGGTTTGTATAAGATGATACGAATATATATTTCTTAAACATTGTGTTGCATATTATGTGTTTTAGTAATGATAATGAATGTTGTGATGTGTTGCATTTGAGGAAAATTTTGTTCTACATAAAAGGAATGTTGTGTTTGTTATTAATTTAATTAGGATGAAAATTAACATTGTTAGGGGTTGGGAAAATTATTTTGTGACAATTCTAGTAATTAAATATAGATGATGGATAATCCTTATTTTTTGGTTCTTCTTGGTCGTCGATTTATTATGTTTCGTTTCCCACGATTATGTGACTAGTCTATCTACTCGATGATTATCTATAACATATGTTAATTGTTTTAAATATATTTTGCATCTTGTTATAGTTTTGTGATAAACAAGTGATAATAGATGATGTAGCATCCCTCTTTTTGGTTCTTTGAGGTCATCGATTTCTTATATTGTTACCCAGTAATAAGATAATTGTCTAAGAGAGGTTGAATATAATTATCTAACAATTCGATATCAGGATATAAGAATGGTAAAATCAATAATAGTTTATTAATTCTGGTATAAACTGTTACAAAACTCTCTCAAGAAATTCTGATATTCTAGAGAGCTGCTAGGTTACAAATAATATTCGAGTAATGCACACTAATAGTGGTAACCTATTCTATCTTTATATACTACACAACTTCTCTATCAATCTCTATCAATTATAAGATATGTTACAATGATAATTATCATATTTTTATACATATCTAAATTAAAAGCTTCGTTCTTATAAGTCAGAAACCGATAATAAATTACTCATCAATTACCGAGACTATATAAATTAGTAGATCCTGATTTATCCCGTGATCTAGTCATATCCTGACAATCTTCAACCTGATGTAAATCCTGACTGCATGCAAATCCTGATTGACATTCAACTCCTGATTGACTTGACAACACCTGATTCCAAAAAATCTTAATTCTGATTTGGACAGTTTCTCTTAACTATCTCCCCCAATTTATGCTTTGTAGAACAAGCATAAATTATGTGCTATGTTTGATGCCAAAAACTGGAAGACAAAATGTATAGTAGAAAATTGTAGAGCATACCTAGTCACTGATAACAATTTCATGGTTCTTTATAAATCCTTGAGTATCTCTGTACAAATGCCTTGACCCTTTTATCAATCTTCTTTCTGAGTAGCTTCTTCAGCCTATTCTTCAAGTTTCTTTCATATTCAGTTTCCTCAGATAACTGATATTTGGCATATCTCAGATTTCCAATTAGAGTCCTTTCAATCATCAGTTCATCAAGTAATAAATAACGGGTTCTCAGACCATTAGGATTTAGAGTTAATTGCCTTGAAGTAAGTACAGTTTTAAAGACAGTTGTACCCCTTCTCATATTCACTTCCAAATGGCTGTTGTTCAGGTACATGGGAATGTAATTCCCAAAGTACTCAAAGGCTCTGCCTAGAATCTTTCTTCTGATGGAATAAAAGATTAAGTCTGACCAATCTTTAGATGCTTGATTTTCAATCATTAGTAGATAATATATATATTTCAGCTTCTTGGTTGACATCATCATCAGCTCATCATAAGAAAGTATTTGGACTTGATCTCCTTGCAACATTAGCATTATATTTTCCTTTGGTTATGAGCCATCATGCTTGTCAATGATAATTTTCACATCTTTAAGCCTGTTAAAATGATCAACTGCAATTTTATGACCAGGTCTATCAGCTAGTGTAAAATTCACCATTCATGAGTTCATTAATTCAGCTTCATGATGCTTAATTACAACTCTTGTATGTGGTCCTGGCTACCTGAGAGCTTGAGCTTGTCTTAACCATGAAGGCATATTTTCTTTGTTGTCCACATCAGGCTCAGCTTGTCTTTCCTCCCTTATTCCTCCAGGAACAAAGTTTGTGCTTCCAGTACACTTCACTTCATCAATTTTCTTCCATTTATAATCTTGCTTTCTGTTAGGGAAGTAAGTCCTTTGTTTTTCCTCTTTTCAAGCACTTTAGGATCTGAAATTCTCCATCTTTGCCTTCCAGATCTCCAAAGCATATTATTAAACTCATTATATGCCATGTTCAGTGCTTTTCTGATTCTGGCTTCTTCTCTTCTTTCCTCTTCATCAGTTTCAGCATTGTGAGAATCAACAAAGATAAACGGAATTTGAATATTCAAGTGCTCCAAGCATTCTTTATCTCCATCAACATCAGGATTTATAGGATTTAACCTTGTGTCAGGATCAGGAACTGAACTGTCAAAATATGACAATATCATGATTTGATCTTGTGTTGTCAGGAGCTGCTTTAATTTGGAGTTTCCTTGTTCTTCTAACCAAAGGCATTTTTAGTTCTTCATTTGCCACATCAATATCATGATTTATTAGCCTGATTGTATTTCTTCTAGGCACAGGATTGAGAAATTGAGGATCAATGAGAACTTTTAGAACTTGAGACTGAGTTGTCTCATGAATTTCTTCAATCCTGGCTTCACTAGACCTTGTCCTTCTTTGAGAGGGAAAAATGGACTGTCTTGACTGTTGAGTTCTTCCTTTACCACCTTTCCTACTACTACTAGGTCCTCTAGTCCTTCCCCTTCCTATAGATGGACCTTAAATTTCAATTTTTAATTGACTTAGAATTTCTTCTTGCTATTTTAGCATTTCTCTTGTGACATATCAATAAATTTCTCAGCCAAGTGAGTAAGATATTTTCTGTCAAAAAAATCTTCAACTCTTTTATCCTTGTGGTAGAGAGTAACAATATCACCAGCCTTTGCTTTGTAAGTCCTGTAGAACCTTTGAGCATGATCCAGATTATCAATGATCACTTCATCTTCATCAGGAATTGCATATACAATTTGCTTTTCCATCAGTACCTGAGAGTGAATCATTTTTTTCAGTTCTAATAGTCCTTGCACCATCTTTGGAGACATGAGTTGACTGTGTAGTTTGTGTTTGAGTTAAAATTCCAGTCCTAGATTGTACCACCACAACATCAGAGGTCCATGTGCATTAATTTCTACCATCATTATCAGGATTAGCATCATGCTTCCTCAATACTGATTCAGGTGCAAATTTTGTCTGAGCTACCATATTCCCCTTTTTGGCATCAAGACTCTGTAATAAGGAGAAAATAGCATCCGGTTTGTGATTTGTTGATTGTTGCTTGGCTTTAATAGAAGTAAGCTTTTCATTCATCAACTCTTGATTAGATTCCATATTGAGCATCCTTTTCACTACGCCATTGTGTTTGTTTATACCCTTGATGGTAACAGAAATATCAGTACCTTCTTTTTTGAGATCAATATTAGAAGCTTTTAGAGCAGAGATAGAAGAATGCATCCCTTTAACCAACACAATAGTGGCTTTGACAACATTTTTAAGCTCAGAATTGGCTATGGAATTGAGAACATGATCTACCAGTGTATGAGCAGCTTCAAAAGAAATTTTCTCACTGGCAATCCTCCAGTAATGATTCCATTCGTGAGCCCTATGAGCATTTAGAGCATCATGTCTAGATGAAGATCCAAAGTTTGAATGCTTAGAAGGTTCCAAAGCAGCTTTAAGCTGAGCATCATCATCAGAATCACTGCTAAACTCTTCAGGAACATCAGGAATATCAGGAACTGGATCTTCAATTTTGCCTTTGAGTTTTAAATCAGGATTTGACTCAGAAAGACCAGTACTCTGTGATGAGCCTGAAATTAAAGAACTAGTAACACACAAGTCTCTCTGTTCTTTTAAAGTGATTTCATCACTTCTCGCACATATATTACTTTTAAGAATAATATTTTTCTCACTTTTTCCACTCAAATCTATATATCCTTTTTCCAGTATAGGTGACTACCTCTCAGAAATTTTAATTTTCTCTAATTGTTTTCTCTCTGTCTCACTAATAAGGATCAGTTCATTCACATAAGAAGATATAAGAGAGGGCTGAGAAGAGTGGTCTGTAGTAATATAAATATGGGTATCCTCATGCAAATGTCTATTTATAATCATACTAACAGATAAAGTCGATAAATGAGTAGAAGTTGTACCTTGAGTGCTTGGATCCATCGGTAGAACAGAAAGAGGAGTCACCAAGATAGCTCCAGTGTCTTTCTGAACGACAACTTAGTCAACATCAGGATCAAGAATTGATGCTCCAGGATTGGCTGTATCTGGATCAGGAACAGATGTGTCAGGATTTGACCTGGAATCAGGATTTGCACCTTTGTCTGCAACAGTACTTTGAACTGATGGTTCTTGTGACTAGAGGCTTTGAAGCTTCTTCATCCCTTTAAATTGAAGGTTCTTATGGGCTTCCCTCAAAAATAGGATCATTGATCACTGCATCCAGCTATGCCAAATGCTCTTGGTGAACTTCCTTCTGTTGAATATGTGCTTGAACTTCAGCTTCGACGGAATCAGGACAACCTCGAGCAATGTCAGGAATTGTCCTTGGAATTGATATGTTCGCACTTTCACTTTGAGAAAGTGGTTCTTGTGGGATATGAGCCTTAAAAACTGCTGAAACATTTTTTGAATCAGGTTCTTGTGTGCTGTGCTCTTTCTGTGGAGACTGCAATTTTGACTTTTTCCTCATGAAAACAGCCTTATCATCAGCCTTTCTCTTTCCTAAAGTATCAAGAACCACCTCCTTTGTAAGCTGTCTTAGTCTCTCAGCTGATACTTCAATGAATTTTTCTTAAGATGAGTCAGGAACTGATATGCTATTAGGAATTGTATATCATTGAATCAGTAAAAGATGATTTCTCACTGTCAGGATACAAACTTGATTGATCAGGAGTTACATGTAACTGTGTTTGCATCCTGACTTTTTCTTTCTCACCTTGAAGCTTTTCAGCTAGCTTCACCAACTTTCTTCTCTTCTTTGGAACAGCTTCCCCAACATCAGCCTGTTCATGTTCTTCTGTACTAATAGCCTCCACTGGTTCTACATTCAATTTGAAAACAATAGGAGTTTCATCACTGTCAGTATCTGATTCTTGAACAACAGCACTCCTTCCTACTCTTGCTTTCTTTTTCTTTTCTGCAAGTACATGTCTAACTCTTGATCCTGATGGTATGTGTTTCTTAGATCCAGGCACTCGCCTTTCTCCATCTTGTGCCTCCTTTTCAGTTGGTGTAGGTGAAACAACCCTTGAACCTGATTATCCTCCTAGCACATCAGTTCTAGCTGGTTGTGTAGATTTACAACTGATTCCATTCGGTAAGAATCAGATGTGGCTATGTGTTTGGTTTGGTGTATGTATACAATGATACTTGGGTCAGGAACAGGGTTTGATGTGTCATGTCCCATAGTGTTAGAATTTGACACAAAATATCTATGTGGCATTACCCTTTGCAGGAATTTCCACATATCCATAGATAGAACAACCCTGCCTACAAATTTATCTTTAATTTTTTCCAAGTCATGCATAGATTTTGATGTAATTTGAAAAATTGGCACTAACTCATCAGCATCAAAAGATACATCATGAAAGAGATATGTAAAAATTAACTGCAAAAACCTAGTATATCTAATGACACCATCTTTATCTCCTAACCTAGCTTCCAGGAATTGTAGAATGGTATTGCCATAATAAAAAAAATATGACTGTATATCAAAGAATACCTAATTTGCAGAGAAATAGAGGCAATGCATCAAAATTGGATACCTTATTGAGAAAAAGCATGACCGATGCAATCAAAATAGAAGTTCCATTATTTCCTGAGCTTGGTCCTGAAAAGCTCCCCAGCTTTGGTGAACTCAGTGCCGTGACCCATGTTCCTGACAAAGTCAAAAAATGTACTTGTAGGTGTCACCATTGCAGTTTTATCACTCAATTGAGGAGGACCCAGAGCTTTTTCTACAACCTCATCTATAATTTCATACTTCTTTTCATCATAAGTGAAGAAAATAGTCCCTTTTTTGGAGTCAATCCTTGCAGTAGTCCAAATCTGCATAATCTGCTTATACCAAACTTTTGAAGGAGATGTTAGAGCATAACCAATATGACTTTGTTCAAGAAAGTCTTGAATCATATGAAAATCAGAATGAATGTCCGCATGAGACAAGGGTGCTTTAAAATTATTGGCAGCAAAAGTTCGGTCATAAAGATTGTACTTGGTAGATACAAGTTTGGATACAGATTCAGTATTTTCCATTTTTGAAATTAGGGTTTCACAGAGAAAATTTGAGTTTAAGGAGTTTGCAGAGAGAAAGAAAAAGGTGAACAAGTTGTGTGTATTATGTATATTGTGAATACTATTAGTTTTGTAGAAAACTGATAGAGATTTAATCACTCAGTAATACAACTTACACATGGAAACAGTTACTTTGATGACATTATTAGTGGACTAGATAATGTTTAAAACTAGTTAATAGTGCATGACTTTTAAGGAACAAATATGTGTTACTGTGCCTATAAATGAGCAATTACCTTAACATATTATTTTGAATTACAAACGACTCTCAAATTAAGCACAAAAATCACTCTTAAATATACTGAATTAAATCAAGTATCAATCAAGAAAAATAATTATGCAAAATCACAAAATACTCACAGTCAGTATCTGAGCTTATCAGGATTCGATTACCTCATCAGGATTCGATTTGTCAGGATTTGTCTTACCTCGTCAGGATCTGATTGTCCCTGTCAGGATTTGACTCACCTTGGCATGACTTGGTGTGTCAGGATATGACCTTTGTTTGTCAGGATCTGACTGGTCCAATCAGGATTTGACTGGTTACTTCTTCTCATAGCTGATCATTCTAAGTTCATGAATAAGCTTAGCAAAAGTTGCTTCTGGAAATGGCTTGGTGAAAATATCAGCTACTTGTTGATCAGTTGGAACAAAATGCAGCTCAATTGTTTCTTCCATGACATGTTCTCTAATAAAATAATATCTGATATTGATGTATTTTGTGAGAGAGTATTGAACTGGATTTCCTGTCATAGCTATGGCACTTTGATTGTCATAGCAAATAGAAATTTTATAATAAGACAATCCATAGTCCAAAAGTTGATTCCTCATCCAAAGAATCTGAGCACAACTTCTTGTAGCTATATACTCAGCTTTAGCTGTAGAAGTAGAAATAAATTTCCGTTTCTTGCTTTGCCATATCACAAGTCTTTCACCTAAATACTAACAACCACCTGAGGTACTTTTTCTGTCAATTTTGCATCCTGCAAAATCAGCATCTGGAAATCCTTTTAGATTAAAATCTAATTCTCTTGTATACCACAAACCAAGAAATTGAGTTCGCTTCAAGTATCTCAGTATTCTTTTGACCGAAACCAAATGAGGTTCTCTAGGATTGGCCTGAAATCCTGCATACATAACATGTGGTCTACTTGCAGTTAGATACAGTAATGACCCAATCATACCTCTATAAGTAGTAATTTCAATTTCATTGTCTTGATCAGGATCCAACTTAGTAGCAGTGGCCATTGGAGTTATAGCCGTGGTACTTTCTTGCATGTTGAATCTAGTCAATAGATTCTTTATATACTTAGAGTGATTTATAAAGATACCCTCATCAGTCTCTGTGACTTGCAATGCCAGAGAGTAGCTCAATTCCCCCATCATGCTCATTTGATACCTTGATTTCATAAGATCAGAAAATTTCTTGCACAATTTTTTGTTAGTGGATCCAAATATTATATCATCGACATAGATTTGCACCAAAAGCAAGTTTTTACCCTTATTAATATAAAATAAGGTTTTATCAATTGTACATCTCTTGAAATCATTTTCAATCAAGAATTTGGAAAGTGTTTCATACTAGGCTCTTGGTGCTTGCTTGATTTTATACAGTGCTTTATCAAGTTTGTAGACATGATTAGGCAACTTTGGGTTAATAAATCCAGGTGGTTGCTCAACACACACTTTTTCTTCCAGTTCTCCATTCAGAAAGGCACTTTCCACATCCATCTGAAAGACCTTGAAATTCTTATGAGCATCATAAGCTAAGAAAATCCTGATAGGTTCCATTCTTGCCATAGGAGCAAATGTTTCATCATAGTCAATGCCCTCTTGTTGAGAATTTCCATTTGCAAGAAGTCTGGCTTTGTTCCTGATTATCGTGCCATATGAATCTGTCTTGTTCCTAAAAACCCATTTTGTACCAACTACTGACTTATTCTTTATTTTTGGTAAAAGCTTCCATACCTCATTTCTCTCAAATTCATTCAACTCTTCTTGCATGGATGTAATCCAGTCAGCATCCTTGAGTGCATCTTCTACTTTCTTTGGCTCCTCCTTCGAAAGAAAATTATGATATAGACATTCATGCTTAGTTGTAATTCTTGTTTGAACACCAACATCGGGATCTCCAATAATAAGATCAGGTGTATGATCTTTTGTCCATTTGATTGCTCTTGGTAGTTCAGTCTCATTTTTTGATGCTCCCCCTACATTAGATGCATCATTAAAATCATTGTCATGTGAAGCTCCCCCTATGTCATTGCTTTTAGTTCCTGATTAAGTAGAGCTTCCATTTGTGGACTATTCACCAAATTGATCTTGATGTTCAGTTGAATGCTCTCCTCTTGATGTACTATCATTTGTTGAATTTGTCTGACTTGAAGAAATTCCAGCTGATTCAGTATTTCCTGATCCATCAGTATCATCAGGATCTGATTCACTAGAATTATGATTGTCTGAGTGTTGATGTTGCTTCCCCTCAATATATGCATTTTCAATAAACCACTCTAGATCAGGATCAGTATCGTCAGGATGTGACATATCATCAAGATTTGACCCATAATCAGGATTCGATGAGTCATCAGGATTTGAGTCATTTCCTAACATGGCCTTTTGATTTGCAAACACCAGTTCTTCATGAGTATCTTCTTCAAAACCAGAAATCTTCTTGTCATCAAAGGAACCATAAATAAATTCAAAAATTGTTCTTGTTCTCAGATTAAAGAATTTATAAGCTCTTGAAGATGGATATCCAACAAAAATACCTTCATCAGCTTTCCTGTCAAATTTTCCAAGCATTTCAGGATGTGTTCTCAGTACAAAGTATTTACATAAAAAAAAGTAAAGATGCGTTAAGCTTGGCTTCTTTTCCTTGATCATCTGATAAGGAGTTAACCAATTTATGTTAATAATAGTTAAATTTTGAGTATAACATGCAGTATTGACAGCTTCTGCCCAAAAATAAGTTGGGAATTTTGCTTACACAAGCATTATTCTTCCAGCTTCAATCAAAGTCATGTTTGTCCTTTCTATAACTCCATTTTGTTGAGGTGTTCCTGGAGCTGAGAATTGTTGAGAGATTCTTTTATATCTGTATATTTCATCCATCTCAGAATTTTAAAATTCAGTATCATTATCAATCCTGTGTATTTGCACTTGGTGTTTGGAACCATTTTCAATCAGTCTCATGTGATCCAGAAGAATATCTGGAGTCTCATCTTTCCTCTACAAGAAAAATACTCATGTAAATCTGATAAATTCATCAACAACTAGGGTGTACCTTTTATTATTGATAGACATGATGTTAATAGGGCCAAAAAGATCCAGATATAACATTTGATATGGCTTTTTTATGAATGATTCTGACTTGCTTTTAAAAGAAGTCGTTCTTTGCTTGGCTTGTTGACAAGAATCACACAAACAATCAGGGGTGTAATACATATTTGGTAGAACTCTTACCAAATCTTTATTCACCAATTCATTGAAATTATTGAAATTCAGATGAGAAAGCTTCTTATGTTAGTCCAACTATCACTTGTTGATGCTCTACTTATCAAGCAAGTCTCAGGTCCATCAGTATTTGCATGAAGTTTGACTTCATAAATGTTCCCATGTCTGTATCCAATCAAAATAACTTTCTTTATTACAGTGAGTATCATAAAACACAACATGGTATCCTCTGTCAGGAATTTGGCTGATGCTCAACATATTGCGCTTCAGTACATCTACTAGAGCTACATCTTGAATGATGACATTTTCATTGATAATATTGACATATCCCAGTGTTGTTCATACATTTCCATCACCATAGGAAACCATTGATGTAACACCCCCAAATTCGGGGTCGGGGATCCGGGTTGTCACGAGTTCCATTTCCCTTAATAACACTCAATCTTAGTAAACAACCAACTACTGCGTACTGTGACCCCACAATATACACACACAGCACAAATTATAGTCTCAGAGATGAATACAAAAAAATAACACAAGTCATTTTATTCCATAATTATAAGTCATTACACCTCAAAAGGGTTTCCGAATAGATTTACATAATCTTTTCCATTATTACAATTCATAAATATACATAAGTCTGGTACATCAAAAGTTGAAAGCCTAGCCTATTGGTAGTTCCTACCTCAGCTACAACGACATCAACGCCTACAGGAAACTGCGGAACGTTTCCTATCCGCTCACGAATTGGGAGCTTGGTCCTGTTCATCTTGTCTATCTGTTGTTGTGTGATGAAAGAAGAAAGCAAGGGTAAGCAACAAGCCCACCGAAATAATATGTATAATAATTCATAATATATGAGCATTCTCATAGTACTCATGAAAGTCTTGGTCAAGAAGAAATGAACCAAGTTTGATATCTTAACGCGACCAAGTCGCAAAATATTCAGTATATATGTATATATACTTTTCAAAATCTTTGAAATTCTCTTCCATGCCTAATATAAACAGAGTTCCAGTTTATAACTATATAAAAATATCTTTGCAAGGTGATCTCATATATCTAACCTTGTCTCAACGTTTTTCTGAAAATCTTTGTCATGCCTAAGATAATCATTAACTAGATATAAGTTAAAAAGATGAAGTTACAAGATACTCCAATATACTTATATTTTTCCGAATACTACTTGAACTACCACCGTTCAAGGTATAATCAATTTCAAAAGTTCATCACATAGATGAGACTACAAGTTAATACTTGAATAGATTCAATCTTTGAAATATCATTTAAAGAAATGAAGTTACTTAATAATTAATTAATTCCCGATATATATACACCTATATATATCATACATTCCTTGAAACCCTCTGTTATGAAAAGTATAAATAGAGTTATAATACCCAATGAATTTGGAAAGAAGAAAACTTTGGCATAAACCCGATATCTTGCTGATCAGAAAAAAATACCCATTAAGTAACCTTTTCTACTAGTAGATGGATGAATCCCCCACCGGTCATCACCCTGGCCGCATTAGGACCTTGTGCTGGACCGCCACCCAGCCTCTTACGCATTCATGGACTTCCACTCATCCACTTACACTTTGATAGACCGTACCCCGGCCTGTCACTTATGCCAACTCAATTAGATGGACTTACTTCCCGAATGTTGGGCAAGTAATCAAATTATTTTATCCAATAAGCAACTTCATTGCTCCAAAAATACACCACTGAGCCGGATCCCTTAGGTTTTGAGCGAGTATTTAAACCCCCTTCGAAAGGAAGATCTGAAATCTGAAAATGAGTTTTGCGATCCGCTCTAACATTTAAAATCATTTTGAAGACTCGAAAACATTTTAAAGAATGTTTAGAGTAATGATGATTTAATAAAATAATTCAGTCCCGATATGTTAGAAAATATCTGAATATTATTATTTAAATAATATTCCCATAAGGATAATCTTTAGGAAAATAATTGAAGTAGAAGTTTTAAAAATCATACTTGAAACGAATAATAAATAACAAAAGATATACTTATATGTAAGTACGATCCTTATTTGAATAACCAAAAATAAGTTTGATTATTATTCAAAACCATCGAATATACCTTATTCGATTAATAATTATAGAAATATATATATATATATATACATATATTATACTCGGGAACATCAACTCCCGGTTTAGAAAAATATTCACCTTTGGGTCCCCTATACTAAGGATATACGCAACTACTACTTATCTCTAGCATATGTATTATGCTGTTTATAAGCATTTGAATTGATAATAGAATATCAAGATTATGAAACAGGCATGCATATATATCATATCAACATGCTCCAATATATCGCAAGATTTTCTAATAATAATCATGCACTTATCACAAGATAATGCATATACATATATACATCACAACAACAGTTATACGGGTAGAAAACTTGCCTGAGTGTTCCCGGATAGACTTAAACTTAGAGTGGGTCCGGTAACCTATGAAAAATAACATATGCCGTAATTAAACCACGGTCGCTTAAGAAACTAGTCAAAACTCACTCATTCCCTAACGGTCGCTTACGGTCTCTTATACGCTTAACGATTTGCATTAATCGCTCGAGTACCCTCGGCTCCACTAATTTTAATAAATTAACTGTTACGAATTTTAAGGCGACTCTTTCGCGAATACTTTACCAACTTCCTAATCCACCTTACATAATTGTTTCGTAATCCAATTAGTCTTTTAAGGGCCTTAAACAAGGTTTCAAAGTAAAGCGAGGGTAATGGTTCGCTCGTGAAACGCCGTTACCTAAAACGGTCGTTTCTCCTAAACCGTACATCGGATCTAAGCAAACCACATACCAAAACGAAGCTTACGACATGATCTATCTAGACATGGAAAATTTCAGAATCTTACAGTGAGTTCACGGGTCCTGAAGCTAAGCACAAAAATAGTCTAAGGTAAATCGGGCATTACGACGACTATATTTACGCGATTCCCAAAATAATTACCCCTCTAAATCCTCATCAATTCACTCCCATCCTCCAACAATCAATAACACAAAAAATAAAACTTAAACCACTGAAAAATCAGTCCACACTCCAAGGTTTTACCAACCCATTCAATCACTACGAATTCACCATTCAAAATCAACACAACTTCACAAAAATCACTACTAAGCGTGGATCTAACTATACATTTACCAATTCATCTGAAAACTCAAACAATCAAGCTTAGTACTAAAGGTCAAGAAGTTTTTATACCTTGATTTGTGAGTGAAAGGTTGCTAGGGAGCCTTAAAACCTTGATCAATCCTTATACAAGCTTGGATCTCACAAATAATCAAGAAAACACAAAGTTAGATTTTGAAGTTTCTAAAAGTCCGATTTAAAGAACTGTATAAATGAAGGACTTACCCTGATTATTTGGACGAGACTTCTGAATAAGAGTTGCAGGCCATCTCAATACCTTTCCAACGAGATATAGAACATAATATTTGAGTGAGTATTGAAGAAGATATGTCAGTTTGAAGTTGCTGGTTTTATTTTGGCCGAGAGCAAAATGATGAAATGGAAAAAAATGGAAAAGCTTCTTTGATTTTCTTGCATAAATATCTTCTCCCTTGATGACATCATCCATCATGCATCACTTTCTTGCCATGTGTCAATCCTTTGTGGTTTGATGATATCATAATCCTTGGCTTTTTGTACAAGCTTGTCTCTTGGTCGCTTATTTGTTTTACGGTTCGCTTAACTCTCATTCTCGTTAATAGTTTGAGAGATCATATCCGGGATCTTATTACTTGGGATTCCCTGAACTTTTATTAATATCTTATATTCCTTTAATGATCCTCTGCTATAATTATTAAATAAAAATCCTTTTAATCATGTTACCTTATACTCAATTCTTTCGGTATCTGGTGGATTTTCGGGAAAAATCAAAGTGTCCGGATTCGAATTATGACGATCTTTACATACACTCATTTACTTTATGGAATACTAATACGATCTCAGAATTTCCATAACAGTACTCCTATATAGTGTGGTCTGATAATTTTTCTTAATCAACATAATCAGAAAAAAAATTACTATTCGTCAGGGTTTCAAAAATTTCCAAAAATTGGGGTTATTACAATTGGGTCAACCTTTACCTCATATTCTGATAACAGGGATTTATTTCCAGTCATATGTATAGAACATCCACTATCCAGTACAAACACATTCTTTTTATTTCCCTGCAATCAGAAATGAGAAGATCAAATAGAATTTTAAGAACCCTAACTTGTTGGGTTCATTTTGACATCTTATGTTTTTATGCAGTAGAAGACTTTCTGACAGGATTCGGACCATCAGGATTTGATCCATCGGGATTTGTCTTGTCAGTTTTAATTCTATAAGATGCATGTGTGTTCAATTTGGTAATTCTAGCAGAAATAGCAATTTTATTAAATTTGGGTAAAGGATCATAACTGTTGTGATACAGACTATGATACTCATTACAAGTATAGATGGAATGCCAAACACTACAACCGTGAAAACAGGGGTTCTATGGTTTATAAAATATTTTTCTACCACTAATATCAGACTCGGAAATAACAACAGGCTTTTTTTAATAATCTTGCAGTCAATAGAAATATGATTAATATTTCCACATTTAAAGCATTTTTTTCTGGGAGCATCAGGAATATATTTATAATTACTTGCTTTATTGATACCCTGATTTCAATTCCTACCTCTTTTTACACTCTGTTTGTGAGCCTTATCAGTTACCTCACAAATTTTCTTTTCTAGTTGTCCTTTAGAGAGAAGACCTATGTTTGTACCTCTCTTTTTAACAGCTTTCAACTCAACTTTCTTCTTATTTGGATTTTTTGAGGTTGGTCCTATTTCTTAGACTAACTTGACTTCATTTTCATCAGTACTAATAAATTTAACTGGTGTTGTGTTGGTGATAATCTTATTAATGATTTTATCAGTGTATTTATTATTACCTAGACACTCTTTCCAGTTTTTATCATTAATAAAGCTATGAACCTTTCTTCCTAAGTCATCCAAGTTTTAAACAGTTCTCTCTTTTTCTAGAACTTCCTCTAGCATGGAAAATTTAATGTGCATCTGAGTTTCTGTTAGATATTGAGTACAACACAGGGGGTGAATGTGTTTTCTTGATTTTTAGCCTTTTTGAAGTTTGGATAATGATTTGTGAATAAAGTAGTTTAATTGTAGAGATATTATTATGTTAGCAGAATTAAAACAACAAGCACAACAAACACAATATTTCAAAACTCACTTAATTTGTATTAATTAAGTTTGTCTTGCTACAAATTCCGTGTTCTTAAAAATATAAGAACTCAGCCTCTTCCTTGGGAGAGTACAAGAAAATGTAAAACTGTTTGATACTTATAAAATAAAGGACCAATGTTTACTTTATAGATTAGTAAACACGGGTTTACACAACATGCAATAAGATGTACTGAACCCTTTTCTAATCTATCTCTAATTCTTTCTATTTTTAGCTCAGTAAATCTTTGCAAATCTTATAGGTCTGTGACAATCCTTTGTCAGTTAATCTTGGTCCTTGATCTTGTACTCTTCAAGCTGCTTTTGTAGACTTTCCAATCTAAGTGAATATATCGTTTATTGATTGATTATCTTGAATCTTTAACTTGT
Source organism: Apium graveolens (assembly GCF_009905375.1). NCBI lineage: Eukaryota > Viridiplantae > Streptophyta > Magnoliopsida > Apiales > Apiaceae > Apium > Apium graveolens. Next base: position 132,055,316 of record NC_133649.1, on the reverse strand, counting down.
CTGTATTACTGTATTTCAGGTTCATGTCAAGATTTCCAGTTTGTTCTATAGAGAAGTGACATCTCGATAAGTATAATGACTTATCGAGATCTATGAGTTCTATATAAGTGTATTTGACTTGTCGAAGTCACTGAGTTCTCTAGAGGTGTACTTGACTTGTCGAGGTCTCTAAATCTCTACATGTAGAAATGACTTGTCGATATCTCTTAAATCTCCATGTACATTTTGACTTGTCAATATCTCTGATATATCTAATGAGAAATTGACTTGTCGATATCTCTAATTTTCACATCTTCATTTTAACTTGTTGATATGTATGAGTTCTCTACATGCAAAAACAACTTGTCGATATCTCCAATCTTCACATCTTCATTTAACTTGTCGATATCTCTGAGACTTCTCTATAAGCCATTTTCGACTTCTTGATAAGCCATTCTGGAGTTCTCGAATGACTTCTCTATATAACTTGATCTGTGACTTGTCGATATCTTGACTTAAAACATTTTTTAAAAAAAATGTATTCAACTCCAAGTTTCTACATCTTTCCTCTGAGGATCTTTTCTTGATCATTTTCCAAAGTTTATTCTTAGGCTTGAAAATGTTTACAGAAAATACTCCAGTCTAATCTTCTAACCTTTTTACAGACTCGAAAAATATAATACATAATACAGATTTAACCTATCATACAACTCAATCTCAGGGTTTGTTAATGTGACTTAGTCTTGTTATTATACAGGCATGTCTTGCACAACAGTTTCATTATGCTTAACTCTTTTACATGCAGCTTCAGTTTCATGCATACAAATTAACTCTTTTCTAGATGATCATTTCTCTTTTTAAGCTCTCTATTCTCAAGGACTAGTCCACCATTTCCAAGAAATTTATTTTTGAAGTTAACATGCGGAGATTTCAAAAAATTTATTAACTCAGATATGTTATCAGTATCTATGGGAAAAATAGTCATTTGTACCTTATCAGTAGAAGACACATCCTCTTCATGATTTTCTATTAGAGCATATCATTCATCATCACTATCAGGTCCTGATGAGTCCATCCTGTCTTTGTTTGAGCTTGAGGTGATAAGTGTCTTCACAGTTGACTTAGGACATTCAGTAGCAAGATGTGCCTTTTCATTACAGTTATAGCACATCACCTTGGCCTTGTCAAACTTTCTTCCCTTAGAATACCAACCTTCATTCTTCCTGAACTTTCACTTTCCATCACTAGAGTACTTCTTGTTGAAACCACCTTTTCTCTGTGGCTTTCCAAACCTCATCCTTCTAAAACCTTTCACCAATATTGCAGCCATCTGAATCACTTACGGATCATCCAGCTCTATCTCAGAATTCTCATCAGTATCAGTATCAGGATCTGATAACTCATCAGTATGTGACATATCAATAATGTTCCTTCTTCTTGAATTTTCACTAGCCCTTTCCTTGAACTGTGATTTTCAGCATTGAGTGCAACAAACTTTATCTTCTATCCTTTACTGTTCTTTTTATGGTGAATCTCAAATCATAGGTTTTTAGCATCCCATTAATTTCATTTAGTGAAAATTGATCTAAGTCATATTGATGCCTGATAATGGATGTTTGTGTGTCCTATTCCTTAGGTAGAGCCCATAAAAACCTAGTATTTGAGTCATCCTTATCATACTCCTTTTCAACCAATGATAGATCATTCAATAGTGTCAGGAATCTGTCATAGATGTCTATAATGGTTTTACCAGACTTAGCATGAAACTGTTCATACTCTTGAAAAAGAACATCCCTTCTATTCTTCCTGATTGCTAGGGTTCCTTGGCTTTGAGTTTCCAATGCATCCCATATATCTTTTATAGTTTTGCAAGCAATCACCCTATTTGACATAACATTATCCAAACTATTGTGAAGGATATTCCTGACCTTGGCATCCTTAAGCATTGCAACTTTTTCAACATCTGACCATTCATATTTTCTTTTCTTATGTAATGCTCAGGAACAGTGGTTGTCATTGCAACAACCTTTGTAGGATATGGTGGTCCGTCATTGATGATATCGACATAGCTATCATCAATGGATTCAAGACACATAAGCATTTTCACTCTACATGTAGAATAGTCAGCCTTCTTAGGATTGGGATCTTCATGCTTTCATACTTATTTCCTAACATCTTCATCTTTTTTAATTTGAATTAAATTAGACTGCTCTGGTACCACTTGTTACCCGATAATAAAATAAATGTCTAAGGGGGGTTGAATACAAATATCTAAACAATTCGATATCAGGATATAAGATGGTAAAATCAATAACAGTTTATTAATTCTGGTATAAACTGTTACAAAATCTCAAGAAATTCTAATGTTCTTGAGAGATGCTAGGTTACAAATAATACTCGAGTAATGCACACCAATAACGGTGACCTATTATATGTTTATATACTAAACAGCTGATCTATCAATCTCTATCAATTACAAGATATGTTACAATGATAATTATCATATTTCTGTACATATCTAAATTAACAGCTTCGATCCTATAAGTCAGGAACTGACAATAAACTACTCCTCAATTACTAGGACTGTATAAATTAGTTGATACCGATTTGTCCTCTGATCTAGTCATACCTTGACAATCTTCAACCTGTTACAAATCCTGACTGCATGCAAATCTTGACTGACATGCAAGTCCTGATTGACGTGACACATCCTGATTCCCAGCAAATCCTAATTCTGATTTGGACAATTTCTCCTAACATATGTCCCATTTCTCATTGCTTTCCTGAGCAGAAGCATTATTTTCTTGTTATATTTTCCATCCTATATAAATGGAAGATATGTGTATATAGTATAGTGTCTTGTGTCGTGTTGAAACTCTTGTTAATATTACTATTTTTCCGCTCTCTAAATTAGCGTTGAAACTATTATCAAGAATACAATTATGCCATTCTCTAAACGAGTTTCTCACTAGTTTTTACATAAATTTGATAGACTTTACTGCTAAATGGCATTTGAATAAGTCAAAATCTAATTATTTTTCTGTGCAAAATAGGTTTCAAATACTCAAGTTGTTCCAACAAGTGTTGTTATTCTCATAAAAGTTGTTAGGTTACACACACTGTAGAGGGGGTGAATACAGTGTAAAGTACAATCAAATCGAACTTCAATATCTCAAGTAACAGAAAACAAACTTTTTTGAAACAATAAACTCTGTTACAGTATGGAACTGTTACCTCTCAGTGATGAACAAATATCACGAGAGCTGCTAGTGTTACAATGAATAATCTTCTCGAATATATTAACACTTTTTGTGTAAACCCTATGTCTGTGTTTATATACTACACAGTTACAAGATAATCGCTAATTGATATGGAATATAATTCTGCTTCCTAAAATATATCAATCAGATATCTTTTCTTCCAAGTATTCTATTCTTCATAGAATTCCTTCTTCATGCATATCTCTTCTTATGTTTATCTCAATCTTCTTTCCTTTAATCAGCTATTGTCCTTATCTGAACGTCCTTCAGCACTTAAGTTCTGATACCCATCTTCTGATGATTATCTCCTGATAATATAAGTACTGATATCCTTAAGTCCTGACTTCCAGTAAGTACTGATTTATCCTGTTTAAGTAAGATCTGAAAACTAAACATAAATCATATTAGCCATGACATTATCAAATATATCTAACAATCTCCCCCAACTTGTAAATTAGCATAATATACAAGTTTAATAGATATTTGATGATGTCAAAAACATTAAGTACAAATGCATGAGAATTAGACTAGATAACTACAACTTATAGTCCTTAAAAGCTTTACCAATATTTAACTTCTAATAACAGCTTCAGTCTGTACAAATATCAGAATTTAAGCAGTTGTAGATCTTGACTTGGCTTCTTCTTCTGATCTCTCTGATGTCAGGAGTTGTTCTGAGATAGTTCTTCAACAAACATCTCTCAGCATATCTAAGTTCATCAATCATCCTCCTTTTAGCATCTTTAAGCTCTGCATTATCTTCACCAATTTGAAAGATTGCAGCCCTGAGATCATTAATCTTTGCTTTTCTTATATCCTGATCCAGTCTGATCAAATAATCTTTATCAGACTCAAGATTGAATTCCACAGCCCTGTAACCCAGAAAGGTAGTTATAATTTTAGCAATGTTGGGCTTCATTTCAACTATATCACCCATGTGATCTCTGTACTTTGGAACATATGTGCTGTCAGACTTAACAGAATAAAGCCTTTTCTGTCTCTAAATCTAATCCTTTAAATAGTTTGCAGTACTTCCTATCAATCTGTCATCCACTTGAAGTAAGAATAGTACATGCTCCAATTCATTAAAATACTTCAATGGAATGGCATTTTGCCTTATATGATAAACCCTACCATCTGTCATGAAGTACAACAAGATGTGTTCTTTCAAGTAGGTATGGTAAACCATTTGTACAGATTCCAGTTGATTCAATCTCTCAGGAGTTGCTCCAATACTTGGTTCACTCAAGGAAGTTGGATCATTGGTAGTATTTTGTATTCTTCTTTCATCAGCACTTCCCAATCCAGTTTTATCTCTTGCTTCCTTTCCAGTAACTAATCTTGCTTCAAAACCACTTACAGCAGTCTTCAAAGGTTGAGTCTGTTTTGCTTTAGTGAATCCTGGTAGGAGTGTCTTTGATCTATCTTCTGATATTAAGTTAACTTGAGCTATGTCAGAGGTTACTTGCTTCTTCGAAATATCAGAACTTTTTGTCTCTTGACTCTGAACAACTTGAGCCATGTCAGAGGTTGTTTTAAAAACTTTTCTTGTAGTCAGAGCAAGATCATCCTTTTCATCAGTGATTTCTTCATTCTCAGGAGGCACATAAACCTTGATAGGTTCACCAACCTTTTCTTTACCCTAAGATCTTGGATCTATCTGCGGTTGTGATTTAGCCAATGTTGCTTCAGTATTTGTCCTTTCTTTTATCATAATGCGTTTAATTTTTGGAAGTGTCTTTTTACCAGAAGCTCCAGATTTAGATGTGACTTTCTCTGATTTAAGTCTGACTTCTTCTTCCATTAAACTCTCCAAGTCCATTCCTGGATTTTCCTGAAGAAATAACTGTCTTGACATTTCTTCATCAAGATCTAAAAGTTCATCAGAACTTATCCTTTTACCAGTAGCAGAACTAATTCTTTTCCCAGTATTAGAACTTGTCCTGTGACTTGTGATTTCAGCTTTTCTTGATATGAGCCCGTTTCAACTGCCCAAGCTTTACCAAACTCTGTTCATACCCCAAACTGGCCATTAACTCCTGAAGAGCTGATTCCTCTGGAATTGAAAAAGTACATCCTTCTGGGAGATGTAGAGCCTTGCGTATTATACCAGGAGTGACTGCATATGAAGAATCACCCACTTCCAAAACAATACTAGGAGTACCATTTTGACCACCATTATCAAAGTTTCCAGTCCTCCAAAGTGTCAGAACTTGTTGGCTTGAGAATACTGAAGGTTGGGTCAATGCATACCCGATTTCACTGTGTGCAAGAAGATCTTGCATAAAATGCAATTCAGACGGAGCTTCAGCATTATCAAGAATTGCAGCATAGTTGTTTCGAACAAATTTAGCTCCATCAATGATTAAATCCTTAGGTGCCATGAAATTAATCGAGATGTATAAGTGCCTGTTAGGTGTTTGATAGAATGTCTATATGAAAAACCAACGTTAGAAGAAGAAAGAGAGTAAAAGCAAATAGAGAGAAAAAGTATGAAAGGAAATAAAAGATTAAAAAATCCTCTCTCTGTCTTACTTGTACTTTTGAAAAATAATGTAACTGTTGGACACCTGTCAGAGATGCAGTAAAAACGAATAGTTAATGGGCATGAGAAAACAGTAATCATTACTTACCCACTTGCAGTTTTTCAAGGAAAAACCGTTCCACTTACCCAGTTATTCCATTAATCAAGGTGAAACAGTTTTAATTCAAAATTGAAACTGTTCCCACTTATTTAGTTATTTTTCACTGCAACATCAATATTCTGAAAAAAAATTCGAGTGAAAATGACCATAATAAATCAGATGGGCAAGTACTGATAAAATAAAATCAGAACTTAAGTTAAAACAGAATTTATATGGTCATCAGAATAAGAATATGTATCAGGATTTATCAATGCATTACAAAATATCTCAGAGACAAGATCTTGAAATAAAAACAAATTTCATTAATATATCAAGAGAATACATTCATGAAATTTAAATTATATCAGAACTTGTACAAGATTTCCCTAAGCTGCTAAACCTAACGTCAACAGCCTTTGTCCTAGCTCAAGAAGCAGGGCAAGGCTGATGATGAAGAAAAACAGGAAGAAGAAAATAAATCATTTCTTCTTCCTACTCTCGATAAACAGAATAGCGAGTCGAATGATTCACTCTTGCTGGCGGAGAGCTTCCAGCCTTTCTTCCTCCAATCGCTCCAGATGGCGATGGTAGTCCATGTAGAAGAACAGGAGGTGGGTAAGTACCTCCTGGGGAACAGAGTCCCATATCTCATCAGGAATGGCAGTAACGTGCCATTCCTGCTGCCAATCGTCACAGCTCAGCTCCATGTTGAATGTTTCGTAGTTCAAAAATATGTTATAATTGACCATGGTGTTTTTGATATAAAGATTATGAAGGTGAGTTTGTGATAAAAGATTTGATGGGAAGGTTGATGTGAAGTGGTTGCTTATATAGGCAAGAGAATGTCAGGAGACGCAAAGAAATTGAATGCTTATAGGTAGAATTAATTCTACCTCGTCTCCCCAGACTTGGAAAAAGAAAAACATTCATTGGAAATAGAAAACATGGTTTAATGCGCACAAGAAGCAAGTAAAAATTGACTGTTCATGTACGAGTACCACTATCCCTAACTATAGTGACTATTAATCTTCCACTTCAACATATTCTGGTTTAAACTGAGACTGTTGTCAAATTTTATCCACAAATAAGTCAAGTAAAGAATCAGACTGTAATATCAGAACTTAGACTTATATCAGAACTTAACAGTCATCAGAACATAATTTCTTAACTCGAAAAAGGAATGCCTATTTTAGTAAGTCCTCACACAAATTCAGATTTATATTCTTCAGAACTTAATCATCAGAACATGCAATCAGAACTTGTCCTCAGAATTTGTGCAATGTGACACAATGACTGTTCATCTAAAACAACATAGATCACCATAATGATTTTCATCATTCATATGAAGTGGTTAGTGTGTGCATTAAGCTAAATATCAGACAAGGAGTAAAGTCTGATTCACTTCAGTACATCTTAGAAATAAGGCATTATTAAAACTTTGCTAAAGAGCTGTCATTATTCTGAAACCTACTGTTGAATGAGTTTATGCTTGAGTCCACCTCAACTATTTTGTGCTAATTTTGTGCATCTTTTTAAATTCCATTTTACAGTGGCTTCTCAGTGTAAGTGAGTCACGACTGCTTATCAGAATTTATGCTATTATCAGAGTATTTCTCCAGTAATCATAGAGTGTGAAAAGTCACCAAGAAAATATTTTGCTTTTTTAATGCATATTTACTTAATACCAGCAATGCACTTGGGTCGTCCCTTCCACATTTTTACTCTAGATTTCAAAGGAGTACCTGATTTTAATCCATGATTATTTTCTTTTTCTTTTGATAAGAGAGGTTTATCAGCACTTAGTACATTCAATAGATTTACTAGCATCAGAACTTAACAGATGAGAAGCAATATTCTAGTTTGTGACTTAGTAATAAGATAGACCAAGTAAACTCAACTAAGCTCAATTATCAGAATTTGCTTGTGTCAATAGATTTCCACAGTAATAATTACTTCTTACATGGGATCCCTTATTTATTGAAGACTACTAGGTCAACATCTAGCACAGTTATCCTCATAGGATTGAATAGTTACCTAAACAGATATATCACTATCAGAGTTTAGAAACATTTATCAGACAACAGTCAGTACTTAAACACATTTTTCAATTAAGCACAGAATACACAAAGAGATTAAATTCTGTAAATACTGATCATAAAGTCTGATGCATCATAACAAAACTAAGCAGATTTAGAGAAAGAACATGAAACCATTCCAAGTTCATTTACCAATCTTGTAAAAGTAGCTTCACACAATAATTTTGTGAAGATATCTGCTAGTTGTTGATCTGTTGGAACAAAGTGCAATTCCACTGTACCTTCATCCACATGTTCCCTGATAAAGTGGTACCTGATGCTGATGTGCTTTGTCATAGAGTGTTGAACTGGATTACCTGTCATAGCAATAGCACTTTGATTATCACAGTAAATAGGGATTTTGAAATATATTAACCCATAATCTAGTAACTGATTCTTCATCCAAAGAATCTGTGCACAACAGCTTCCTGCAATAATATATTCTGCTTCTGCAGTTGATATGGAAATTGACTTTTATTTCTTGCTAAACCAAGAAACCAATCTGCCTCCAAGAAATTGGCAGCTTCCACTTGTGCTTTTCCTGTCAATTTTGCAACCTGCAAAATCTGCATGTGAGTAACCTATTAGTTTAAAATCTGATTCTCTGGGATACCACAATCCCAGATCAGCTGTTCCCTTAAGATACTTGAAAATTCTTTTCACAGCTATTAAGTGAGGTTCTCTTGGATCTGCTTGAAATCTTGCACAAAGACAGGTAGCATACATGATATCAGGTCTACTAGCAGTTAGATAGAGTAGAGAGCCAATCATACCTCTGTAATCAGTAATTTCTACTGATTTACCAGTATCCTTATCCACTTTTGTTGCCGTGGCCATGGGAGTGGATGCACTTAAACAATCTTGCATTCCAAATTTCTTCAGCAAGTTTCTGGTGTACTTAGTTTGACAAATAAAAGTGCCTTCTTCATTCTGCTTGACTTGAAAGCCCAGAAAATAGCTAAGTTCCCCCATCATACTCATCTGATACCTTGACTGCATCAATTTTGCAAACTTCTTGCAAAGTCTGTCATTTATAGACCCAAAAATAATATCATCAACATAAAACTGGACCAGAAGTAAGTCCTTTCCATGGTTGAGGTAGAACAGTGTTTTGTCTATAATTCCTCTATTAAATCCACTTTTCAGAAGAAACTGAGCTAATGTCTCATACCATGCTTTGGGAGCTTGCTTAAGTCCATAAAGTGCTTTATCAAGCCTGTAGACATAATCTGGATGTTTGGAATCTACAAAGCCTGGAGGTTGTTCAACATATACGTCCTCCTCAAATTCTCCATTGAGAAAAGCACTTTTCACATCCATTTGAAAGACAGTAAACTTTTTGTGAGCAGCATAAGCCAAAAATATCCTTATGGCTTCTAACCTAGCAACTGGTGCAAATGTTTCATCATAATCAATTCCCTCCTATTGAGAATATCTTTTTGCAACCAGCCTTGCCTTATTCCTTGTAATTATGCCATCACTGTCAGTTTTGTTTCTGAATACCCACTTTGTACCAACAACAGATCTATTCTTTGGTCTTGGCACTAGGGTCCACACTTTGTTTCTTTCAAATTCATTTAACTCTTCCTGCATTGCTTGCACCCAATCAGCATCTTGAAGAGCTTCTTCCACTTTCTTTGGCTCAGTATGAGAGAGAAAAGAATTGTAAAGACATTTGTTTGAAGTACCTGTTCTAGTTCTGACACCTGCATCAGGATTTCCAATTACCAAATCAGGTGTATGTGATTTAGTCCACTTCCTTGCAGATGGAAGGTTTTCTCTAGTACCGGATGCTCCCCCATGATCCATGCTGTCTTTATTTTCATTTTCTAATGCTCCCCCTGAAACTATGCTCTCTGAGTTGGATTCTTCAGAATTTAGATTTTCAGAACTATCAGAACTTGGCTTATCAGAGCTTGACGGATCAGAGTTTGAAGAGCCAGATGTATGTTCTGATGCTTCTTGATATGTGGTATGTTCTTGAGTATGCTCCTCCTGTACAGTTGGCATAGTCACCACAGTTTCAATAAAATCAGAGTTTAATCCATCAGAGTTTACAATATCAGGACTTAGACTGTCAGGATTTTCAGTATCAGAATTTGAGTCTTCATTTTCAAATCTCAGCTGATCATGATCAATAAAATCTTCAAGACCAGTAATCTTCTTGTCATCAAAAGAGACATTTATAGATTCCATGACCACTCTTGTTCTCAAATTATAGACTCTGAAGGATTTTGTGGAAAGTGGATATCCAACAAAAATTCCTTCATCAGCTTTTAGATCAAATTTGGATAGCTGTTCAGGATGAGTCTTGAGAACAAAACACTTGCATCCAAATAGATGAAAGTACTTCAGATTTGGCTTCTTTTTCTTCACCATCTCATATGGTGTTTTTCCTTGCTTGTTAATGAGTGTTGCATTTTGAGTAAAACAAGCAGTCTGCACAACTTCAGCCCAGAAATAGGTTGGAAGCTTTGCTTCTTCAAGCATTGTACGTGCAGCTTCAATGAGAGTTCTATTCTTCCTTTCAACAACTCCATTTTGCTGTGGAGTTCCAGGAGCAGAAAATTCCTGCTTAATTCCATGGTTTTTCCAGAACTCTTCCATTATCAAATTCTTGAACTCAGTGCCATTATCACTCCTTATGGTTTTCACCGAATCTTTGACCAATTTATCCAGATGTTTGACATGATCAATCAAGATAGATGCAGTTTCACTTTTTGTGTGCAAGAAATACACCCAAGTGTATCTGGTGAACTCATCCACTATGACCAACACATATTTCTTCTTTGCAATAGACATGACATTCACTGGACCAAATAAATCAACATGTAGTAGATGATAAGGCTCAAGAATTGATAATTCAGTCTTGCTCTTAAATGAAGATTTTCTTTGTTTGGCCTTCTAACAAGAATCACAAAGGCCATCAGGAGCAAATACTGATTTTGGCAGTCCTCTCACAAGATCTTTCTTGACCAGCTCATTTATATTATTGAAATTTAAATGAGAGAGTTTCTTGTGCCAATTCCAGCTTTCTTCAATTGATGCTCTACTCATCAGACAGATTGCAGAACCATCAGTACTTGTTAAAAGCTTAGCTTCATAAATGATACCACGTCTGTATCCTTTCAGAACAACTTTGCCTTTAGATTTACTCACAACTTCACAGTGTTCTTCAAAGAAATCAACATGATAACCTCTGTCACAGATTTGACTTATACTCAACAGATTGTGTTTAAGTCCTGAGACCAGAGCTACTTCTTTAATGATGACATTCCTAAGATTGATATTGCCATATCCCAATGTTTTTCCAATGTTGTCATCTCCATAAGAAACACTTGGGCCAGCTTTCTTTACAAAGTCTGATAGCAGGGCCTTATTTCCAGTCATATGTCCTGAACATCCACTGTCCAGAACTAGAATATTTTTCCTGTTGCCCTGCAATCATAAAGACCACTAATGATTAGTTTTAAGGACCCAGACTTGCTTGGATCCTTTGGCCTTATCAAGTTTGTTAACATTTGCAGTGGATTTAGCATCAGAGTTTATGTTAACATTTTTCTTATCAGAACTTACACTATTAGACTTTGAATCAAAATTTACACTAGAAGGAACAATGGAAACTTTCTTCAAAGAAGGTTTTATTTGATAATAATCATAGTACAAACTATGATATTCCTTACAAGTATAAATGGAATGCCATAAACTACTACAATTAAAACAAGGATTTTGTGGTTTATATCTAACAGACTGACTCTTAACTCCTGATTTTGAAGGTATGGAGTTTATGTTCTTATTCTTCCTGCAAAAAGAAGCCAGATGGTTAGAACTTCCACAGTTATGACACATTTTCCTAGGAGCTTCAGGAACAAGCTTATAATTATTGCTTTTATTCAAACCTTCCTTTCCATTCCTATTTTTCCTAGGTGATTTTACCTTGTTTGCATTCTTCACATCTTTCAGCTTATGCTTAAGCTTCTTCTTCTTCATTAAGCCTATGTTTACTTTAGCTGTCTTTGCCTGTTTTAGTTTGTCAGAAGTTAATTCCTCTTTAACTTCTAATTTCTCATTATCAGACTTTACAGTTACAAACTTAACAGGTTTTAACTTTGGCTTTTGCTTAACAACAGGCTTAATTTCTACAGTTCCTTTATCATTCTTATCCTCTCCATAACCTAAGCCCTCTTTCCAATTTTTACTACTTAGCAAATTTTGAGTTGTTCTGCCAGAGTTAGTCCAAGTCCTGATAATCTCTCTTTCCTTTTCTAACTAAGTTTTTAGAGATTCATTCATTTTTAGCACTTCATCCCTAACATAAAAAGCATCATCTCTATCCTTCTGAGTTTGATGGAACATAACTAACTCTTTTTCTAAGAAATCATTTCTTTTCTTAAAAGCAAGATTTTCAGAAGTTAATCTTTCACATGTTAAAGTTTGATCTCTATAACTAACAAACATGGTTTTAAGATATCTTCTCAACTCATTAATATCATCAGTATGAAAAACATAAGTAGTCTGAGGTACCTTTGTTTCAGCAGCTTCAGAACTGCTCTCAGCACTTTCTTTATCAGCATTTGCCATCAAAGCATAGTTCTCCTCACTTTCAGAGTCTGAGGTGTCTGTCCAGCTTTTCTTCTTTGTGACAAGAGCCTTGCCTTTGTCACCCTTCACTTTCTTGCAATCAGGAGATATGTGGCCTTTCTCACCACAGTTATAGCATTTGACATTGGTATAATCTCCTCTATCAGACTTTCCTCCTCTGCCCTCAGATCTTCTGAAATTTTTCTTATCAGAACTTGTGCCTTTCCTGGAAAACTTCTTTCCCTTCCTGAACTTCCTGTATGCAATCTTTGTGATCCCTTTCACCATAAGAGCACACAGCTTCATCATCTCCTCATCAGCATCAGTCTCAGGCAAGCTTCCAGAATCTGAGTCATCATCACTTTCAGAACTTGATGACTCGGTATCAGACTTTGTGAAAAGAGCTTTAACCTTGTTTTTCCTTGAGGTAGCTGCCTTGGGGGATTCTTCTTCAGCCTTAAGAGCAACTGTCCTTGACTTTCCTCCTTTTCTCTTGCTTCTTTGTTCCATCTCAAGTTCATGAGTCTTGAGCATTCCATAAATTTCATCAAGAGTTGTTTCATCAAGATTGTAGTTGTCTCTTATTGTTGTTGCCTTTAAATCCCAGCATTCAGGAAGAGCTAACAGGAATTTAAGGTTTGAATCTTCAAGATCATACTCCTTATCAACCAATGACAAATCATTCAAGAGTTTGACAAATCTATTATATAAATCAGTCAATGACTCATTAGCCTTTGAGTCAAAGTGTTTATACTCTTGAGTGAATATTGTCTTTCTGTTCTTCTTAATTGTATCAGTTCCCTGACACCTTGTTTTCAGAGCATCCCATATCTCCTTAGCAGTCTTGCAGTTAATTACCCTATTTGACATTACATTATCAATGGCACTATGCAGTAAGTGTCGTACCTTAGCATCCTTAGCAATTGATGCGATATTTTCAGCAGTATAATCACTCTTCTCCTTGGGTACGGTCTTTGCTGCTTCACCTGCAACTGCAACAGCGAGCTTGGTTGGTTTGTGAGGCCCTTCCTTGATTCTATTAAGATATTCTGGATCTGTTGCTTCCAGGAACATGGTCATCCTCACCTTCAATATGGGATATTCAGATAGTCTCAGTATGGGAACTCTGATGGTCTCATACCGACTTTGAATTTGTGTCTTTGGTGGTTCTTCAGTTTTGGTAGGCTTAGTTGGAGTTTCTGTGTCAGACATGATTGTGTTTGGATCTTAAACTGTATGTGCGTTAATAGATAGGCTCTGATACCACTTGTTAGGTCACACACACTGTAGAGGGGGTGAATACAGTGTAAAGTACAATCAAATCGAACTTCAATATCTCAAGTAACAGAAAACAAACTTTATTAAAACAATAAACTCTGTTACAGTATGGAACTGTTACCTCTCAGTGATGAACAAATATCACGAGAGCTGCTAGGGTTACAATGAATAATCTTCTCGAATATATTAACACTTTTTGTGTAAACCCTATTTCTGTGTTTATATACTACACAGTTACAAGATAATCGCTAATTGATATGGAATATAATTCTGCTTCCTAAAATATATCAATCAGATATCTTTTCTTCCAAGTATTCTATTCTTCATAGAATTCCTTCTTCATGCATATCTCTTCTTATGTTTATCTCGATCTTCTTTCCTTTAATCAGCTACTGTCCTTATCTAAACGTCCTTCAGCACTTAAGTTCTGATATCCATCTTCTGATGATTATCTCCTGATAATATAAGTACTGATATCCTTATGTCCTGACTTCCGTTAAATACTGATTTATCCTGTTTAAGTAAGATCTGAAAACTAAATATAAATCATATTAGTCATGACATTATCAAATATATCTAACAAAAGTAACATATAGTTCTATGATTTTAATCAGTTTATTATTTTACCTTCTCTATTTTAATTTATTTTATCTGATTCGTTGTTGTGTAGGGGCAATGAAATATATATGATATCAATTGCATAGTGCTTTATCATGCATAAGGATTGTCCCAAACATTCTTTTGATCTCGATAGTCATTGATCCAAAATTGGGTTTGTATTTTATTTATACAAAATGGGAAAGCAGATATTTGATTTTGCTAGCGAGACTGAATACATTGACGATTGTGATGAAAATCCAAAAGATCTTGTGGAAAATGTCGAACTGGAGAAAAAAGTCTACAGAAGACTATGCACATGGATGAGGAAGCTTGCGAAAGGTTCTATGAATAACAATGCGATGAAAAATTAAATCGAGATATTATAATTTGAAATATTTATGTAGTCATGTTTCAGTTGTTGTTTATTGAACTTTGAAATGTTCTTAGAAATATTATTTGGCTTATGGATTTGCAAGAAATATTGACGAAGCATCAATTGCATTTGACTTTATGGTTTTATTATTGTTTATATGTTGTAGTAGTTGTTAACAGTGGTTAAAAGTGGTTACAATAGAGATTCTGTTATTAAATCAATTTCATGCTTAAGGTTGTAATATGTGCAAGCTGTATAATTATTTTCTTATTTTTGTAATTATTTTCCTACTTTTATGCATCGATAAATGGGTTGCATAAGTTGTTAAACTAAGCCAAGTTGTATAATTGGTTGATAGTATTTGCAATTAATATACAAGTGTTTCAATTAAGGGGAAAATGCATAAGGGAAGTAAAAAAGTTGCATTTTGGGTTGCATTTATTTTTAGATTTTCTTGACCATGTTACATAAGGGGTATCATAAGTGGTTCAAATAAAAAATAGCATAATTGGTTTCTAATGATAGCAAATTATATATATGATTTAGCTTTTAACACTTTGGTTTTGTTACTCTAAAGTTATTTATGCTCAAAATTTGTCTTTGTGCCTTATATTTACCGGTTAAAAGCAATTGATTATTTGGTTGAACATAATTGCCTTACCATTTAGGGGTTTACAATATTTTTACATGTATATAGTTGAATGTAGTTGTATTTGTAATTCATTTAGTTGCGTATGGGTGAAAGTAGTTACACATGTAGTTGCATATTGTTTATTTTGATTAATATATAGTTGAATATAGTTTTATAGTTGATTTTAGTTGCATTTATATGTGATTTTAGTTGTACTCAAAGTTGAATGTAGTTGCAACATTGAATTGTAATTTAAGTTGAATTTAGTTGCAAACTTGTTTTCATGTTTTTACTTTTACTTGATTTTGGTTATATTTAATCGCAATTCGGTTTCTTTCAGTTGTAAATTTAGTTCCTTTTAGTCGCAATAATATTTATTTTTAAGGTTTAGGGTTTTATGTTTCTTTGAGTTGCACTAATAGTTGCATTTCAAGTTTCTTTCAGTTGCAAGTGTAGTTGCACTTGAGGTTTGTTTGAATTACACATATAGTTGCATATAGGATTTAGAGTCTGGGATTTCTTTGAGTTGCACCAATAGTTGCATTTTATGTTGCAAATACATTTGGAAAGATCCCATATGTCAAAGTTTTGAAATAAAATAATCAAAATAACACAATGTTTAAAAATGGCTCCAAAAAGCTTCAAAAATGCCCAAAATGTAGTTATATTATTTGTTTCTTTCAGTTACAACTGTATTTGCTTTTAGTTGAAAATTTACTTGTTTTAAGGTTTAAAGTTTAATGTTTTTGAGTTGCACCTATTGTTACATTTTGGGTTTAAGTTAAATATAGTTGCATACTTGTTGATTATAGTTGAACATAGTTGTTAACATGGTTGCATATAGTTGCAATATTTGTTTAATGGATAAAATTTAGGGGTAAGGTTAATTTTTAGAGTTTTGTGTATGTTTTAAGGCTTTAAGTTTAGGGTTTGCATTTTATTTTTTTACTCATTGTATGATTCAACTTGAAACAACGTTACAGGGTTCGTCAATCCTCTAATTTAATTTTAGACCCTAATTGAACAGTTTTTAATAGTTTAGGGTTCATCAATTCTCTAGTTGGGTTTTAGAAACTTTTATAAGACTATAATATAATGTACATCGGTTTAGGATTTAGGATTTAGGGCCTAAACTCTAGAGTCTTAACCCAAATTTAATCTATGGTTTATGGCTTTCAGGCCCTAAACCCTAGAAACCAAACTATAATCTAAGAAACAAACTGTAAGTTAAGCTTGATACCTAATTTAACAGTTTTTAATATTTTAGAATTCACCAATTCCCTATTTGGATTTTAAAATATTAAAATGTATACTAATATATCATTTTATTTATGAAGAGAAAACCCTTTAAAATAGCATATTAAGATTGGAAACACAACAGTATCTAGTATTTTGAGTAAAATAAAAAAAATCACAAAATGCTAATGTATGTTGCGTTTAGAGTGGAACGTGACACGGTAATGCATTTTTTTCCAAAACTAGACTTGATGTAGCATTTTTTATGAAAAGGTTAAAAAAATGGCAAAACGCAAGACGATCCTATAGTTGTATTTTTGAGTTTCCTTGAGTTGTAAATATAGTTGCATTTCAGGCTTATTTGAGTTGCACATGTAGTTGCATATATGATTTAAGGTCTAGGATTTTTTGAATTAATAAATATTGACAACTTGATCATGAACTGACATCGTCTAAAAATAAAACAAAGGAAGTCTTGTTACTCCATTTCAGGAACTAGGCTCGAGTTTTCAAAAAAAATCTGAAAATAATTGCATAATTTGTAGGTAATAAGAATCGCTCTACAGAATTCAATTTTGCACAGAAATCAAATGGAAAGAACTACAACAATCTTTACGATAAGAATATAAAACAACTAAACTCAAACTTTTTTTTAAAAAAAATCTATAACTACTCCACATTACGTAGACAACACAAATCAACCTAAACATATCTATTAACAACCAACATTCAACTAAATACAAATGAGAGCAAGGTGTTAGGAATATGTTGTGAACTTGATGATAATTCACACAAAACACATTAGTAGATTTAACTTAGTGAACTTTGTAGCACTCGACGGAAAATCAAATACAGTCCCGATCGATGATTCAATATAGTCCTCGGATGATGAGTTGATATCCATCGAGTGAGTAGCTTATGTAATAATAGGTATAGCAGCACATTTCCGCAAACAACTTTGTGTAGATACAGTAGTAGCATATGAGTCATGTTGACTACTAGAAGATATGCAGAATAGGTTGATTAATTGTAAATATAAGATGTCTTGTAATTCTGCATAAGTGAAATGGAGTCAAGTGTCAAATAGCTACCTAACGGATGATCAACAAAGCTCTACCCGACGGATGAGAAACAAAGCTACCTGACAGATGTCAAGAATGTACCCGACGGATGATCAATTCAAATATCTGTTGATAGTGACAACATAGTCACATGCGTTGGGTGTTTAGCAGAAAAATGAGAACAAATAAGCATTACCATTTCTATGCAAGTTATGAAGATTTTCAAAGATACAGGAATAAAGTAATGAAGCAGCATGGAGTTAGAATTGATAGGTTTTGTTTTATTATCCTGTCTAATTACTATGTAAACTTGGTAATATATAAACCAAGTGTAGCAAGTAGAACAAATAACTAAGCAAACATATTTTTAGAAGAGAAATAGAAAAAGCTGTAACTGTTAAGAATTTCTCTGTAGTTTGTTTGTTCACTTGTAAAAGCAGCTGTGAGCTATTCAAGCTTCACAGGGTTCTCTCGATATATGTATATCTCTGGTGGATACATTCAAATCCACCAGAAAGTTTTAAAGACTTGTGTTATTATTACTTGTGTTTTGATTTATACAATTCTCTCATTCCGCACTTTGCAAATCAAACAATTATATATTATTGAGTTAGAACAGTTTTAAAAATCTCAAAAAGAAGCCTGAATTACATTCAACCCCCCTTCTGTAATTCTTGTTGTATTGTTAGGGAATAACAATTGGTATCAGAGCAAGCTCTTGAAGTACAAGGAGTTTAAAGATCACAATAAACAACAAGATGAACAAGAAGGATGTTGGAGTTAAGATTCCATTTCTGGACAAAGACAACTATCACCACTGGAAGGTGACGATGCACGTACATCTCCTTTCTCAAGATGAGGCCTATGTGGATTACATAGAGAGAGGTCCTCATGTACCAATGAGAGGTGCAACAGGAAATGAACCATCTGTTCTCAAGCCTAGGCATGAATGGTCAGATCCTGATATTGAGCAAGTCATGTTAGACAAGAAGGCCATGAATATATTATTCAATGGAGTTGATCGTGATATGTTTGATAACATCATCAACTGCAAAACAACCAAGGAGGTTTGGGACACAATTCAGATTATTTGTGATGGTACTAAGCAATTAAGGGAAAATAAGATACAGCTGCTAATTCAGCAATATGAGCACTTTCATTGTGAAGATAGTGAGTCTTTCACTGACATTTTTAGTAAATTTCAAAAACTATTAAATGCTCTGAAGTTGCATGGAAGAGTCTATCAAACAAAAGACTCCAATCTCAAGTTCCTTAAATCTCTTCTAAAGGAATGGAAACCTGTGACAGTCTCATTGAGAAATTCTCAAGACTACAAGGAGTTTACCTTGGAGAGATTGTATGACATCCTGAAAACTTATGAGCTTGAAATAGAGCAAGATTAGAGGATGGAGAAAGGAAGGAAGAAAGAAGGGTCCATAGCACTGGTTGCTGAGTTAGAGAAAGAGAAAGAGATGAAGGTAGAAGCTGTTGAGTCTACTTAAAAGGCCTGTGAGAATAAGGGTAATGGGCTGGTAGCCGAAAATGAAGACAATTTGAGCCAAGATGACATGGATGATATTGATGAGCATTTAGCTTTTCTTTCCAGAAGATTTTCCAAGCTCAAGTTCAAAAAGAACTTTGGAGCAGCCAAGCTAAATAGAAACATGGTGGACAAATTTAAATTCAAATGTTTCAAATGTGGATTGGCAGGGCACTTTACCAGTGAGTGTAGAAAGTCTAATTCCAGCAAAAAGAAGTTTGAGCCTGTTGATTATAAACAGAAGTATTTTGAGTCGCTCAAGCAAAAGGAAAGCGCTTTCATTACACAGGAAAATGACTGGGCAACTGATGGTTTGGATGAAGATGAGGATGTCAGCTATGTCAATCTAGCCCTAATGGCCAAGTCTGATGAAACAGAAACTAGTTCTTCAAGTAATCAGGTAATCACCACTAACCTAGCACATTTATCTAAAGCTGAGTGTAATGATGTAATTAATGACATATCTATAGAATTATATCACTTGCATGTTACACTTAAGTCACTCACTAAAGAAAATGCTAAGGGAGAATAATTCAGATTATTTGTGATGGTACTGAGCAAGTAAGGGAGAATAAGATACATCTGCTAATTCAGCAATATGAGCACTTTCATTGTGAAGATAGTGAGTCTCTCACTGACATTTTTAGTAAATTTCAAAAACTACTAAATGCTCTGAAGTTGCATGGAAGAGTCTATCAGACAAAAGACTCCAATCTCAAGTTCCTTAGATCTCTTCTAAAGGAATGGAAACCAGTGACAATCTCATTGAGAAATTCTCAAGACTACAAGGAGTTTACCTTGGAGAGACTGTATGGCATCCTGAAAACTTATGAGCATGAAATAGAGCAAGATGAGAGGATGGAGAAAGGAAGGAAGAAAGAAGGGTCCATAGCACTGGTTGCTGAGTTAGAGAAAGAGAAAGAGATGAAGGTAGAAGCTGTTGAGTCTACTTCAAAGGCCTGTGAGAACAAGGGTAAAGGGCTGGGAGCCGAAAATGAAAACAATTTGAGCCAAGATGACATGGATGATATTGATGAGCATTTAGCATTTCTTTCCAGAAGATTTTCCAAGCTCAAGTTCAAAGAGAACTTTGGAGCAGCCAAGCCAAATAGAAACATGGTGGACAAATCTAAATTCAAATGTTTCAAATGTGGCTTGGCAGGGCACTTTTCCAGTGAGTGTAGAAAGTCAAATTCCAGCAAAAAGAAGTTTGAGCCTGTTGATTATAAATATAAGTATTTTGAGTTTCTCAAGCAAAAGGAAATGGCTTTCATTACACAAGAAAATGACTGGGCAACTGATGGTTTGGATGAAGATGAGGATGTCAGTTATGTCAATCTAGCCCTAATGGCCAAGTCTGATGAAACAGAAACTAGTTCTTCAAGTAATCAGGTAATCACCACTAACCTAGCACATTTATCTAAAGCTGAGTGTAATGATGCAATTACTGACATGTCTATAGAATTATATCACTTGCGTGTTACACTTAAGTCACTCACTAAAGAAAATGCTAAACTTAAAGAGAACAATGTGTTTTTAAGTGAGAGGAATAATGTGCTAGAATCTCAGTTTATTGAATTTGAAAATTTGAGAATTGAGTGTAAGATTGCTAAGGATGAATTAACTGAGTCCTTGAAGAAAGAAGAGATTTTGAAGAAGCAACTTGAACGAGAATAAGAGGTGATTAAGGCATGGAAATCATCCAGAGATGTTCATGCTCAAATCACAAAAGTTCAAGGTATTGAGTCCTTTTGTGATGCAGCCTGGAAAAAGAGTAAGGAGAAACTGGAATCCAATTTGGTTGAAGGATTGCTAACAGATGTGGACTCGACGGATGATGAGAGTCATCCGTCGGATAATCAAAAGGATTATCCGTTGAGTGACACAAATCCTCATTCGTCGGCTGTAAGCAAACCTTTGAGCAAAACCAAGCTGACCAAGCTGAATGAGAAATATGGATCAGTTTCCAAAAACTTTATTCCAGGAGAATCAAGTCAAGTGAGGAAGGAGAAGAAAGTTAATGTTGGTCATATGTATATCAAGCAATTGAATGAAAGATTGGAGAAGATCAAGATTAAAACAGAAGCTAAAAGGAAAAACAATAGAAAATGGGAAAGTAGGGATTAACAAACATAACAACTACACACCTGATAAATATGCTCCAAGAAAAATATGTGTTAAGTGTGGTAGTGTTAATCATTTATCTGTTAATTGAAAACTTGCCATGCCAACTCCCATATATGTACCCTCTTCTTTTCCCAACATTACTGCCATGCCTTCTATGCCTATGAATGTTATGTCTGCTCAGAATATGAATGCACAATTTACTAATATGCCATTTGCACTTAATCATTATTATGCTGCATTCAGTATGCCTCAAATGCCATTTAGCATGACTTACTGGAATAACATGCTTGCAAATAACATGCCTTTCCCTGTCAATCAAAGTGTGCATGATAATTCTGTATTAATGACTGGTTTCAAAGGTCCAACTCAAATGACTAAGGATGAATCAGAAATTCCCAAGTCAAATGAGATCAAACCTAAGAAACCAAAGAAGAAACCTAACAAGGCAGGACCCAAGGAAAGAAAGCTAAGAAACCAAGGATGAATCAGAAATTCCCAAGTGAAATGAAACCCAAGGATGAATCAGAAATTCCCAAGTCAAATGAGATCAAACCTAAAAAACCAAAGAAGAAAGCTAACAAGGCAGGACCCAAGGAAACTTGGGTACCAAAATCAACTTGATTTGGTTTTGTTATGTGCAGGGAAACATAAAGAATCTTTGGTACCTGGATAGTGGTTGTTCAAGGCACATGACTGGAGATTCTACCCTACTCACAGAGTTCAAGGAGAGAGCTAGCCCAAGTATTACCTTTGGAGATTACAGCAAGGGTTATACTGTGGGATATGGCTTGATTTCAAAAGACAATGTCATCATTGAGGAGGTTGCCCTAGTGGATGGTCTCAAGCATAATTTGTTGAGTATCAGCCATCTTTGTGATAAGGGAAATTCGGTAACCTTCAACTCAGAAGCCTGTGTTGTGACAAAAAAAAGGAACAACAAAGTGGTTCCCACTGGTTTGAGAAGAGAAAATGTGTATCTAGCTAACTTCAACTCATCAAATGCAGAATCTGTTACTTGTCTTCTCAGTAAAGCAAGTCAAGATGAAAGTTGGCTATGGCACAAGAAGTTGTCCCATAACTTCAAGATCATGAATGAGCTTGTCAAGAAAGAACTGGTTAGAGGTATTCCTCAAGTGGATTTTTCTAAGGATGGACTATGCGATGCCTGCCAAAAGGGAAAGCAGATTAAAGCATCATTCAGAAAGAAGCTTGATTCAACAATTAAAGAACCTTTGCAATTGCTATACATGGATTTATTTGTACCAGTCAATGTGTTGTCCATCTCAAGGAAAAGATTTTGCCTAGTAATTGTAGATGATTTCTCAAAGTTCTCTTGGACATATTTCCTAAAGTCTAAAAATGAGGCTAGTGAAATCATTATCAATCACATAAGGCAAGTCAACAATCATCCTGATTTTAAAGTAAGAAGAATCAGGAGTGAAAATGGAACTGAGTTCAAGAATTATGTGATAAGATCATTTTGTGAAAAGAATGGGATAATGCATGAGTTTTCTGCAGCAAGAACTCCATAACAAAATGGAGTAGTGGAAAGAAAGAACAGATCTCTTATTGAAGCTGCCAGGACAATGCTTGAAGAATCAAAGTTACCAATATATTTCTGGGCTGAAGCTGTGAATACTTCCTGTTACACTCAGAATATTTCTTTGATTAATCAAGCAAAGTGTATGACACCCTACCAATTGTTCAAGAATAAGAAGCCAACTCTAAATTTTCTTCAAGTCTTTGGCTACAAATGTTATATCTTGAGAAATCAAACTGATCAACATGGGAAGTTTGATGCTAAAGCAGATGAAGGATTTTTTGTTGGATATGCTGTGGAAAAAGCATATAGAGTCTACAATATGAGAACAAGAATTGTTATGGAATCAATAGATGTTGTGTTTGATGATAAAAAGATTGAAGGACTGCAAGATGAAGATTCTCATGAAAGCCTCAAGTTTGATAATGTGGAGATGGTTAGTGATGACAGTGATGATGAAAGTGATCAAGAAATAATGAATAAGGATAATGCAGAAAAATCTACAACTAATGAAGCATATAATTCAACATCTATCGAGTTGCAAAATGCTTCATCCATCGGGAGACAATCTGCCTTATCCGTCGGGAGACAACCAGCTTCATCCGTCGGGACATAAAATGCACCATTCGTCGGGTCATTAAGAGAAGCTGAAAGTTAGAATAGATCACTAACTGAAAATTCCCATTTCTCAAGGCAAAGATTCACAAACTCAGGGGGAGTTTCTAATATTCAAAACTCAGTCACACTTCAAGACAACAATGAGGCCTCTTCAGCTAGAGCTAATTTACCCCAACAAAGAAAATGGACAAAAGATCACCCCTTTGAGCTCATCATTGGTTATGTGTCTTCTAGAGTTCAAACAAGGAGAACAACTCAAGAAGAATGTCTATACAGCAGCTTTCTATCTAAGGAAGAACCAAAAAAGGTAGAAGAAGCTTTGTTCGATCCTGATTGGATTTTAGCTATGCAGGAGGAGCTAAACAAATTTGAAAGGAATAAAGTATGGAAGCTGGTACCCAAGCCTAAAGGAAAGAATCCAATTGACACCAAATGGGTATTCAGAAACAAGATGTACGAAAATGGAATAGTAGTAAGGAACAAAGCTAGATTGGTTGCTAAGGGCTATTGTCAATAAGAAGGAATAAATTTTGATGAAACTTTTGCTCCTGTTGCAAGACTTGAAGCTATCAGAATTTTCTTAGCCTATGCAGCTCATGCTAATTTCAAGGTCTATCAAATGGATGTCAAAAGTGCTTTTCTGAATGGAGATTTGAAGGAGGAAATCTATGTTAGTCAGCCTCCTGGTTTTGAAGATCCAAACTTCCCAAATCATGTTTTCTACCTTTTAAAAGCACTTTATGGACCGAAGCAAGCACCTAGAGCCTAGTATGACACTTTATCAAAGTTTCTTTTGGAAAACCACTTCACAAGAGGTATTGTTGATAAAACTTTATTCTTTAGAAATGTTAATGGCTCTAGTATACTTGTTCAAATTTATGTAGATGATATTATATTTGGCTCTACAGATGAAAAACTTTGCAAAAAGTTTGCCAAATCGATGCAAAGTAAGTATGAAATGAGCATGATGGGAGAACTAACTTACTTTCTTGGTTTGCAAGTTAAGCAAGTTAGTGATGGAATATTCATTAGTCAAACTAAATACATTCATGATCTTTTAAAGAAGACTGATCTAATGGATTGCACATCTGCAAAAACTCTCATGGCCACTACAACTAAGCTTGAATTAAACACTACTGAAAAGTCTGTGGATATTTCAAGTTATAGGGGCATGGTGGGCTCACTTCTGTACTTAACAGCTATTAGGCCAGATATAATGTTTGCTACTTGTCTTTGTGCTAGATTTCAGGCTGATCCTAGAGAATCTCATTTAGTAGCTATTAAGAGAATTTTCAGATATCTCAAGGGAACACCAAAACTTGGCATTTGGTACCCTAGAGATTCTGGGTTTAATCTAACTGGTTATTCAGATGCAGATTATGCAGGTTGTAAAATAGACAGAAAAAGTACAACAGGAACCTGTCAATTTTTAGGGAACAAACTTGTGTCCTGGTTCAGTAAAAAGCAAAATTCAGTTTCTAATCCTACAGCTGAAGCTGAATATATTGCTGTTGGTAGTTGTTGTGCACATATTTTGTTGATGAAAAACCAATTGTTGGACTATGGTCTACAAGTGGACAGGATTCCTATTTTCTATGATAACACAAGTGCAATTGCCATCACTGAAAATCTAGTACAGCATTCAAGAACAAAGTACATAGACATCAAGTACCACTTCATAAGGGAACATGTGATGAATGGTACTGTGGAACTGCATTTTGTTCCAAGTGAAAAGCAGCTTGCAGATATATTTACCAAGCCACTTAATGAATCCACCTTTTCAAGGTTGGTAAGTGAGTTAGGTATGCTTAATTATTCTTGTATCATTTCAGATATTTTTGCAAGTTGCAATGTAGCCAGAAATTTAATTGATTTTTCTATTTTGGATGAAATTTTGGCTAAGTTAAAATTTACATCCCGACGGATGATCATTATCCATCAAGTTTGATCATCCGTCGGAATACAATTTGTCAATAAAAATCAATTATTTTTCTGGAATATTTTATAACTCGACGGATAACTGTTTTATCCTCATCCGTCGAATTGTCTGAATCCTAGCCGTTAATTCTCTGAACATTATCCATCGAGTATACTTACAGTTTGTTAGCATGACAGGACGGATAAGTGACGGAATTTTTGCAGTTTATTCATTTTTTAAACGGCTATTTTGGGCAATTTTTTTTGGTCCTCTATTTCACTTTATTATTTCTTTGTCAGTTTATCTCTGAGATAGTATAAAAGCTAAATTCTTTTTCATTCTTTTCTTTTATCATTCTCAAGATTCAATTGCTCTAATTTCTTTCTTCTCAAAAGCAAACTCTCTCTCTGCAAACTTTCAAATCTTTAGCAATGGCACCTGTAGTGAAAATCATGTCTCAAACCGGTTATATCTATGAGAAAAACTACTTCTCAGCTTTAGTAAACAAGGAGATTCAACAGTCTGGTGACTATCACAAAATGATGGATTTTGTGAAGAACTACAAACTCAACTATGCCATGCTGGAATCACCCACTATTTACTGTGAGGTTGTAGAAGAGATATGGACAACTACAGTTTATAACTCAACAGACAAGACCATCAAATTCACCCTAAAAGGTAAGCAGTTCTGCATAAATAGTGATATTGTCAAAGCATGATTTAGGATTCCTGATAATACTGTAACTCCTTCACACACAGACACTGACATTGTTAACATGCTTAATTCCATGGGCTATGTACTATCTACTTCTAAGTTAAGTGAAATTAGAAGGTTGGGTCTTAGGAAAGAATGGAGTTATCTATGTGATGTGGTAACTAAAGTGTTTTCTGGTAAGTTAGCAATTTTGACTCTATCAATATATCCATGCTTAACATGCTTTACATGCTAGTTACTGATAAGTACTTTAATTTCAGTGATTTGGTTTTGTTTGAGTTAGGCTTTAAGTTAGGAGAACTTAATAAGAGAGGTAAAAGTGTCTACTGTGCTAGATTTTTTATAATGCTTGCTAACCATCTTATTGAAAATATTGTGATTGAGAACCCAACCAACAAGCTGAATTGTTGGGTTCAAGAAAGAAGAATAATTGCAGATTTTAATAGAGCAAATCATCATAAGGAGGTACCCTTATACTATTTTCCAGTAATGGAGGGACCTCTGGTAAGTGAGGTAATTTCTACCATCTCTACTCTTCCAACCTCACACATTTCTTTGCCTTCTAGTGTAGCTATGTCATCTGTGCCAATGACCAAACAGATGCCTACCCAAGCTGCCAAAACAAAAATTTCAAAATCCAAAGCTAAGAAAGCCCCCTCTGATTTCTTTCAAAAGAAATAAGTTGTAAAATCTACTAAACCTAAAGAGGGGAGTGTGAAGGAGGGTAAGAAAGGTGAGGGACAGGGTGAAAATCAAAGAAGCCCTAAGAATAAGGTAGGAGAGGTGAGTGTTTTCCAGCCCAGCCACACTGCAGTTTCTCAATAAACTGCAGTGCTTAAAAAGGATTTAAACTCATTACTAGTTGCATTCTCCCAAAAGGATGTGACTATTGAACAAAGCTCTCAGCCAAGAGCACAGACAAAGAGGGTAAGGGACACAAGCTCACCCCAAACCTATATCGGAAAGAAGAAACCAAAAACCCTTGGGGATGCACAGGGCACACACTTAGTGCAAACTGGTGCTAAAGACCCAGTCACTGCACCTTCTCAAAGTCAGGTTGATGTGGCTCCAATAAATGTGGAGTAACAGCAAAAATCTCTCACAATTGAAGCACCTGATACACCAAATTCTCCCACACACTCACTGGATGTTGACATGATCAATACATCACTTCCAAATTCTCCATCTTAACTCTCTTGGAGAAGCCAAAAATCCAAGTAAGTGAGCATCATCTTTTAGATGATTTGTTGGCTCATTTATTATTCCTTTCTGAGACTGTTGAGACATCTGTGCCAAAATTTTCATCAATCTGCACAGAGTCCGCAATAGTCTCCACTCCAAACTCTTTTATTTCTACTATCCCGATGGATATTCATCATCCGTCGAGTAGTGATTGTATCCCGACGGATAAGCCTAACAGCAGTCATCCATCGGATAGCCATACTACTAACCCGATGGATATTCATCATCCGTCTGGTGTCTCTGTACAACTTCAAATTTCTCCAATTCTTACAAGTGCAAAAGACTTAGTAGTAGTGCAATCACTCTTAGGACTGAGGGAAGGGAGTGATTTGAGTGAGAGTCTGGGTTGTTCCCAGGAAAAAGGAGAGAAAAAAGTGAACAAATGCAGTCCATTTCTTCAGGACTGGCAAAAGTAAGTGAGAGGAGTCCCACCTTAGATGGTGAAGGTGAGGGTGAGAGGGTGGGGAGCCAAGGGGAGCCCTTGATGCAAACAGAGAGAGAAATTGAGAGAAATGCAGGTACTGGAGGAATAAGGGTGGATATCATTGCTAGTGAGTCAATGAATGCCAATGATGCAGACATTGAGAGACTATTTCAGCATAATCAAGTTGTTATAAGTTCCATCTCCTTAGATGTTGAGGCATTTACTCATCCTGTTCCAGCATATAAAATTTTGGTTGGACAGGGCAATGAACATTCAGAAAGAATACTGAACTTGGTGCACACCACCCAATCAATACAAAGAGCTAAGGATGCCATCACAGCTATGCCACCTAGAGCTGATGATGATGTTGACTATGGGACTGGGGAATCTGCTGATTTCTTTGGTGATGCAAGTGAAGAGGGGTCACTGGACATAGGGGGAGAAGTACGCCCTAGTTCCAGATCTGGTATGCCATCTTGGGCATTTTCAAAGCAATGTGATGAACACTATTTTAAGACAACCCTGATTCAACTTATAAGTCAGACACACTCTGCTCTTCAATCCACAACAAATGCCAGCACCAAGAAGCTCCTAAAAGCACACCTTGCTTCTCTTCAATTATAACAAATCCAAGGTTTTCAAGACACTCAGGATGTCACTTCTATCAAAGGTGAAATTGATCAAATGAAAAAGGACATTTTGGAAATGTTGGATTCTAAACTTCCAGAAGCTACAATGCTTGATATTAAGAGACAACTCAGGAAGAATTCTGATCTTGCCACAAAGATAGATTCATTGGATACCAGAATAACTGAATGGAAGCTTCTTTAACAGCTATAAATCTACATCAAGCTCAGCAAACTCAACTGCTACAACAACTAGTGGTTGCACAATCTTCATCCTCCACTCTACTTGATGATAACAAAAAGGGGGAGAAAAGCTCAAGTAAGGGGGAGGGGGAGAAAGGCTCAAGTAAGGGGGAGCTACAGCTAAAAATACAAGTCAACAAAGTGATTGTGCCAAAAATTACTTTCAAAAAGCCGCCAGTGTTGGATAACATTGATCTCATCCTAATAGCAGTTGAAAATCTTGAGTCAAAGTCAAATTCTAAGATGCTTGATGTCACAGCTATAGAGAAGGAACTAAGAGAAAAATTGAGAAAGATAGATGCAAAAATATAACAAAAGTTTGGGCCAATTCAAAAACCAGATAAAGTCTTCAGTCATCACTCTCAAGTCATGAAAATCTCTGTGAATGACATAAGTATGAACTATCTGAAAAAGGGTCAAACTTCCTGCATCAAATCTCCAAAAGCAAATTTCATCATGAAGCCTAAAAGGAACTACTCCAAGTTCTCAAACAAAAATCCTATGGATACTGTGTATGAGATACCTAGGCCAGATGAGAAGAAGCTGTTGGCTAGGTCAGTTGCATTTTACAAGGATCCAGCAGATTCAACACTTAAAAAGAGAATTGCAAAGATCTACAGAAATGGTAAAGAGATATGTGTGGTGGCTGGACACCCTCAGTTTGTAGAAGCCAAAAAGGAAGAGAAAGAGAGAATAAGGCAAGAAAAGAAGCAAGCTTCCTTAGATGCTAAGAAGCTCAAACAAAAGAAGGAGCAAGCTGCTATCTTAGCCAAACTTTAGGCTATGAAGACTTCAACTGAGATCTCTGCACAACCATCTATGATTGCTGAACCTCAAGATCAGAAAATGCAACAGGAACCATAACAGAAAAGAAAATTCAGATACAAGCTCCATTCCAAGAGAAAATTGGACTTTAATGATGGGGAAAAGGAAGACTCTATTCCCAAGAAGCCTACAACTTCAACTCAAATATCAAAACCCTCTGTGGTATTTGAAGAATTCAAAGTGGTGGATCCAACAAGGAACATTCATGGTGAGCCCATAATTCCTAAGGATGAGCCAGTAGACTGGGATAGTTTACCAATTCCTGAGCTAAATTTTCCTATCTTCACAAAGCTAAAGAAGACAAAGACAAGAGCAAGCAAGAAAGTGAAGCCTGTGATTCTCAAATCCAAGACCCCAATCAAAGCTAAATCTACAGTCAACTAGGGAAACATGTTGTACATCTGTGACATCAAGGAGTTTTCTGACATAAACCTTTACTTAGATGAATTGGATGAAATTAGAGGAATTGATTCTCACAGACATCTCCCTGAAAGGCTGGTATTCAAATACAAGGGAGGAAGAGAGATCATATGGACACTTCACAGGATTCTTCTAGAAAGCCAATTTATGCTAATAAAGGTCTACTCTTCATTCAAAAAGAATTTTGGTTACAATGTGATTGCAAGAAGACTAGTTCTAAAGAAGATTGAGGAGCTGAGGAGTAATAGAGCCAAAGATACACTTCTAAAAACTCTATCTATTCCCTTTACAAGAAAGAGAGTGCATCTGAGGCCCTATTAGTTGATGGAATTCAGGGATGAAAAAGGAGTTAGAAGATTCTTCAGATTGGAGGACCAATTGAGTATCTCTAGCAATGAGAATCTTTTGGAAATGCAGGAAATGCTAAATCTCTCAGAAGCTGATGAACTTGAATTCCAAAGACAACTCCATAATCAAATTGAAGAAAACAACAGAAGGCTTGGAAAGAAATCCAGAAAATCAAGGAAATAGATCTATCTGCTCAGACTAAAGGAGCATCTTGATAATTATTGTGAGCAATTTCTTTGTATACTTTGCATTGTTCAATTTTCAGTAAATTACAGCACTTATCAGTTTTATCTACTATTTTCAATTTGTATTCTTAGAGTGTTTTGTTATCATCAAGTTTCTCTTAATTTATGGCTACAATTCCAGTAGACATAAATTGGGGGAGATTGTTAGGAATATGTTGTGAACTTGATGATAATTCACACAAAACACATTAGTAGATTTAACTTAGTGAACTTTGTAGCAATCGACGGATGATCAAATACAATTCCGACGGATGATTCAATATAGTCCCGATGGATGATGATTTGATATCCATCAAGTGAGTAGCTTATGTAATAATAAGTATAGCAGCACATTTCTGCAAACAACTTTATGTAGATTCTGTAGTAGCATATGAGTCATGTTGACTATTAGTAGATATGCAGAATAGGTTGATTAATTATAAATATAAGATGTCTTGTAATTCTGCATAAGTGAAATGGAGTCAAGTATCAAATAGCTACCGAATGGATGATCAACAAAGCTACCCGATGGATGAGCAACAAAGCTACCCGATGGATGTCAAGAATGTACCTGACGGATGATCAATTCAAATATCTATTGACAGTGACAACATAGTCACATGCGTTGGGTGTTTGCAAAAGGAATGTGGCATCCTGTTTAGGAGGAAAATGAGAACAAAAAAGCATTACCATTTTCATGCAAGTAATGAAGATTTTCAAAGATGCTGGAATAGAGTAATGAAGCAGCATGAAGTTAGACTTGATAGGTTTTGTTTTATTATCCTGTCTAATTAATATGTAAACTTGGTAATATATAAACCGAGTGTAGCAAGTAGAACAAATAACTAAGCAAACACATTTTTAGAAGAGAAATAGAAAAAGCTGTAACTGTTAAGAATTTCTATGTAGTTTGTTTGTTCACTTGTAAAAGCAGCTGTGCGCTATTCAAGCTTCACGGGGTTCTTTTGATATATATATATATATATATATATATATATATATATATATATATATATATATATATCTGGTGGATACATTCAAATCCACCAGAAAGTTTTAAAGACTTGTGTTTTTATTACTTGTGTTTTGATTTATACAATTCTCTCATTCCGCACTTTGTAAATCGAATACTTATATATTATTGAGTTAGAACAGTTTTAAAAATCTCAAAAAGAAGCCATAATTATATTCAACCTCCCTTCTGTAATTCTTGTTGTATTGTTAGGGAATAACACAAGGGGTTGTACTCCATTTCATCAAAGAAATTCCAGGCTTTCACGAATTTTTATTAATTCATATTTTTAACAAGTTAGAGTAACTGTAATTTGTTCAAATGACAAACCAAAAATCTTAAAATCCTTGTAAGTTGCATTTTCATCCAAATGACCTTTGTGTTGAACCATAACTACAAGATTATCCATTCCTGCAATGAAGTTATTCAACACTAGGAATGCAACTCCATTCAATTTAAATATAAGCAGAGAAAGATTGGAAACTTAAATCCAACTGGAATAAAAAAAATCAAAATAAAGAAACCTGTTGCTATCAGAATTGTAGTGAAAAGTAATAGAGATTTTGAATGAAACCTTTGAAGAATTTACCAGACAACCTATACAAGTCAAAACATGGT
The DNA here is from genome assembly GCF_009905375.1 of Apium graveolens. Taxonomy (NCBI): domain Eukaryota; kingdom Viridiplantae; phylum Streptophyta; class Magnoliopsida; order Apiales; family Apiaceae; genus Apium; species Apium graveolens. Next base: position 132,023,178 of record NC_133649.1, on the reverse strand, counting down.
TTGAGACCTTTAATGCAAATGAATTAAAAATAAAACAAACTAGGACAACCTTTTTCTTTCTAAATAGTAAAATTAATCAAGGTTTTCTCCCAAACCTTGAAAAATTAACAAGACTAACTATTCTATTCAAGACATTCTTAAACACCTTTAATTCAACTCAGTACTAAATAAAACTAAACAGGGCAATTTTTTTCTTTCTAAATAGTAAAATTAACCAAGGTTTTCTACCAAACCATGAAAAATTAATCTCACTAGCTATTTTCTTTTTAAACTAGGTTAAATTCCTCAAATGCAACTCAATACATATAAAATTCAACAAAATCAATATCTTGATTTTGAAATTGCAAAATCAATCGAGGTTTTTTTTACAAAACATAACAAAAATTATGCAGACTAGCCACTATAGTCAAGACATGCTTAAACACCTCCAATGTAACACAATTCAACATAAATCCATCCGGGGAAACCCGTTACTTTCAAAATGACAAAAGTAATTGAGGTTTTTTACAAAACCAAATAAAAATTACGCGGACTCGCTACTCAAGTCAATGCATTTTATCTATTAAATACATGACATAATTCGATAATCCAATCGCAACTCAAGTCAACAAAAAAAATGCATATCAATCTCTATCAATTACAAGATATGTTACAATGATAATTATCATATTTCTATACATATCTAAATTAACAACTTCGATCCTATAAGTCAGGAACTAACAATAAACTACTCCTCAATTAATGGGACTGTATAAATCAGTAGATATCGATTTGTCATGTGATCTAGTCATACCTTGACAATCTTCAACCTGTTGCAAATCCTGGCTGCATGCAAATCTTGACTGACATGCAAGTCCTGATTGACGTGACAGATCCTGATTCCCAGCAAATCCTAATTCTGATTTGGACAATTTCTCCTAACATATGTCCCATTTCTCATTGCTTGCCTGAGCAGAAGCATTATTTTCTTGTTATATTTTCCAGCCTATATAAATGGAAGATACGTGTATATAGTATAGTGTCTTGTGTCACGTTGAAACTCTTGTTAATATTACTATTTTTCCGCTCTCTAAATTAGCGTTGAAACTATTATCAAGAATATAATTAAGCCGTTCTCTAAACGAATTTCTTACTAGTTTTTACATAAATTTGATAGACTTTACTGCTAAATGGCATTTGAATAAGTCAAAATCTAATTATTTTTCTGTGCAAAATAGGTTTCAAATACTCAAGTTATTCCAACAAGTGTTGTTATTCTCATAAAAGTAACATATAGTTCTATGATTTTAATCAGTTTATTATTTTACCTTATCTATTTTAATTTATTTTATCTGATTCGTTATTGTGTAGGGGCAATGAAATGTGTATGATATCAATTGCATAGTACTTTGTCATGCATAAGGATTGTCCCAAACATTCTTTTGATCTGGATAGTCATTGATCCAAAATTGGGTTTGTATTTTATTTATACAAAATGGGAAAGCAGATATTTGATTTTGCTAGCGAGACTGAATACATTGACGATTGTGATAAAAATCCAAAAGATCTTGTGGAAAATGTCGAACTGGAGAAAAAAAGTCTACAGAAGACTATGCACATGGATGAGGAAGCTTGCGAAAGGTTCTATGAATAACAATGCAATGAAAAATTAAATCGAGATATTGTAATTAGAAATATTTATGTAGTCATCTTTCGGTTGTTGTTTATTGAAGTTTGAAATGTTCTTAGAAATATTATTTGGCTTATGGATTTGCAAGAAATGTTGACGAAGCATCAATTGCATTTGACTTTATGGTTTTATTGTTGTTTATATGTTGTAGTAGTTGTTAACAGTGGTTAAAAGTGGTTACAATAGAGATTCTGTTAGCGGTTGCAATTTTGTTTTAATAAATCAATTTCATGCTTAAGGTTGTAATATGTGCAAGTTGCATAATTATTTTCTTATTTCTGTAATTATTTTCTTGCTTTTATGCATCGATAAATGGGTTGCATAAGTTGTTAAACTAAGCCAAGTTGTATAATTGGTTGATAGTATTTGCAATTAATATACAAGTGTTTCAATTAAGGGGAAAATGCATAAGGGAAGTAAAAATGTTGCATTTTGGGTTGCATTTATTTTTAGATTTTCTTGACCATGTTACATAAGGGGTATCATAAGTGGTTCAAATAAAAAAATAGCATAATTGGTTTCTAATGATAGCAAATTATATATATGATTTAGATTTTAACACTTTGGTTTCGTTACTCTAAAGTTATTTATGCTCAAAATTTGGCTTCGTGCCTTACATTTACCGGTTGAAAGCAATTGAATATTTGGTTGAACATAATTGCCTTACCATTTAGGGGTTTACAATATTTTTAAATGTATATAGTTGAATGTAGTTGTATTTGTAGTTCATTTAGTTGCGTATGTTTGAAAGTAGTTGCTCATGTAGTTGCATATTATTTATTTTGATTAATATATAGTTGAATATAGTTTTATAGTTGATTTTAGTTGTATTTATATGTTATTTTAGTTGTACTCAAAGTTGAATGTAGTTGCAACATTGAATTGCAATTTAAGTTGAATTTAGTTGCAAACTTGTTATCATGTTCTTACTTTTACTTGATTTTGGTTACATTTAATCGCAATTCGTTTCTTTCAGTTGCAAATTTAGTTCCTTTTAGTCGCAATTGTATTTATTTTTAAGGTTTAGGGTTTTATGTTTCTTTGAGTTGCACTAATAGTTGCATTTCAGGTTTCTTTCAGTTGCAAGTGTAGTTACACTTCAGGTTTGTTTGTATTGCACATATAGTTGCATATAGGATTTAGAGTCTGGGAAGTCTTTGAGTTGCACCAATAGTTGCATTTTGTGTTGCAAATACATTTGCAAAGATCCCATATGTCAAAGTTTTGAAATAAAATAATCAAAATAACATATTGTTTAAAAATGGCTCCAAAAAGCTTTAAAAATGCCCAAAATGTAGTTATATTATTTGTTTCTTTCAGTTACAACTGTATTTGCTTTTAGTTGCAAATGTACTTGTTTTAAGATTTAAAGTTTAATGTTTTTGAGTTGCACCTATTGTTACATTTTGGGTTTAAGTTAAATATAGTTGCATACTTGTTGATTATAGTTGAACATAGTTGTTAACATGGTTGCATATAGTTGCAATATTTGTTTAATGGATAAAATTTAGGGGTAAGGTTAATTTTTAGGGTTTTGTGTATGTTTTAAGGCTTTAAGTTTAGCATTTGCATTTTATTTTTTTACTCATTGTATGATTCAACTTGAGACAACATTACAGGGTTCGTCAATCCTCTAATTTAATTTTAGACCCTAATTGAACAGTTTTTAATAGTTTAGGGTTCATCAATTCCCTAGGTGAGCTTTAAAAACTTTTATAAGACTATAATATAATGTACATCGGTTTAGGATTTAGGGTTTAGGGTTTAGGGCCTAAACTCTAGAGTCTTAACCCAAATTTAATATAAGGTTTAGTGATTTTAGGTCCTAAACCTTAGAAACCAAACTATAATCTAAGAACCAAACTGTAAGTTAAGCTTGATACCTAATTTAACAGTTTTTAATATTTTAGAATTCACCAATTCCCTATTTGGATTTTAAAATATTAGAATGTATACTAAGATATCATTTTATTTATGAAGAGAAAACCCTTTAAAATAGCATATTAAGATTGGAAACACAACAGTATCTAGTATTTTGAGTAAAATAAAAAAAATCACAAAATGCTAATGTATGTTGCGTTTAGAGTGGAACGTGACACTATAATGCATTTTTTTCCAAAACTAGACTTGATGTAGCATTTTTTATGAAAAGGTTAATAAAAGGGAAAAACGCAAGACGGTCCTATAGTTGTATTTTTGAGTTTCCTTGAGTTACAAATATAGTTGCATTTCAGGCTTATTTGAGTTGCACATGTAGTTGCATTTATGATTTAAGGTCAAGGATTTTTTTGAATTAATAAATATTGACAACTTGATCATGAACTGACATCGACTAAAAATAAAACAAAAGAAGTCTTGTTACTCCATTTCAGTAACTAGGCTCGAGTTTTCAAAAAAAATCTGAAAATAATTGCATAATTTGTAGGTAATAAGAATCGCTCTACAAAATTCAATTTTGCGCAGAAATCAAATGGAAAGAACTACAACAATCTTTACTATACGAATATAAAACAACTAAACTCAAACTTGTTTTAAAAAAAATCTATAACTAGTCCATATTACATAGACAACATAAATCAACCTAAACATATCTATTAACAACCAACGTTCAACTAAATATAAACGAGAGCAAGGTGTTAGGAATATGTTGTGAACTTGATGATAATTCACATAAAACACATTAGTAGATTTAACTTAGTGAACTTTGTAGCACTCGACGGATGATCAAATACAGTCCCGATGAATGATTCAATATAGTCCCGGCGGATGATGAGTTGATATCCATCGAGTGAGTAGCTTATGTAATAATAAGTATAGCAACACATTTCCGCAAACAACTTTGTGTAGATACTGTAGTAGAATATGAGTCATGTTGACTACTAGAAGATATGCAGAATAGGTTGATTAATTGTAAATATAAGATGTCTTGTAATTCTGCATAAGTGAAATGGAGTCAAGTGTCGAATAGCTACCTGACGGATGATCAACAAAGCTACCCGACGGATGAGCAACAAAGCTACCCGAATGTCAAGAATGTACCCGACGGATGATCAATTCAAATATCTATTGACAGTGACAACACAGTCACATGCGTTGGGTGTTTGCAAAAGGAATGTGGCAGCCTGTTTAGCAGGAAAATGAGAACAAAAAAGCATTACCATTACCATGCAAGTTATGAAGATTTTCAAAGATGCTGGAATAGAGTAATGAAGCAGCATGGAGTTAGAATTGATAGGTTTTGTTTTATTATCCTGTCTAATTAATATGTAAACTTGGTAATATATAAACCGAGTGTAGCAAGTAGAACAAATAAGTAAGCAAACACATATTTAGAAGAGAAATAGAAAAAGCTGTAACTGTTGAGAATTTCTCTGTAGTTTGTTTGTTTACTTGTAAAAGCAGCTGTGAGCTATTCAAGCTTCACAGGGTTCTCTCGATATATGTATATCTCTGGTGGATACATTTAAATCCACCAGAAAGTTTTAAAGACTTATTTTTTTATTACTTGTGTTTTGATTTATACAATTCTCTCATTCCGTACTTTGCAAATCAAACACTTATATATTATTGAGTTAGAACAGTTTTAAAAATCTCAAAAAGAAGCCAAAATTACATTCAACCCCCTTCTGTAATTCTTGTTGTATTGTTAGGGAATAATAATTGGTATCAGAGCAAGCTCTTGAAGTACAAAGAGTTTAAAGATCACAACAAACAGCAAGATGAACAAGAAGGATGTTGGAGTTAAGATTCCATTTCTGGACAAAGACAACTATCACCACTGGAAGGTGACGATGCACGTACATCTCCTTTCTCAAGATGAGGCCTATGTGGATTGCATAGAGAGAGGTCCTCATGTACCAATGAGAGCTGCAAAAGGCAATGAACCATCTGTTCTCAAGCCTAGGCATGTATGGGCAGATCCTGATATTGAGCAAGTCATGTAAGACAAGAAGGCCATGAATATATTATTCAATGGAGTTGATGGTGATATGTTTGATAACATCATCGACTGCAAAATAGCCAAGGAGGTTTGGGACACAATTCAGATTATTTGTGATGGTACTGAGCAAGTAAGGGAGAACAAGATACAACTGCTAATTCAGCAATATGAGCACTTTCATTGTGAAGATAGTAAGTCTCTCACTGACATTTTTAGTAAATTTCAAAAACTACTAAATGCTCTGAAGTTGCATGGATGAGTCTATCAGACAAAAGACTCCAATCTCAAGTTCATTAGATCTCTTTTAAAGGAATGGAAACCAGTGACAGTCTCACTGAGAAATTCTCAAGACTACAAGGAGTTTACCTTGGAGAGACTGTATGGCATCCTGAAAACTTATGAGCTTGAAATAGAGCAAGATGAGAGGATGGAGAAAGGAAGGAAGAAAGAAGGGTCCATAGCACTGGTTGCCGAGTTAGAGAAAGAGAAAGAGATCAAGGTAGAAGATATTGAGTCTACTTCAAAGGCCTGTGAGAACAAGGGTAAAGGGCTCGTAGCCGAAAATGAAGACAATTTGAGCCAAGATGACATGGATGATATTGATGAGCATTTAGCTTTTCTTTCCAGAAGATTTGCCAAGCTCAAGTTCAAAAAAAACATTGGAGTAGCCAAGCCAAATAGAAACATGGTGGACAAATCTAAATTCAAATGTTTCAAATGTGGCTTGGCAGGGCACTTTGCCAATGAGTGTAGAAAGTCAAATTCCAGCAAAAAGAAGTTTGAACCTGTTTATTATAAACAGAAGTATTTTGAGTTGCTCAAGCAAAAGGAAAGGGCTTTCATTACACAGGAAAATGACTGGGCAGCTGATGGTTTGGATGAAGATGAGGATGTCAGTTATGTCAATCTAGCCCTAATGGCCAAGTCTGATGAAACCGAAACTAGTTCTTCAAGTAATCAGGTAATCACCACTAACCTAACACATTTATCTAAAGCTGAGTGTAATGATGCAATTAATGACATGTCTATAGAATTATATCACTTGCGTGTTACACTTAAGTCACTCACTAAAGAAAATGCTAAACTTAAAGAAAAAAAATGTGTTTTTAAGTGAGAGGAATAATGTGCTAGAATCTCAGTTTATTGAATTTGAAAATTTGAGAATTGAGTGTAAGATTGCTAAGGATGAATTAACTAGGTCCTTGAAGAGAGAAGAGATTTTGAAGAAGCAACTTGAACGAGAACAAGAGGTGATTAAGGCATGGAAATCATCCAGAGATGTTCATGCTCAAATCACTAAAGTTCAAGGTATTGAGTCCTTTTGTGATGCAGCCTGGAAAAAGAGTAAGGAGAAACTGGAATCCAATTTGGTTGAAGGATTGCTAACAGATGTGGACTCGACGGATGATTAGAGTCATCCGTCGGATAATCAAATGGATTATCCGTCGAGTGACACAAATTCTCATCCGTCAGCTGTAAGCAAACCTGTGAGCAAAGCCAAGCTGACCAAGCTGAATGAGAAATATGGATCAGTTTCCAAATACTTTGTTCCAGGAGAATTAAGTCAAGTAAGGAAGGAGAAGAAAGTTAATGTTGGTCATATGTCTATCAAGCAATTGAATGAAAGATTGGAGAAGATCGAGATTAAAACAGAAGCTAAAAGGAAAAACAATAGAAATGGGAAAGTAGGGATTAACAAACATAACAACTAAACACCTGATAAATATGCTCCAAGAAAAATATGTGTTAAGTGTGGTAGTGTTAATCATTTATCTGTTAATTGCAAACTTGCCATGCCAACTCCCATATATGCACCCTCTTCTTTTCATGACTGCCATGCCTTCTATGCCTATGAATGCTATGTCTGCTCAGAATATAAATGCATAATTTGCTAATATGCCATTTGCACCTAATCATTATTATGCTGCATTTAGTATGCCTCAAATGTCATTTAGCATGACTTACTGGAATAACATGCTTGCAAATAACATGCCTTTCTCTGTCAATTAAAGTGTGCATGATAATTCTGTATTAATGACTGGTTTCAAAGGTCCAATTCAAATGACTAAGGATGAATCAGAAATTCCCAAGTCAAATGAGATCAAACCTAAGAAACCAAAGAAGAAAGCTAACAAGGCAGGACCCAAGGGCAATTTGTTGAATATCAGCCAGCTTTGTGATAAGGGCAATTCAGTAACCTTCAACTCAGAAGCCTGTGTTGTGACAAATAAAAGGAGCAACAAAGTGGTTATCACTGGTGTGAGAAGAGAAAATGTGTATCTAGCTAACTTCAACTCATCAAATGCAGAATCTGTTACTTGTCTTCTCATTAAAAGAAATCAAGATGAAAGTTGGCTATGGTACAAGAAGCTATCCCATAACTTAAAGACCATGAATGAGCTTGTCAAGAAAGAACTGGTTAGAGGTATTCCTCAAGTGGAGTTTTCTAATGATGGACTATGTGATGCCTGCCAAAAGGGAAAGCAAATTAAAGCATTATTCCGAAAGAAGCTTGATTCAACAATTGAAGAACCTTTGCAATTGCTACACATGGATTTGTTTGGACCAATCAATGTGTTGTCCATCTTAAGGAAAAGATTTTGCCTAGTAATTGTAGATGATTTCTCAAAGTTCTCTTGGACATATTTCCTAAAGTCTAAAGATGAGGCTAGTGAAATCATTATCAATCACATAAGGCAAGTAAACAATCATTTTGATTTTAAAGTAAGAAGAATCAGGAGTGATAATGGAACTGAGTTCAAGAATTCTGTGATAAGATCATTTTGTGAAGAGAATGGGATAATGCATGAGTTTTCTGCTGCAAGAACTCCATAACAAAATGGAGTAGTGGAAAGAAAGAACAGATCTCTTATTGAAGCTGCAAGGACAATGCTTGAAGAATCAAAGTTACCAACATATTTCTGGGCCGAAGCTGTGAATACTGCCTGTTACACTCATAACATTTCTTTGATTAATCAAGCAAAGCGTATGACACCCTACCAATTATTCAAGAATAAGAAGCCAACTCTAAATTTTCTTCATTTCTTTGGCTGCAAATGTTATATCTTGAGAAATTAAACTGATCAACATGGGAAGTTTGATGCTAAAGCAGATGAAGGATTTTTTTGTTGGATATGCTGTGGGAAAAGCATATAGAGTCTACAATATGAGAACCAGCATTGTTATGGAATCAATACATGTTGTGTTTGATGATAAAAAGATTGAAGGACTGCAAGATGAAGATTCTCATGAAAGCCTCAAGTTTGATAATGTGGAGATGGTTAGTGATGACAGTGATGATGAAAGTGATCAAGAAACTGTGAATAAGGATAATGCAGAAAATCTACAAATAATGAAGCACATAATTCAACATCTGTCGAGTTGCAAAATGCTTCATCCGTCGGGAGACAATCTGCCTTATCCGCTGGATCCGTCGGGACACAAAATGCACCATTCGTCGGGTCATTAAGAGAAGCTGAAAGTCGGAATATATCACTAATTGAAAATTCCCCTTTCTCAAGGCAAAGATTCACAAACTCAGGGGGAGTTTCTAATATTCAAAACTCAATCACACTTCAAGACAACAATGAGGCCTCTTCATCTAGAGCTAATCTACTCCAACAAAGAAAATGGACAAAAGATCACCCCTTTGAGATCATCATTGGTTATGTGTCTTCTAGAGTTCAAACAAGGAGAGCAACTCAAGAAGAATGTCTATACAGCAGCTTTCTATCTAAGGAAGAACCAAAGAAGGTAGAAGAAGCTTTGTTTAATCCTAATTGGATTTTAGCTATGCAGGAGGAGCTAAACCAATTTGAAAGGAATAAAGTATGGAAGCTGGTACCCAAGCCTAAAGGAAAGAATCCATGTGACGACTGTGAATTTTGCGACGTAATTAAGAGAATAAAGTGAGATTTATGTGAAGTGATTATAATTATGTGATTAAGTATTGATTAATTGTCTTTTCTGTATATTAAAATCTAGGAGTGTGAATAGAAGCGTTCCAATTTAAAGAGTCAGCTTAGGAGTTAAGCTGTGTTGTCGGGCCGTCAGGTAGAACGGAATCCGTCCCAAAAAAGGGGTTAAGATATTTAAATTGTGAACTATGTGTTATTATGTGAAATGAAATGTTTAAGTAAAATATTGTGTCCTAGTGACGTGTCGGTCGATAATGAGAAGCGTAATTGAAACGCTGAGCGTCGGGCCGTCAGGCTGAACGTGACCCGGTATGCGTAGAAAAGAATAAAGATTAAAGAAGGACAAATTCTGATCGGACATGAGTTGTGATGTGTTCGTATGTGTGTGATTGCTTGTCTGTGTGCATGACTACGTGATCTGTTGATATTTATAAGAATTTAAGGGAATTATTTGATTTAAATAAGGTTTATTTAACCTTCGTACATTTTTATAAAATTACCTGGGTAAGATAAAGGCATGGGATTTGTTCTGTTATCTTCATAATAGTCCTAGAGACTTTTTAAAAATAATAGACGGATTTATTTCATGATCGTTGTTTTTAAAATGATTTTTATGTGATAAAATGCTATTATTAGCACAAACTTGTAAAATTCGTATAAAATCAACCGTACGCTCAAAAGTCTATTGTGAGTAATGGTTGGAAAGCTAATTTCGAGATCTACGTTTTAAAATTGTCAATCGCTATAATTTTCAACTTTCTGAGAGAGATATATTTATTATTCCACCAATATTCTATGGGAGTAAAAAGAGAAAGTAAAATCAATTTAAAAAGGAAATTACTAAATTACTAAATTGCCCTTGTCCTTATCATTTATAAACTCATTTCTCCCCCTTCCTTTTCTTTCTTTCTCCCGTGAACACTTTTCTCTCTTTCTTCCTCACTCTCTCTCGGTTACTCTCTCTCTCTCTTGGCTCTCTTCTCTCTCTCGGTAAATCTCACCAATTCTTCCCAAAATCTCTTGATAAACACATATATGTAGGTAGAAGAGTGTGCATGTGTGTATATCCACTTGCATGTAGATGTGTATGCTCGATGTGTGTGTGGTTACACGAGAGCTTCTCGGTTCTTGTTGTTCTTGTTGATATCATCTTGTTTAAGCATGATTCTTTGCAAATGAATGGTATATGAGATGTGCATGTTAGTTGTTTTAGGAATTAATGGAAAAACGGGGGTTTCGTGGTTGGACACCCTCGAATGAGGGCACCACCGTGAAGCCACCGCCACCGGTGATGAACTCCGGTGAACCGGTGGTGAGTGATGATGCTATAACTGAGCTCTAGCATTCATAAATCTTATCTTTGGTGCTTGCATGTAGTGATTTGTTTAGAACCCGAATGGGTTTTTGATTTCTAAAAAGTTAATGAGTTGATTTTGTTGATTTAAATGGTTGTGGATGTTTATTCTAGGATAATGATGATAGATTAAAATGATTAATGATTTAAAGATTAAGAAAAACGTTTGCATGTGTTATTTCTTGAAAAACACGAATGGAATCTTGATTTAAGGATTAAGAATAAAGTATATGATGTGTGATGTGCTATGTGGTTATGTGTATAAGCTCTACTCGTATATTTGAGTCAAGGCTATAATCGAGCCATCGTAATGAATGATCGTTCTGGGAACGAGAGTTGAGAAACTGATTAAAGTTTTGGTTTTTATTGTAGATTCGGAGCGTGAGGGCATTCAGGCTAGGAAAGGAAAGGGTATACTAGGTTGTAGTAGTTCAACCTTCAGGAAAGCGAATTCAGGAAAGTAACTCTCATTACTTGTGAAAATGGTTATAGAGAGGTTATTGTTCATACCATGTAGAGTATGGAACTGATTAAATAATGAACCCCTGTTAATGACTTGAGATACCCTGTCTTTGATCTTGATAAACTGTTATTGATAAGCTTACTGATTCAACCCTTTGGTAACCTGTCTTTTCTGTTCAAGTTATTTGTTAAGCCATGAACTGTTATAAACCCTATAATTACCTTTACGAACCCTTTTGTAATAATACCTTATTTCTTGATCACCCTATTGATCCTTGAACCAGATATTGATCCTTCTAATTTATGTACTTTGTTATCCCTGATTCAGAATCCTTAGAGTTGTTCCTTGCTTGTCTTTGAATCACTTCCTTAACTTTAATTTCTTGGAATTTGACTTAAGAATGAGTTTCGACTCGAAAGAGTCCGAATGATTTCATATTCTTGGTAATGATAAAATAAATTTAGAAAACCTACCTTTTCCAACTCAAGGTTTTCCAATTGAAATCCTGATGGATTGGATGGGACGTAAGAGGCTAGTGGGAGTAGTCCAGTCAGTGTAAGAGGATACCGGGTCTAGTCCAGTTTAAGGCTGAAATTATGCCGTATGGTACCTTAAAGACCAGATGGAAGTCGGTACGGGCTGATCACCCGTATTATAATGAAATGAAAAGATAAAGTAATCCAATCAAGGGTTATATATTGATTATTTAAAATGGAACTGAAACTTCCTGTTCAGTAATTGATTCTTGAAAATGAAAAATGGTTTATATTGTTGTGAAAAGAGTTGATTGTGATATTGTGAAGCTTAAAGCTCGTGAACCCTGATTTTAATCTGTTGATCATATAATTGGTTTCATATAGTGAAATATTGTTTCTTTCCTTTCTGAAAGGTCTGTTCTGATCCTTTAATGATTTGTGATGAACGTCGGCTTTCACCCTGCTTTGAGCCTTGTTCCTCGAAAGCCCCACAATTTTTCCTTCATAACCCTTTCATAGCCCAAAAGACATAAATCTGCCACCTAGAAATGATAAAGTAGAATGCCCTGAGATTGGTAAAGTAAATTGTGGATCTCATATCATAAAACTGCTTTATAGTTATTTGCTAAGTTTTATACTCATATGTTTTGTTTTAATCTAACCATGGCAGTTAAGCAAGAAGATGGCCAGGCTTAGGCGCACTGCTCGTAAGAGCGTACCTGGTGGTCCCTATCGTGTTGAGGGCTTCCGGTTGCCAGAGCAGGTAGTGGTATTTCTAAGTGAGCAAGCGCTTAGAAGGAAAATTGTAAGTATACAATGGGTTATCTGTCAGTTCCAAGCCGGGATCGACTATGTATATTTACAATTATTTTGGGGTGGTAAGTTATATTTTATGATTGGTAGTTGTAATCTTGTCTCATACTTTATCCTGTTTGATCCTGTTGGTAGCTAATCGGGGTTTATGCTTATTTAGTTATTATGTTAAAGGTGTGTGGGTCCTCATTTCCTAACCCCGAGATTGAGGGCATCACAATCCAATTGACACCAAATGGTTATTCAGAAACAAGATGGACGAAAATGGAATAGTAGTAAGGAACAAAGCTAGATTGGTTGTTAAGGGCTATTATCAACAAGAAGGAATAGATTTTGATGAAACTTTTGCTCCTGTTGCAAGACTTGAAGCCAACAGAATTTTCTTAGCCTATGCAGCTCATGCTAATTTCAAGGTCTATCAAATGGATGTCAAAAGTGCTTTTCTGAATGGAGATTTGGAGGAGGAAGTCTATGTTAGTCAGCCTCCTGGTTTTGAAGATCCAAACTTCCCAAATCATGTTTTCTACCTTTTGAAAGCACTTTATGGAATGAAGCAAGCACCTAGAGCCTGGTATGACACTTTATCAAAGTTTCTTTTGGAAAACCACTTCACAAGAGGCACTGTTGATAAAACTTTATTCTTTAGAAATGTTAATGGCTCTAGTATACTTGTTCAAATTTATGTAGATGATATTATATTTGGCTCTACAGATGAAAAACTTTGCAAAAAGTTTTCCAAATTGATGCAAAGTAAGTATGAAATGAGCATGATGGGAGAACTAACTTACTTTCTTGGTTTGCAAGTTAAGCAAGTTAGTGATGGAATATTCATTAGTCAAAGTTCGTGAGAGAGTTCGACTCATATAGAGTTGAGTTAGACTATTAGGTATAGTCTAAGGAAAGTGTGTATTAGTTAAAGTGAAAATTAGAGTTAGGGTGTGAGTTAGTTGGAAGCTTTATTTAACCCTAACATTGTTTCTTTGTTGCTGTTTTGTGTTTTCTCTCAGGATCCCAGTAGTGGTAGTGATTCAGATTCAGAAATTAGTTTGATCGGTACCCCAGTGGACCCCATTCCACCCTCTCCAAAGGAGCCTGTGTATGTTAGTTCAGACCCAGAGGAGGACCCTTCTGAGAGTAGTGAGATCCCTATACAGATTTCACGTAGAAGTATGTGGATATTTCAAGTTATATGGGCATAATTGGCTCACTTCTGTACTTAACAGCTAGTAGGCTAGATATAATATTTGCTACTTGTCTTTGTGCTAGATTTCAGGATGATCCTAGAGAATCTCATTTAGTAGCTATTAAGAGAATTTAGATATCTCAAGGGAACACCAAAACTTGGCATTTAGTACCCTAGAGATTCTGGGTTTAATCTAACTGGTTATTCAGATGCAGATTATGCAGGTTGTAAAATAGACATAAAAAGTACAACAGGAACCTGTCAATTTTTAGGGAACAAACTTGTGTCCTGGTTCAGTAAAAAGAAAAATTTAGTTTCTACTTCTACAGCTGAAGTTGAATATATTGCTGCTGGTAGTTGCTGTGCACAGATTTCGTGGATGAAAAACCAATTGTTGGACTATGGTCTACAAGTGGACAGGATTCCTATTTTCTGTGATAACACAAGTACAATTGCCATCACTGAAAATCCAGTACAGCATTCAAGAACAAAGTACATAGACATCAAGTACCACTTCATAAGGGAACTTGTGCTGAATGGTACTGTGGAACTGCATTTTGTTCCAAGTGAAAAGCAGCTTGCAGATATATTTACCAAGCCACTTGATGAATCCACTTTTTCAAGGTTGGTAAGTGAGTTAAGTATGCTTAATTATTCTTGAATCATTTCAGATATTTTTGCAAGTTGCAATATAGCCAGAAATTTAATTGATTTTTCTATTTTGGATGAAATTTTGGCTATGTTAAAATTTACATCCCGACGGATGATCATTATCCATCGAGTTTGATCATCCGTCGGAATACAATTTGTCAATAAAAATTAATTATTTTTCTGAAATATTTTATAACTCGACGGATAACTGTTTTATCTTCATCCGTCGAATTGTCTCAATCCTAGCCGTTAATTCCCTAAACATTATCCATCGAGTATACTTACAGTTTGTAAGCATGACACGACGGATAAGTGACGGAATTTTTACAGTTTATTCATTTTTTAAACGGCTATTTTGAGAAATTTTTATTGGTCCTTTATTTTACTTTATTATTTTTTTTGTCAGTTTATCTCTGAAATAGTATAAAACCTAAATTATTTTTCATTCTTTTCTTTTATCATTCTCAAGATTCAATTGCTCTAATTTCTTTCTTCTCAAAAGCAAACTCTCTCTATGCAAACTTTCAAATCTATAGCAATGGCACCTGTAGTGAAAATCATGTCTCAAACTGGTTATATCTATGAGAAAAACAACTTCTCAGCTTTAGTAAACAAGGAGATTCATCAATCTGGTGACTATCACAAAATGATGGATTTTGTGAAGAACTGCAAACTCAACTATGCCATGCTGGAATCACCCACTATTTACTGTGAGGTTGTAGAAGAGATATGGACAACTGCAGTTTATAACTCAACAGACAAGACCATCACATTCACCCTAAAAGGTAAGCAGTTCTGCATAAATACTTTAGATTTGAAAGCATGCTTTAGGATTCCTGATAATACTGTAACTGCTTAACACACAGACACTGACATTGTTAACATGCTTAATTCCATGGGCTATGCACTATCTACTTCTAAGTTAAGTGAAATTAAAAGGTTGGGTCTTAGGAAAGAATGGAGTTATCTGTGTGATGTGGTAACTAAAGTGTTTTCTGGTAAGGTTAGCAATTTTGACTCTATCAATATATACATGCTTAACATGCTTTACATGCTAGTTACTGATAAGTACTTTAATTTCAGTGATTTGGTTTTGTTTGAGTTAGGCTTTAAGTTAGGAGAACTTAATAAGAGAGGTAAAAGTGTCTACTATGCTAGATTCTTTATGATGCTTGCTAACCATCTTATTGAGAATATTGTGATTGAGAACCCAACCAACAAGCTGAATTGTTGGGTTCAAGAAAGAAGAATAATTACAGATCTTAATAGAGCAAATCATCATAAGGAGGTACCCTTATACTATTTTTCAGTAATGGAGGGACCTTTGGTAAGTGAGGTAATTTATACCGTCTCTATTCTTCCAACTTCACACATTTCTTTGCCTTCTAGTGTAGGTATGTCATCTGTGCCAATGACCAAACAGATGCCTACCCAAGCTGCCAAAACAAAAATTTCAAAATCCAAAGCTAAGAAAGCCCCCTCTGATTTCTTTTATAAAGAAATCAGTTGTAAAATATACTAAACCTAAATAGGGGAGTGTGAAGGAGGGTAAGAAAGGTGAGGGACAGGGTGAAAATCAAAGAAGCCTTAAAAATAAGGTAGGAGAGGTGAGTGTTTCCCAGCCTAGCCATACTGCAGTTTCTCAACAAACTGCAATGCGTAAAAAAGATTTAAACTCATTACTAGTTGCATCCTCCCAAAAGGATGTGATTATTGAACAAAGCTCTCAGCCAAGAGCACATGCTAAGAGGGTAAGGGACACAAGCTCACCCCAAACCTATATCAGAAAGAAGAAACCAAAAACCTTTGGGGATGCACAGGGCACACACTTAGTGCAAACTGGTGCTAAAGACCCAGTCACAGCACCTTTTCAAAGTCAGGTTGATGTGGCTCCAATAAATATGGAGTCACAGCCAAAATCTCTCACAATTGAAGCAGCTGATACACCAAATTCTTCCACACACTCACTGGATGTTGACATGATCAATACATCACTTCCAAATTCTCCATCTTAACTCTCTTGGAGAAGCCAAAAATCCAAGTAAGTGAGCATCATCTTTTAGATGATTTGTTGGCTCATTTACCATTCTTTTCTGAGACTGTTGAGACATCTGTACCAAAATTTTCATCAATCTGCACAGAGTCCACAATAGTCTCCACTCCAAACTCTTTCATTTCTACTATCCCGATGGATATTCATCATCCATCGAGTAGTGATTTTATCCCGACGGATAAGCCTAACAGCAGTCATCCGTCGGATAGCCATACTACTAACCCGATGGTTATTCATCATCCGTCGGGTGTCTCTGTACAACTTCAAATTTCTCCAATTCTTACAAGTGTAGAAGACTTAGTAGTAGTGCAATCACTCTTAGGACTAAGGGAAGGGAGTGATTTGAGTGAGAGTCTGGGTTGCTCCCAGGAAAAAGGAGAGAAAAAGAGTGAACAAATGCAGTCCATTTCTTCAGGACTGGAAAAAGTGAGTGAGAGGAGTCCCACCTTTGATGGTGAAGGTGAGGGTGTGAGGGTGGGGAGCCAAGGGGAGCCCTTGATGCAAAAAGAGAGATAAATTGAGAGAAATGCAGGTACAGGAGGAATAAGGGTGGATATCATTGCTAGTGAGTCAATGAATGCCAATGATGCAGACATTGAGAGACTATCTCAGCATAATCAAGTTGTTATAAGTTCCATCTTTTTGGATGCTGAGGCATTTACTCATCTTGTTCAAGCATATGAAATTTTGGCTGGACATCGTAATGACCATTCAGAAAGAATACTGAACTTGGTGCACACCACCCAGTCAATGCAAAGAGCTAAGGATGCCATCACAGCTATGCCACCTAGAGCTGATGATGATGTTGACTATGGCACTGGGGAATCTGCTGTTTTCTTTGGTGATGCAAGTGAAGAGGGGTCACTGGACATAGGGGAGAAGTAGGCCCTAGTTCCAGATCTGGTATGCCATCTTGGGCATTTTCAAAGCAATGTGATGAACACTATTTCAAGACCACTCTCATTCAACTTATAAGTCAGACACACTCTGCTCTTAAATCCATAACAAATGTCAGCACCAAGAAGCTCCTACAAGCCACCTTGCTTCTCTTCAATTACGATAAATCCAAGGTTTTCAACACACTTAGGATGTCACTTCTATCAAAGGTGAAATTGATCAAATGAAAAAGGACATTTTGGAAAGGTTGGATTCT
The DNA here is from genome assembly GCF_009905375.1 of Apium graveolens. Classification (NCBI taxonomy): domain Eukaryota; kingdom Viridiplantae; phylum Streptophyta; class Magnoliopsida; order Apiales; family Apiaceae; genus Apium; species Apium graveolens. Next base: position 132,005,506 of record NC_133649.1, on the reverse strand, counting down.
AAACTTCTAGAAGCTACAATGCTTGATATTAAGAGACAACTCAGGAAGAATTCTGATCTTGCCACAAAGATAGATTCCTTGGATACCAGAATGACTGCAATGGAAGCTTCTTTAACAGCTATACATCTACATCAAGCTCAGCAAACTCAACTGCTACAACAACTAGTGGCTGCACAATCTTCATCCTCCACTCTACTTGATAACAAAAAGGGGGAGAAAAGCTCAAGTAAGGGGGGGGGAGAAAGGCTCAAGTAAGGGGGAGCTACAGCTAAAAATACAAGTCAGCAAAGTGATTGTGCCAACAATTACTTTCACAAAGCCACCAGTGTTGGATAGCATTGATCTCATCCAAATAGCAGCTGAAAAGCTTGAGTCAAAGTCAAATCCTAAGATGCTTGATGTCACAGCTATAGAGAAGGAACTAAGAGAAAAATTGAGAAAGATAGATGCAAAAATATAACAAAAGTTTGGGCCAATTCAGAAATCAGATAAAGTCTTTAGTCATCACTCTCAAGTCATGAAAATCTCTGTGAATGACATAAGTATGAACTATCTGGAAAAGGGTCAAACTTCCTGCATCAAATCTCCAAAAGGAAATTTCATCATGAAGCCTAAAAGGAACTACTCCAAGTTCTCAGAAAAAAAATCCTATGGATAATATGTATGAGACACCTAGGCCAGATGAGAAGAAGCTGTTGGCTAGGTCAATTGCATTTTACAAGGATCCAGCAGATTCAGCACTTAAAAAGAGAATTGCAAATATCTACAGAAATGGTAAAGAGATATGTGTGGTGGCTGGACACCCTCAGTTTGTAGAAGCCAAAAAGGAAGAGAAAGAGAGAATAAGGCAAGAAAAGAAGCAAGCTGCCTTAGATGCTAAGAAGCTCAAACAAAAGATGGAGCAAGCTGCTATCTTAGCCAAACTTCAGGCTTTGAAGACTTCAACTGAGATCTCTGCACAACCATCTGTGATTGCTGAACCTCAAGATCAGAAAATGCAACAAGAACCATAACAGAAAAGAAAATTCAGATACAATCTCCATTCCAAGAGAAAATTGGACTTTAGTGATGAGGAAAAGGAAGACTCTATTCCTAAGAAGCCTACAACTTCAACTCAAACATCAATACCCTCTGTGGTCTTTGAAGAATTCAAATTGGTGGATCCAACAAGGAACATTCATGGTGAGCCCATAATTCCTAAGGATGAGCCAGTAGACTGGGATAGTTTACCAATTCCTGAGCTAAATTTTCCTATCTTCATAAAGCTAAAGAAGACAAAGAAAAGAGCAAGCAAGAAAGTGAAACCTGTGATTCTCAAATCCAAGACCCCAATCAAAGCTAAATCTACAGTCAACAAGGGAGACATGTTGTACATCTGTGACATCAAGGAGTTTTCTTACATAAACCTTTACTTAGATGAATTGGATGAAGTTAGAGGAATTGATTCTCACAGACATCTCCCTGAAAGGATGGTATTCAAATACAAGGGAGGAAGAGAGATCATATGGCCACTTCACAGGATTCTTCTAGAAAGCCAATTTGTGGTAATAAAGGTCTACTCTTCATTCAAAAAGAATTTTGGTTACAATGTGACTGCAAGAAGACTAGTTCTAAAGAAGATTGAGGAGCTGAGGAGTACCAGAGCCAAAGATACACTTCCAAAAACTCTATATATTCCCTTTATAGGAAAGAGAATGCATCTGAGGCCCTATTGGCTGATGGAATTCAGGGATGAAAAAGGAGTTAAAAGATTCTTCAGATTGGAGGACCAATTGAGTATCTCTAGCAATTAGACTATTTTCGAAATGCAGGAAATGCTAAATCTCTTAGAAGCTTATGAACTTGAATTCCAAAGACAACTCCATAATCAAATTGAAGAAAATAACAGAAGGCTTGGAAAGAAATCCAGAAAATTAAGGAAATAGATCTATCTGCTCAGAGTAGAGGAGCACCTTGATAATTATTGTGAGCAATTTCTTTTTGTACTTTGCATCGTTCAATTTTCAGTAAATTGCAGCACTTATCAGTTTTATCTACTATTTTCAATTTGTATTCTTAGAGTGTTTTGTTATCATCAAGTTTATCTTAATTTATGGCTACAATTCCAGTAGACATAAAATGGGGGAGATTGTTAGGAATATGTTTTGAACTTGATGATAATTCACACAAAACACATTAGTAAATTTAACTTAGTGAACTTTGTAGCAATCGACGGATGATCAAATACAGTCCCGATGGATGATGATTTGATATCCATTGAGTGAGTAGCTTATGTAATAATAAGTATAGCAGCACATTTCTGCAAACAACTTTGTGTAGATTATGTAGTAGCATATGAGTCATGTTGACTACTAGTAGATATGCAAAATAGGTTGATTAATTGTAAATATAAGATGTCTTGTAATTCTGCATAAGTGAAATGGAGTCAAGTGTCAAATAGCTACCCGACGGATGATCAACAAAGCTACCCGACGGATGAGTAACAAAGCTACCCGACGGATGAGCAACAAAGCTACCCGACGGATGTCAAGAATGTACCTGACGGATGATCAGTTCAAATATCTGTTGACAGTGACAACGCAGTCACATGCGTTGGGTGTTTGTAAAAGGAATGTGGCAGCCTGTTTAGCAGGAAAATGAGAACAAAGAAGCATTACCATTTCCATGCAAGTTATGAAGATTTTCAAAGATGCTGGAATAGAGTAATAAAGCAGCATTGAGTTAGACTTGATAGATTTTGTTTTATTATCCTGTCTAATTACTATGTAAACTTGGTAATATATAAACCAAGTGTAGCAAGTAGAACAAATAACTAAGCAAACACATTTTTAGAAGAGAAATAGAAAAAGCTGTAACTGTTAAGAATTTCTATGGAGTTTGTTTGTTGACTTGTAAAAGCAACTGTGAGCTATTCAAGCTTCACAGGGTTCTCTCGATATATATATATATATATATATATATATATATATATATATATCTGGTGGATACATTCAAATCCACCAGAAAGTTTTAAAGACTTGTGTTTTTATTACTTGTATTTTGATTTATACAATTTTCTCATTCCGCACTTTGCAAATCAAACACTTATATATTATTGAGTTAGAAAAGTTTTAAAAATCTCAAAAAGAAGCCAGAATTACATTCAACCCCCCTTATGTAATTCTTGTTGTATTGTTAGGGAATAAAACAAGGGGTTGTACTCCATTTCATCAAAGAGGCTCCAGGCTTTCACGAATTTTTATTAATTCATATTTTTAACAAGTTAGAGTAACTGTAATTTGTTCAAATGAGCAAACCAAAAATCTTAAAATCCTTGTTTAAGTTGCATTTTCATCCAAATGACCTTTGTGTTGAACCATAACTACAAGATTATCCATTCCTACAATGAAGTTATTCAACACTAGGAATGCAACTCCATTCAATTTAAATATAAGCAGAGAAAGATTGGAAACTTAAATCCAACTGAAATAAAACAATCAAATAAAGCAACATGTTACTATCAGAATTGTAGTGAAAAGTAATAGAGATTTTGAATGAAACCTTTGAAGAATTTACCAGACAACCTATACAAGTCAAAACATAGTTTGAGACCTCTAATGCAAATGAATTTAAAATAAAACAAACTAGGACAAGCTTTTGCTTTCTAAATAGTAAAATTAATCAAGGTTTTCTCCCAAACCTTGAAAAATTAACAAGACTAATTATTCTATTCAAGACATTCTTAAACACCTTTAATTCAACTCAGTACTAAATAAAACCAAACAGGGCAATTTTTTTCTTTCTAAATAGTAAAATTAACCAAGGTTTTCTCCCAAACCATGAAAAATTAATCTCACTAGCTATTCTCTATTTAACTAGGTTAAATTCCTCAAATGCAACTCAATACATATAAAATTCAACAACATCAATATCTTCATTTTCAAATTGCAAAATCAATCAAGGTTTTTTTACAAAACGTAACAAAAATTATGTAGACTAGCCACTTTAGTCAAGACATGCTTAAAAACCTCCAATGCAACATAATTCAACATAAATCCATCCGGGGCAACCCGTTACTTTCAAAATGACAAAAGTAATTGAGGTTTTTTTACAAAACCAGATAAAAATTACGCGGACTCGCTACTCAAGTCAATGCATTTTAGCTATTAAATACATGACATGATTCGATACTCCAATCGTAACTCAAGTCAATAAAAAACAACGTATATCAATCTCTATCAATTACAAGATATGTTACAATGATAATTATCATATTTCTATACATATCTAAATTAACAGCTTCGATCCTCTAAGTCAGGAACTGACAATAAACTACTCCTCAATTACTGGGACTGTATAAATCAGTAGATACCAATTTGTCATGTGATCTAATCATACCTTGACAGTCTTCAACCTGTTGCAAATCCAGACTACATGCAAATCTTGACTGACATGCAAGTCCTGATTGACGTGACAGATCATGATTCCTAGCAAATCCTAATTCTGATTTGGACAATTTCTCCTAACATATGTCCCATTTCTCATTGCTTGCCTGAGCAGAAGCATTATTTTCTTGTTATATTTTCCAGCTTATATAAATGAAAGATACATGCATATAGTACAGTGTCTTGTGTCACGTTGAAACTCTTGTTAATATTACTATTTTTCTGCTCTCTAAATTAGCGTTGAAACTATTATCAAGAATACAATTATGTCGTTCTCTAAATGAGTTTCTCACTAGTTTTTACATAAAGTTGATAGACTTTACTGCTAAATGGCATTTGAATAAGTCAAAATCTAATTATTTTTCTGTGCAAAATAGGTTTTAAATACTCAAGTTGTTCCAACAAGTGTTGTTATTCTCATAAAAGTAACATATAGTTCTATGATTTTAATCAGTTTATTATTTTAGTTTCTCTATTTTAATTTATTTTATCTTATTCGTTGTTGTGTAGGGGCAATGAAATGTATATGATATCAATTGCATAGTACTTTATCATGCATAAGGATTGTCCCAAACATTCTTGTGATCTCGATAGTCATTAATCCAAAATTGGGTTTGTATTTTATTTATACAAAATAGGAAAGCATATATTTGATTTTGCTAGCGAGACTGAATACATTGATGATTGTGATGAAAATCCAAAAGATCTTGTGGAAAATGTCGAACTGGAGAAAAAAAGTCTACAGAAGACTATGCACATGGATGAGGAAGCTTGCGAAAGTATCTATGAATAACAATGCGATGAAAAATTAAATTGAGATATTGTAATTTGAAATATTTATGTAGTCATGTTTCAGTTGTTGTTTATTGAACTTTAAAATGTTCTTAGAAATATTATTTGGCTTATGGATTTGCAAGAAATGTTGACGAAGCATCAATTGCATTTGACTTTATGGTTTTATTGTTGTTTATATGTTGTAGTAGTTGTTAACAGTGGTTAAAAGTGGTTACAATGGGTTGCATAAGTTGTTAAACTAAGACAAGTTGTATAATTGGTTGATAGTATTTGCAATTAATATACAAGTGTTTCAATCAAGGGGAAAATGCATAAGGGAAGTAAAAATATTGCATTTTTGGTTGCATTTATTTTTAGAGTTTCTTGACCGTGTTACATAAGGGGTATCATAAGTGGTTCAAATAAAAAAATAGCATAATTGGTTTCTAATGATAGTAAATTATATATATGATTTAGCTTTTAACACTTTGGTTTCGTTACTCTAAAGTTATTTATGCTCAAAATTTGGTTTCATGCCTTACATTTACCGGTTGAAAGCAATTGAATATTTGGTTGAACATAATTGCCTTACCATTTAGGGTTTTACAATATTTTTACATGTTTATAGTTAAATGTAGTTGTATTTATAGTTCATTTAGTTGCGTATGGTTGAAAGTAGTTGCACATGTAGTTGCATATTGTTTATTTTGATTAATATATAGTTGAATATAGTTTTATAGTTGATTTTAGTTGCATTTATATGTGATTTTAGTTGTACTCAAAGTTGAATGTAGTTGAAACATTGAATTGCAATTTAAGTTGAATTTAGTTGCAAACTTGTTTTCATGTTTTTACTTTTACTCGATTTTGGTTACATTTAATCGCAATTCGGTTTCTTATAGTTGCAAATTTAGTTCCTTTTAGTTGCAATTGTATTTATTTTTAAGGTTTAGGGTTTAATGTTTCTTTGAGTTGCACTAATAGTTGTATTTCAGGTTTCTTTCAGTTGCAAGTGTAGTTGCACTTCAGGTTTGTTTGAATTGCACATATAGTTGCATATAGGATTTAGAGTCTGGGAGTTCTTTAAGTTGCACCAATAGTTGCATTTTGTGTTGCAAATACATTTGCAAAGATCCCATATGTCAAAGTTTTGAAATAAAATAATCAAAATAACACAATATTTAAAAATGGCTCCAAAAAGCTTCAAAAATGCCCAAAATGTAGTTATATTATTTGTTTCTTTCAGTTACAACTGTATTTGCTTTTAGTTGTAAATGTACTTGTTTTAAGGTTTAAAGTTTAATGATTTTGAGTTGCACCTATTGTTACATTTTGGGTTTAAGTTAAATATAGTTGCATACTTGTTGATTATAGTTTAACATAGTTGTTAACATGGTAGCATATAGTTGCAATATTTGTTTAATGGATAAAATTTAGGGGTAAGGTTAATTTTTAGGGTTTTGTGTATATTTTAAGGCTTTAAGTTTAGGGTTTGCATTTTATTTTTTTACTCATTGTATGATTCAACTTGAAACAACGTTACAGGGTTTGTCAATCCTCTAATTTAGTTTTAGACCCTAATTGAACAATTTTCAATAGTTTAGGGTTCATCAATTCCCTAGTTGGGTTTTAGAAACTTTTATAAGACCATAATATAATGTACATCGGTTTAGGGTTTAGGGTTTAGGGTTTAGGGCCTAAACTCTAGAGTCTTAACCCAAATTTAATCTAAGGTTTAGGGATTTTAGGCCCTAAACCTTAGAAACCAAACTATAATCTAAAAACCAAAATGTAAGTTAAGCTTGATACCTAATTTAACAGTTTTTAATATTTTAGAACTCACCAATTCCCTATTTGGATTTTAAAATATTAGAATGTATACTAAGATATCATTTTATTTATGAAAAGAAAACCCTTTAAAATAGCATATTAATATTGGAAACACAACACTATCTAGTATTTTGAGTAAAATAAAAAAATCAAAAAATGCTAATGTATGTTGCGTTTAGAGTGGAACGTGACACTATAATGCATTTTTTTTCCAAAACTAGACTTGATGTAGCGTTTTTTATGAAAAGGTTAATAAAAGGGCAAAACGCAAGACGATCCTATAGTTATATTTTTGAGTTTCCTTGAGTTGCAAATATAGTTACATTTCAGGCTTATTTGAGTTGCACATGTAGTTGCATATATAATTTAAGGTCTAGGATTTATTTGAATTAATAAATATTGACAACTTGATCATGAACTGACATCGTCTAAAAATAAAACAAAGGAAGTCTTGTTACTCCATTTCAGTAACTAGGCTCGAGTTTTCAAAAAAATTCTAAAAATAATTGCATAATTTGTAGGTAATAAGAATCGCTCTACAGAATTCAATTTTGCGCAAAAATCAAATGGAAAAAACTACAACAATCTTTACTATACGGATATAAAACAACTAAACTCAAACTTTTTAAAAATATATATATATAACTACTCCACATTACATAGACAACACAAATCAACCTAAACATATATATTAACAACCAACGTTCAACTAAATACAAACGAGAGCAAGGTGTTAGGAACATGTTGTGAACTTGATGATAATTCACACAAAACACATTAGTAGATTTAACTTAGTGAACTTTATAGCACTCGACGGATGGTCAAATACAGTCCCGACGGATGATTCAATATAGTCCTGACGGATGATGAGTTGATATCCATCGAGTGAGTAGCTTATGTAATAATAAGTATAGCACCACATTTCCGCAAACAACTTTGTGTAGATACTGTAGTAGCGTATGAGTCATGTTGACTACTAGTAGATATGCAAAATAGGTTGATTAATTATAAATATAAGATGTCTTGTAATTCTGCATAAGTGAAATGGAGTCAAGTGTCAAATAGCTACCCGACGGATGATCAACAAAGCTACCCGACGGATGAGCAACAAAGCTACCCGACGGATGTCAAGAATGTACCTGACGGATGATCAGTTCAAATATCTGTTGACAGTGACAACACAGTCACATGCGTTGGGTGTTTGCAAAAGGAATGTGGCAGCCTGTTTAGCAGGAAAATGAGAACAAAGAATCATTACCATTTCCATGCAAGTTATGAAGATTTTCAATGATGCTGGAATAGAGTAATGAAGCGGCATGGAGTTAGACTTGATAAGTTTTATTTTATTATCCTGTCTAATTACTATGTAAACTTGGAAATATATAAACCAAGTGTAGCAAGTAGAACAAATAACTAAGCAAACACATTTTTAGAAGAGAAATAGAAAAAGCTGTAACTGTTAAGAATTTCTCTGTAGTTTGTTTGTTCACTTGTAAAAGCAGCTATGAGCTATTCAAGCTTCACAGGGTTCTCTCGATATATGTATATCTCTGATGGATACATTCAAATCCACCAGAAAGTTTTAAAGACTTGTGTTTTTATTACTTGTGTTTTGATTTATGCAATTCTCTCATTCCGTACTTCGCAAATCAAAAGCTTATATATTATTGAGTTAGAACAGTTTCAAAAATCTCAAAAAGAAGCCAGAATTACATTCAATCCCCCTTCTGTAATTCTTGTTGTATTGTTAGGGAATAACAATTGGTATCAGAGCAAGCTCTTGAAGTACAAAGAGTTTAAAGATCACAAAAACAGTAAGATGAACAAGAAGGATGTTGGAGTTAAGATTCCATTTCTGGACAAAGACAACTATCACCACTGGAAGGTGATGATGCACCTACATCTCCTTTCTCAAGATGAGGCCTATGTGGATTGTATAGAGAGAGGTCCTCATGTACCAATGAGAGCTGCAACAGGCAATGAACCATCTGTTCTCAAGCCTAGGCATGAATGGTCAGATCCTGATATTGAGCAAGCCATGTAAGACAAGGCCATGAGTATATTGTTCAATGGAGTTGATGGTGATATGTTTGATAACATCATCAACTGCAAAACAGCCAAGGAGTTTTGGGACATAATTCAGATTATTTGTGATGGTACTGAGCAAGTAAGGGAGAATAAGATACAGTTGTTAATTCAGCAATATGAGCACTTTCATTGTGAAGATAGTGAGTCTCTCACTGACATTTTTAGTAAATTTCAAAAACTACTAAATGCTCTGAAGTTGCATGAAAGAGTCTATCAGAAAAAAGACTCCAATCTCAAGTTCCTTAGATCTCTTCTAAAGGAATGGAAACCAGTGACAGTCTCACTGAGAAATTCTCAAGACTACAAGGAGTTTACCTTGAAGAGACTGTATGGCATCCTGAAAACTTATGAGCTTGAAATAGAGCAAGATGAGAGGATGGTGAAAGGAAGGAAGAAAGGAGGGTCCGTAGCACTGGTTTCTGAGTTAGAGAAAGAGAAAGAGATGAAGGTAGAAGCTGTTGAATCTACTTAAAAGGCTTGTGAGAACAAGGGTAAAGGGCTGGTAGCCGAAAATGAAGACAATTTGAGCCAAGATTACATGGATGATATTGATGAGCATTTAGCTTTTCTTTCCAGAAGATTTGCCAAGCTCAAGTTCAAAAAGAACTTTGGAGCAGCCAAGCCAAATAGAAACATGGTGGACAAATCTAAATTTAAATGCTTCAAATATGGCTTGGCAGGGCACTTTGCCAATAAGTGTAGAAAGTCAAATTCCAGAAAAAAGAAGTTTGAGCCTGTTGATTATAAACAGAAGTATTTTGAGTTACTCAAGCAAAAGGAAAGGGCTTTCATCATACAGGAAAATGACTGGGCAGCTGATGGTTGGATGAAGATGAGGATGTCAGCTATGTCAATCTAGCCCTAATGGCCAAGTCTGATGAAACAGAAACTAGTTCTTCAAGTAATCAGGTAATCACCACTAACCTAGCACATTTATCTAAAGCTGAGTGTAATGATGCAATTAATGACATGTCTATAGAATTATATCACTTGCGTGTTACACTTAAGTCACTCACTAAAGAAAATGCTAAACTTAAAGAAAACAATGTGTTTTTAAGTGAGAGGAATAATGTGCTAGAATCTCAGTTTATTGAATTTGAAAATTTGAGAATTGAGTGTAAGATTGCTAAGGATGAATTAACTGAGTCCTTGAAGAAAGAAGAGATTTTGAAGAAGCAACTTGAACGAGAACAAGAGGTGATTAAGGCATGGAAATCATCCAGAGATGTTCATGCTCAAATCACTAAAGTTCAAGGTATTGAGTCCTTTTGTGATGCATCCTCGAAAAAGAGTAAGGAGAAATTGGAATCCAATTTGGTTGAAGGATTGCTAACAGATGTGGACTCGACGGATGATGAGAGTCATCCGTCAGATAATCAAAAGGATTATCCGTCGAGTGACACAAATCCTCATCCGTCGGCTATAAGCAAACCTGTGAGCAAAGCCAAGCTGACCAAGCTGAATGAGAAATATGGATTAGTTTCCAAAAATTTTGTTCCAGGAGAATCAAATCAAGTGAGGAAGGAGAAGAAAGTTAATGTTGGTCATATGTCTATCAAACAATTGAATGAAAGATTAGAGAAGATCGAGATTAAAACAGAAGCTAAAAGGAAAAACAATAGAAATGGGAAAGTAGGGATTAACAAACATAATAACTATACACCTGATAAATATGCTTCAAGAAAAATATGTGTTAAGTGTGGTAGTGTTAATCATTTGTCTTTTAATTGGAAACTTGCCATGCCAACTCCCATATATGTACCCTCTTCTTTTCCCAACATGACTGCCATGCCTTCTATGCCTATGAATGCTATGTCTGCTCAGAATATGAATGCACAATTTGCTAATATGTCATTTGTACCTAATCATTATTATGCTGCATTCAGTATGCCTCAAATGCCATTTAGCCTGCCTTAGTGGAATAACAAGCTTGTAAATAACATGCATTTCCCTGTCAATCAAAGTGTGCATGATAATTATGTATTAATGACTAGTTTCAAAGGTCCAACTCAAATGACTAAGGATGAATCAGAAATTCCCAAGTCAAATGAGATCAAACCTAAGAAACCAAAGAAGAAAGCTAACAAGTCGTTCAATTCAACGGATCTAACCATCTCAATCGAATTCAAAGCTACTAATTTTTTGATTGGAACAAAAAATTTCTATGATTTCCAATGAATCACAATGAATTTGATATTAATTTGATACAGAGTTGTTGAAATCAAAGTTGTAGTTGAGTGAAGAGTGAAAAGCAGCAATACTAAAGTAACCTAGCAAGTGATTTAATTCGCGTATAATATTTGACGTATCTTTGCAATTTTTAAAGAAAAAGTAAAAGTGTAAATTATTCTAAAAAGAAAAGGTAAAATTGCAAAAAATTACTTTTTAATGTATTTTTATGAAAACCCCCCAAAAAAATTTCAGTTCAAATTAAGTTAAAAAATAACACCGATACTAAAAAAATTTATGTGCATTGCACATGATTTAAGTGGTTGGTCAGTCAATTTTAATTGATATTTAAGTCAATTTCTTCTACCATTTTGAATTCTGATTCATAGCGAACTTTATATTATTCTCAGTGAACTCTATATTACTCTGATTGATATTAAATTCAAATTATTCTACTAATAAAAATTCTAATTCATATTAAAATTTATATTATTCTAATTGATTTTGAAGTCGACTTATTCTACTAATTTTAATTTTTATGTATTTAAATTCTAAAATAATCTTTAATATAACAATCAATTTAATTAAATATAAAATATATATTATGATATCTATTATAGATATCTATATAAGTAATATTAATCGATAGTTTGTTGCATTATATAATGGTTTCGAGATAAAACAAAGTAATCTACACTTTTTTATCCAGATTAAAACAAAAATATGCTATTGGTCCGGACTAAAATAAAATTGATATGGGCCTGAAATTAGCCTAGAGACATAATAAATGTTGAATTTATTAAACCTAATATGGTCCAATAACAAAGCCCAGTTAATGAGGCCCGAAGCCATAACTGTTTATTAATTTCGTAAATAATAAATAGGGTAAATTAACAGCTCATTAAATGTGTCCAATAAAGGAGACAATTCTGTGAAAAGTAGTCTCCAAGGCACCTAAACCAATAAGGAATCTGCTTCCCAAATTTAGGACTCCAATGTCCATTCAAAGATGAAGACTTGCTCACCAAGTCTCCTAACCCTAGTTCAATACATGAACATCCAACATCTATATAAAAGGTCTCACCCCTCCATTCAAAACTACGTTTTGGCTTGATTCTCTAAATATACAAAGATACGTAAGCATCTTGTGATGGCAGTTTTTAGCCACGAAACACAAGCACAACTATTAAAGGGCTTGAGCTCACGAACCCTAGAATTAAAATACGCATAATAAATATAACTTAGTTTTTTATCCATAACATTTTGCGCCTTATGTGGAAAGAAGACAACAACTATGAAAAAGATGCGGAACTCTCAAAATCCACTACATTCCACCCTCAACACTCAAGGGGGAGAACTTTCAGGAATGGAGATCCTTGCAACCCAACCATCAACTCAAGAATAAATTTCCCACTTAATGTAACTCAAGGAGAGAAATCACAATTGCAGATGGTGCATGCTCACATAAGCACCCGCACACCTAGATTTCAAATGGCTACGACTGTGATTCCAGCCACCACTAACCTGCTTTATGGGAGGCCTATATATCTATAACAGAGATCGTTCACCTGCTAAAGAGATCACCTCACGAAGGAGGCCATCAATAGAAGGAGATGGTCGAGTAAAGAACCCCATTGTCAGAAGGCCTTTTTACCCCAAAGATGTGAAGGGAGGCCCAAACCGTAAATGAGAGAATTTGTGCTCATGAAGCACACATCCAGAAACTTCGGTAAGATTTGAGATCACGAAAAGATTAAAATCCACTAGTCATGACTCAAGTTGTCAGTTCTTATAATGAAGAAATGAATATCTCAACCACCATTATTGGAAAGTAGCCCATATATACCTCTAGTCAAGGGTCGAACTCTCTAAGAACAAGAATTTAAAGGACGGGATCCCGTGAGTGGGACGTGAGTTCTCCATAATAAGAAGGTGAATATATCTATATTTGAAGCCTTAAACCTCCACATTTGGGATGCTAGTGTACCTTGAGGTTGGAGGAAGTGGGCTCTCGCGCCAAGGAGAAGGGCAAGGGTGGACGCCCCAATATATTCATGGCATGGCCCCTATCCCCGAAGATCAAGACTTCTATGCACCTTACTCTGATAGAGATTATGATTCATCGGATGAGGAGGCATGCTAGCACCCAAGGTAAGATTTCCCAAGATATACAATAGAGGATCAAGGCTCATGAAGCCGAGATACAACGGTTGAAGCATGACATGGAGATACACCAGATGCCAAGACCCCAATAGACAGTGAGACCAGGGGATTTTTCTCATGTCATAGACTTGGAAGATCCAACACCGAGACCAGGCGTATATCATTTTTGTGTTATCTGATTAGTGTCATCACCATTGCATGTTAAGGTTAAGAATGAAAAGGCTATTAAATGAAATATTTAATAAAATTAGAATCCCATATTTATGTCATATCATATTCAACCCTCTTCAATCTCCTAGTTAATGTTCTTTAGTATAATCCCTTAGTTAATCTTAGTTATAAACAACCTCAATTTGTTATTCATCTTAGCATTGGATAATAACCATACTATTGTTGCATAAATACATTAATTAAAGTTAACATAAACCAGTCCCTATGGGAACGAACTAGAAATAATTCTATATTTTTTGTGCTAAATATTAATAATTCTATATTACTTGCGATCACGTATACTTGCGTTAATATTAGCGCATGTCCAGCCCTAACAAGTTTTTGGCGCCGCTGCCGGGATTTCGGTGTTAATTTTTAGTTTATGGTTTGTCATCATTGGTCGTTAATGTTCAGTGACTCAGACATTGTTACTTACTAAATTCCTTGTCGTGTTTCAGGTACTCTAGCGAGCGTGTATGCATACGTGTTCTCGGTCTCGTAAGAGAACACTGGATCAAGCTGAGGAAGAAGTTGTAATCGAGGAGAAAGTTGAAGAAGAAATCCTAGTTAAGAAGGAAGAAGAGGTTCTTATTGCAATGGGAGAACCGGAAGTGAATTTGAAGGCTTTGATGGATTACTCTCAACCAAAGATTAATGATATTCAGTCTAGCATTGTTCGACAAGCCATCTCGGCTAATACCTTTGAGATCAAGTCGAGCACGATTCAGATGATACATAACTCAGTTCAGTTTGGGGGTTCTCTGACAGAAGACCCCAACATGTACATTAGAGATTTCATCGAGATCTGCGACACTTTCAAGTTCAATGGAGTTTCTGAAGATGCTATTAAGTTGAGGCTTTTCCCATTCTCTCAGAGGGATAAAGCAAAGTGCTGGATACATTCTGTACTACCAGGGTCTATCACCAAATGGGAGGATCTTGCTAAAACGTTCTTAACTAAATTCTACCCTATAGCGAAGACTGCTGCAATTAGAAACACACTTACTCAATTTGTTCAGCAATCTGGAGAATCTTTATATGAGGCTTGGGATCGTTACAAAGAGATGCTTAGAAAGTGTCCTCACTATGATGCCTAACTGGATGATCATTAAATCTTTCTATAATGGTTTGGGTGTTACTTCTAGACCCATGCGTGATGTGGCATCAGGAGGAGCCTTATGGGCTAAAAGCTATGATGAAGCTTATGAATTGATTGAACTGATGGCTGCTAATAAACACCAGAATCCTACTCAGAGACTATCTCAGGGCAAGGTAGCAGGAATTCTGGAGTTAGATACAGCTACTGCTATAGCTGCTCACCTTAAGGCTTTGACGATGAAGGTGGATTCTTTGGATAATTATGGAGTTAATCAGAGCACTAGTGTCTGTGAGCTTTGTGTTGGTGCCCATGAGATGAAGCAGTGTGCTATTTCTAGTGAATCAGCTCAGTTCGTGAGCAACTTTCAGAGGTCGCAGTAGCCTATGCCAGCCACCTATCATCCCAATAACCCCAATCATCCTAATTTCAGCTGGAACAATACTCAGAATGCGGTTCAGCAGCCTTATCAGCAGTATGCAGCAAAGCAGTACAACCCTCCTAGGCTTCAGCAACTGCAATATGCATCAAGACAACAACTCCAACTGTAACAATCTAATGAAAAATCTGAATTGGAGGAGTTAAGGCTCATGTGCAAGAGCCAAGCAGTGCCTATCAAGACCTTGGAAAATCAAATTGGACAGATTGCCAATGCCTTGCTAAATCGTCAACCTGGTACACTCTCTAGTGACACTGAAGTGCCAGGAAAGAGGGAAGCTAAGGAGCAGGTAAAGGCAATTACTTTGAGGTCTGGGAAGGTTACAAATCCTGAACACTCTCAAGTTTTGGATAAAGAAGCTGTGGCTGAAGAAGAAGTACAGAAGGAAACTGAAGTAGAACTAAGGAAGACTATTGTTGAACACACTCCTCCTGAGGGTAATATAGGGGAGAAACAGATCTATTCTCCACCTCTCTTTCCTAAGAGGCTGCAGAAGAAAAATCTGGATAAGCAGTTTGAGAAGTTTCTGGAGGTGTTCAAGAAACTTCATATCAATATACCTTTTGCTGAAGCTCTTGAACAAATGCCGAGTTATGCGAAGTTTATGAAAGGTATACTTTCTCAGAAAGTGAAGCTTGATGACTTAGAGACCGTTGCTCTCACGGAGGAATACAGTGTTGTGTTGCAACAGAAGTTGCCTATGAAGCTTAAAGATCTTGGAAGCTTCACTATTCATTGCACCATTGGAATAGTGTCATTTGACAAATCCTTATTTGACTTGGAATCTAGCATCAATCTGATGCCCTTGTCAATCTTCAAGAAGTTGGACTTACCTGATCCGAAGCCGACTTATATGACCTTGCAGTTGGCTTACATATCCACGAGGCATTGCGGAGGATGTCTTGGTCAAGGTGGATAAATTCATCTTTCCTGCTGATTTTTTAATTCTTGATTTCGAGGAGGATAAGAAGATTCCCATAATCTTGGGAATGCCTTTCTTGGTTACTGGCCGAACCTTGATAGATGTGCAAAAGGGTGAGCTCACCATGCGAGTGTTGGATCAGGATGTAACTTTCAATATGTTCAATGCCATGAAATTCCCTACGGAAAATGAGGAGTGCTTAAAGGAGGAGTTGGTCATAAAAGAGATATGTCCTAAGTCCAATCATGTATGAGGATTTAGGAATAACTTTTATGTAATCTGTTTTGATTTCATTGATATTAATAAAAGGCTTGTTTTGTTTTTTATTGCGGGCTCTATCTATTTAAATATTTAAATAAGATATACCACAGTTTAGAGTAAAGCTTTTTATGGATTGTGATGAGATCATAATAATGAGACCTAAAAGATGATAACTCTAAACTTAAATAGTTCTTGGTCGTAGGATTACTAACTGGTAATTAATAATCCGCAAAGATCGGTACATACTATGCTTGCTTCATTATGAAGGATGTCGGTTCTCATAGACATTTGTGTGGTGACACTATAGCTAGTATGTAGGTGCTTATTATAGAATAAGTTCACTGAACATGACTCACACAGCTGAACAACTGATGGAGTTCACTCACGTGTCAGCAGTTGTTCATATAGTGATAGTTATACAAGTATCCTTAGACTTGAGATCATCATAGTCATCTTGTGTACACTGAATTATGCTTTGGTTTAGTTCTTAGTCTCAAGGGACAATTATAAGGGCTCTACTGGGTATAGGAATTTGTACACGAAGATAGTGTATGATCAATAAAGGATCTACCCCTTCCAGTATAGGAAGAGAATGTTCAATGCTGATCCACTTATGTTAGTTCAGGAATCTCTGGCCAGAGTGAATGAAATAAGATAGGCTTGACACAAGTTCCATGCCTTGTATTTAATCGTGACATTGTAGGGTAGAAGGAATGAATTGTACGGTAACTACTCACTGAATAGATTCTTGGTATTCTAAGCAGTGAATTTGTATTATCCGGATAGTCGCGATATGCTGAGAAGTATCCCTCACGATGTAGAATAAATATGATTAATTAATTAATCATATTTAATAAATTAGAGAATTTATATAAATAATGATAAAATAGTTTTATTATTATTTATTTCTACTACCGGCTTAATATTGAACCTACAGGGTCACACCATAAAAGAGAATGATTTATTGGTGGAGAAATTAATTAATAATGGCTGATAATTATTTATTTATGAAATAAATAATTAATTGGAAAATTTAATAATTGATTAAATGAGATTTAATTGATTATAAATTAATTAAGAAAAAGTTCTTAATATTATTAATTAAGAATTTAATTTTTGGAAATTAAATCAAGTGAGAGAATTATTTCTAAAGTGTTTAGAAAAAGGATTAATAATTAAAAGGTGTTTTAATTATTAGTGAGAATAATAAAGGGTTAATAATAATAATATTTTATGGGAAAATTTTCAGCTGAAAATTTTGCCTATAAATATACTATTATAGACCCTATTTTTGTCTCAACCAAAAAGATTTACAAAATCCTAATTCTCTCCATCTCCTCCTCCTTCATTACATCGTTTTCTTGGTAGATACCGGTGGAGTGCTTCACACTTGAGGAGCAGCTGCTAAGGATCTCCGTTCATCGTTCTTGGATCACTATTAAAGACCTCCATGTTTCCATTAACGTAAAGCTTCTTAAGGTAAACACATTGAACTGCGAATTAAATATTATTTTTTCGCATGGATCCTGCGGAGAGTTTCGGTTTTTTTTTAAGATTAAATTTATGTTTTCGCTGTGTTTATGTGCTAAAAACCCTTCAATGGCATCAGAGCTACTTGTGAAAAGTTTTTAATTCGTTTATGTGTTTAACTGTTTTCCATATATGAGCATATACGTGATTCGCCATGATTTGATGTTGATATAATATGCTTATATATGTATGGTTTTGAATATATGATATTCATGTGAGTTGTATAACCATAAGATGATTATGTAATCTGTATATATACTGATATATACATGATTTATGTTTGTTCTAATTATGAGAATCATATTAGATACGGATTCTGAATTGACTGCTGCAGATTTGCTGAAATCTGGGTCTGGTGTCCGATTTACGCAAACGAATACCCTATTCCATAGGTAAACGAGCGTCTGAACAAAACTAATAGCTAAAGCTATCAACGACTTGTCTGTAAGGCGTTTGACATCGTTTACTTCCCGTAAACAGTGATTCTTGTTTTTCTGATTTGATTCTGATTTTTCTGATTTTTGTCATATTTTCTTTTTATGATTAGATCATGGATAATATGATATGTTAAGATCAGATTATGTGTTTTAACATGCTTTTATGTGTTGTATGAGCATGGTGGATGGTTATGGCCTTTTGACCGTAGTGGAATGGTTTTGGTTTTGGTTTTAAATACGACTTGCATGTCGTCAATCTTTGTA
This sequence comes from Apium graveolens, assembly GCF_009905375.1. NCBI lineage: Eukaryota > Viridiplantae > Streptophyta > Magnoliopsida > Apiales > Apiaceae > Apium > Apium graveolens. The sequence continues at coordinate 131,986,899 of NC_133649.1, read as the reverse complement.
ATCATAAATCTCGAATGTAACTCAAATTATTCTTGTAAGTTCATTAGATTAGTTTTACTTTCAATCATGTAATGTAATTGAAGACTGAAGAAGGCTATCCAATGGAGGTGATACAAAGAAGAAGACGAGGCATACAAGAAGTCTAAATAAAGAAGAAGACTTATGTAATAAGTAGTTGTATTTATTTCCATCACCATATTAGATTGACCTTGATCTTTATCAAGAGCTTGATAAAGATCACATAGGATGGGGCCATAACCAAACACATTTACTTTATTGCACTTTACATTTACCTGTTTATTTAATTTTATATATGAGATATATGCTTATGTTTACCATGCAATGATAGATTTAGGTGAACTTAAATCAATATAAGGCATGCTCTAGAAAATCTAGAATAGGAATCGTTTCTTGCCTTAACAATAAATATTATGAATATGATCATGAGATTCTTGTGTTTATGAAACACGTAATTGAATATGAATTTTCAATATTGAGAGAAAGGATGATTCTGTCAACAACAGATTTCTATCTGTAAGAAAGGGTTATTAAGTGACGCCTCTTGACAATGCTCCACCCGATCTGGGAATCATCTGATTATCGATTATTGATTTGAAATATTTAATTTAAAAGGAAGAATCTCTTTATAATATGATTATGATTGTAACGTAATATAATCCCTCTAAAATTAAATAATATCAAGTAGTAATTGGCCAATGACATAACGGGCTTGTGTCGGTCATAGCCTTCTAACATGGTAGAAAGTGGTTCTTATTTTTAAATCTTTGTCGTTTCGTGCTACAGCCGAGGGCTTTGATTTCGAAATAAGAAATACTTGTCTATTACATAGAGATGTGTACATTGAATTATAATCTAAAGGTCGGTACGTGTTACATCCGTGGGCCGTTGGAGACTGATTCAATTGTACGAAATGTTGGGTTAGACTTGACTTAGAATATTGAGTTTGTCGTGCCACAGCCGTGACTCAATTATTCAAGAGGCTAAACTTATATTAGGGAATAACATAAGATATAATTGACAAGAGTTGTCTACCTATTGAAAATCACATGACGTTTCGTGCCACAGCCGAGGTTGTGTGATGGAATGTAGGATCCATATTCCCACTAGCATTATGAATGCTTAATTTTCACTTAGGGGGTTGAAAAAATTAGATAAACTAGTGGGAGAAACTTATGAATAAAGACCCAATTCATATAGTGTTTTGAAATGAAATTGAATATTTGCTAAGTGTTGTTATGTGTTTATCATTTACAGATTTACTATATTCGTCATGTCTTCTGCACTATCACTCCGGAGCATACTAGATGCTCACAAGTTGACTGGTCCTAATTTAGCTGTTTGTTTTCACTGTAACAAGTTGGGGCACTGAAAGAGGAACTGCAAGGTTTACCTTGCAGAATTGAAGAAGAAGAAGGGTAGTAAGACTACCGCTTCTGATTCAGGCATGTTCATGATCGAACTTAATATGTCACAAGGTCAAATTTCTACTTGGGGATTAGATACCACCTGTGGTTCTCATATTTGCAATTCGTTGCAAGGACTAAAGGAAAGTAGGACTCTTGAAAAAGATGAGGTGATTCTACGTATGGGCAATGGAGCAAGGGTTGCGGCCATATCTGTAGGATCATTTAGTTTACATATGCCTACGGGCAAGACTATTATTTTGAATAATTGTTATTACGTTCCCTCTATTGTGAGGAATATTGTTTCTATTCCTATGTTGGATGTGGATGGTTTTTCATTTATTATTAAGAATAATGAATGTTCTATCCTTAGAGATAATGTTCTTTTTGGACGTGGCATTTTAAATAATGGTCTGTATGTATGTGACGTAGAGCATGATTTACTTCAGATTGAACAAACTAATAAAAGAAAATGAGATGATGAAAATCTGTCCTATTTATGGCACTGTAGGCTAGGTCATATTAGTGAAAATAGACTGCGGACATTGCATAAGGAAGGGTTACTTGACCCCTTTGATTTTGAATCATATCCTACATGCGAGTCTTGTATATTGGGTAAAATGACCAAATCTCCATTTAGTGGACATGGAGAGAGGGCTGCAAATTTGCTATGATTGGTACACACAGATGTATGTGGACCAATGTCTACGCAAGCCATGGGTGGATTTTCGTACTTCATTACTTTCATAGATGATAGATCTAGATTCAGATATGTGTATTTGATGAAACACAAGTCTGAAGTCTTTGAAAAGTTCAAAGAATATAAACATGAAATGGAGAAACAAACCAAACACAGTATTATAACTCTTCGATCAGATCGAGGTGGTGAATACTTGAATGGAGAGTTTCTAGATTATCTCAAAGAAAATGGTATAGTCTCCCAGTGGACTTCTCCATATACTCCACTGTTAAATGGGGTATCTGAAAGGAGAAATCGAACTTTGTTAGACATGGTTCGGTCCATGATGAGCTATGCGAATCTTCCAGTATTCCTATGGGGTTATGCATTGGAAACCTCAGCATATTTAATGAATAAGGTGCCTTTCGAATCTGTTCCTCAAACACCATATGAGATATGGAAAGAAAGGAAACCGAGTCTTAAACACGTTAAGATTTGGGGATGTCCAGCTTATGTCAAGAAAGTTGACCCAGATAAGCTGGAATCTCGATCCGTAAAATGTAATTTTGTGGGATATCCTAAAGAGACTTTGGGGTATTACTTTTGCACCGATCATCGGGTGTTTGTCTCCAGACATGCTACCTTCTTGGAAAAGGAGTTTATCCTTTAAGGAAACAGTGGGAGCAAAATTGAACTTGATGAAGTTCAAGAAGCACAAACTACTACGGATCAAGTGGAAACACTTGTTCCGACTGAACAACCTTCTGTGGAACAGCCCATTTGTAGGATAGGGAGAGTGTCTCGCCAACCTGAGAGGTATTATGGCCTTGTAATTGAGAATGGCAATGAGTTGTCAATCATTGATGATGACGACCCTGTGACCTATAATGAGGCTATGAGTAGTGTTGACTCAGAGAAATGGCATAATGCCATGAAATTCGAAATGGAATCTATGTATACCAACCAAGTATGGACTCTGGTTGAGGCGCCTGAAGGTGTTAAGCCTATTGGGTGCAAGTGGGTATACAAAAGAAAGATTCGAGCAGGTGGCCAGGTGGAGACCTATAAGGCCAGGCTCGTGGAAAAAGGATTCAAACAAAGGCAAGGGATTGACTTTGATGAAACTTTTTTGCCTGTAGCCCTATTAAAATCAATTTGTATTTTGCTTGCGATTGCTGCTTACTACGACTATGTGATCTGGCAAATGGACGTGAAAACGGCCTTCCTCAATGGAGAACTTGAGGAGGAAGTGTATATGACACAGCCAGAGGGTTTTCTTTCCAAGAGAAATGAACACCTAGTGTGTAAGCTGCTGCGAACCATATATGGTTTAAGGCAAGCTTCTCGTAGATGGAACATCCGTTTTGATCAGAAAATCAAAGAGTTTGGTTTTATCAAAAACAATGATGAACCATGTATATACAAGAAGGTTAGTGGGAGCGCGGTAACATTTCTTGTATTGTATGTGGATGACATACTTCTTATAGGAAATGATATACCGATGCTACAATTAGTCAAAGTATGGCTATCAAAGAACTTTACCATGAAGGACTTGGGAGAAGCATCCTACATTCTCGGTATGAAGATCTATAGAGATAGATCTAGAAGAATGATAGGTCTTACCCGGGGTACATATATCTAGAAAGTGCTTAAAAGGTTTAGCATGGAAAACTCCAAAAGAGGTCTCATACCGATTAGCCATGGAGTGTCAATTTCCAAAAAAATGTCTCCAATACACCTGAGGAAAGAGAGCGTATGAGTAAGATTCCTTATGCTTCAGAAATAGGATCTATCATGTACGCGATGTTGTGTACAAGGCCTCATGTTGCTTATTCAATTAGTGTGACGAGCAGATATCAGTCCAATCCAGGTGAAGACCACTGGAAAGCAGTGAAAAACATCCTTAAGTACTTGCGAAGGACTCAGGACGTTTTTTTTGATTTTAGTGGTGAATCTGAGTTGAAAATAGAGGGTTATACTGACTCTAGTTTTCAATCAGAAAGTGATAGCAAATCCATGTCAGGGTACGTGTTTACTCTGAATGGTGGTGCGATTAGTTGGAAGAGTTCCAAACAGTCTACAACGGTTGACTCCACAACGGAAGCAGAATATATAGATGCAAGTGAGGCTGCAATAGAAGCCGTTTGGATGAGGAAATTTGTTTTTGAGTTGGGAGTTATTCCTAGCATTGAAGAGCCTATTGTGTTGTATTGTGATAACAATGCAGCAATAGCACAAGCGAAGGAACCTAGGTCTCATAGAAATTCCAAACATGTCTTGCGGCGCTTTCATCTGATTAGGGAGATTGTTGAAAGTGGAAATGTCAACATCGAGAGAGTTGACACACATAACAACGTAGAAGACCCACTCACAAAGCCACTTTCTCAGAGTCACTTTGATCGTCATAAAGACAAGATGGGTATTAGATACCAGAGTGATTGGCTTTAGTACAAGTGGGAGATTAAAAGAGATATGTCCTAAGTCCAATCATGTATGAGGATTTAGGAATAACTTTTATGTAATCTGTTTTGATTTTATTAATATTAATAAAAGGCTTGTTTTATTTTTATTGCGGGCTCTATTTATTTAAATGTTTAAATAAGATATACCACAGTTTAGACTAAAGCTTTTTATGGATTGTGATAAGATCATAATAATGAGACCTAAAAGATGATAACTTTAAACTTATATAGTTCCTGGTCGTAGGATTACTAACTGGTAATTAATAATCCGCAAAGATCGGTACATATTATGCTTGCTTCATTATGAAGGATGTATGTTCTCATAGACATTTGTGTGGTGACACTATAGCTAGTATATAGGTGCTTATTATAGAATAAGTTCACTGAACATGACTCACACAGCTGAACAACTGATGGAGTTCACTCACGTGTCAGCAGTTGTTCACATAGTGATAGTTATAGAAGTATCCTTAGACTTGAGATCATCATAGTCATCTTATGCACACTAAACTATGCTTTGATTTAGTTCTTAGTCTCAAGGGATAATTATAAGGGCTCTACTGGGTATAGGAATTTGTACACGAAGATAGTGTAAGATCAATAAAGGATCTACCCCTTCCAGTGTAGGAAGAGAATGTTCAATGCTGATCCACTTATGTTAGTTCAGGAATCTCTGGCCAGAGTGAATGAAATTAGAAAGGAGTTTCTAATTTATATTAAATAGAACTAAGCATAGTGAATGGGAAAGCAAGTGATTAAATAAGATAGGCTTGACACAAGTTCCATGCCTTATATTTAATCGTGACATTGCAGGGTAGAAGGAATTAATTGTACGGTAACTACTCACTGAATAGGTTCTTGGTATTCTAAGCAGTGAATTCGTATTATCCGGATAGTCGCGATATGCTGAGAAGTATCCCTCACGATCTAGAATAAATATGATTAATTAATTAATCATATTTAATGAATTAGAGAATTTATATAAATAATGATAAAATAATTTTATTATTATTTATTTCTACTACCGGCTTAATATTGAACCTACACGGTCACACCATAAAAGAGAATGATTTAATGGTGGAGAAATTAATTAATAATGGCTGATAATTATTTATTTATGAAATAAATAATTAATTGGAAAATTTAATAATTGATTAAATGAGATTTAATTGATTATAAATTAATTAAGAAAAAGTTCTTAATATTATTAATTAAGAATTTAATTTTTGGAAATTAAATCAAGTGAGAGAATTATTTCTAAAGTGTTTAGAAAAAGGATTAATAATTAAAAGGTGTTTTAATTATTAGTGAGAATAATAAAGGGTTAATAATAATAATATTTTATGGGAAAATTTTTAGCTGAAAATTTTTCCTATAAATATACTATTATAGACCCTATTTTTGTCTCAACCAAAAAGATTTACAAAACCCTAATTCTCTCCATCTCCTCCTCCTTTATTACATCGTTTTCTTGGTGGATACCGGTGGAGTGCTTCACACTTGAGAAACAGCTGCTAAGGATCTCCGTTCATCGTTCTTGGATCGCTATTAAAGACCTCCATCTTTCCATTAACGTAAAGCTTCTTAAGGTAAACACACTGAACTACGAATTAAATATTATTTTTTCACATGGATCCTGCGGAGGGTTTCGGTTTTCTTAAGATTAAATTTACGTTTTTGCTGCATTTATGTGCTAAAAACCCTTCAGGTCAATTCTGTGGTTACTTTAGAGCTTGATCAATTGCTAAGGTCCTGATGCCTTAGAAAAGGCCTTGTTGGGGAATTCAGATAGTGAAGATGATGAAGGTGATGAGCAGTTACAATATCTCAATGCTTCTCCCTGGAAGCGAAAGATGGACATGCCTTTTAAATCTATTGGAATGGAGGATCTGAATAAATCTCCAAATCGCCTCAAGCCATCTATTGAGGAAGTTCCTACATTTGAGCTTAAACCATTGCGTGAACACTTAAGGTATGCTTTTTTAGGTGATGCATCTACTTTGCCTGTGATTATTGTATTTGACCTTTCAGGTAGTGATGAGGAAAAACTCTTAAGGATTCTGAGAGAGTTCAAATCGGAAATTGGATGGACTATAGCAGATATTAAGAGAATCAGCCCTTCTTATTGCATGCATAAAATTCTGCTAGAGGAAGGTAGCAAGCCTATTGTTGAGCAATAAAGAAGGCTCAATACATTCATGAAAGAAGCTATGAAGAAGAAAATTCTTAAGTGGCTGAATGCAGAGATCATCTATCCCATTTCTGACAGTTCTTGGGTGAGTCCAGTTCAGTGTGTGCCAAAGAAAGGAGGTATCACGGTTGTGGCTAATGAGAAGAATGAGCTCATTCCTACTCGAACAGTCACGGGATGGAGAGTTTACATGGACTACAGAAAGCTGAACAAGGCCACAAGAAAGGATCACTTCCCTCTACCTTTTATTGATCAGATGTTTAACATGTTGGGTGGGCACGAGTATTACTGTCTTCTGGATGGCTATTCAGGCTATAATCAGATATGCATTGCTTTAGAAGATCAGGAAAAGACTACTTTCACTTTTCCATTTGGTACATTCGCCTTCAGAAGAACTTCTTTTGGGTTGTATGGAGCACCTGCCACATTTCAGAGATGCATGATGGCTATATTCTCTGACATGATTGGTCAGAATATGGAGGTGTTCATGGATGACTTCTCTGTGTTTGACGATTCATTTGATGAGTGCCTGCAAAATCTCGGCGCAGTTCTTAAAAGGTGTGTTGAGACCAATCTGGTTCTCAACTGGGAGAAATGTCACTTTATAGTGCGACAGGGCATTATTCTTGGGCACAAGGTCTCTAGTAAGGGTCTTGAGGTGGACAAACCCAAGTTGGAGTCATTAAAAATCTTCCTCCACGAATTTTTGTCAAGGGAGTTTGCAGCTTTCTTGGTCATGCGTGTTTCATCAAGGACTTCTCTAAAATTTCTAAACCCTTGTACAATCTGCTGGAGAAGGATGTCCCATTCAAGTTTGATGACGAGTGTCTTGCTGCTTTTGAGTTCTTGAAGAAGAGTTTGATCACGGAACCTGTCATAACTGTACCTGATTGGAATGAACCTTTTGAGATGATGTGTGATGCAAGTGACTATGCAGTTGGAGCGGTTCTTGGGCAAAGAAAGAATAACATATTTCATGTGGTCTACTATGCTAGTAAAACCCTCAATGGTGCTCAACTGAATTATACTACTACTGAGAAAGAACTTTTGGCCATTTTCTATGATTTTGAGAAGTTTCGATCTTATTTGCTTGCGACGAAGGTGATATTTTTTACTGATCACACTGCAATTCGATATCTCATCACGAAGAAGGACTCGAAGCCTAGATTGATTAGATAGGTTCTTTTTCTTCAGGAATTTGAATTAGAGATCAAGGACATAAAAGGTACTGAGAATCAAGTCACTGATCATATCTCTCGTTTGGAAGATCCAAGTGCAACTTCACAGGATAAGACATCGATAAATGAGTCCTTTCCCGATTAGCAGCTATTTGGAGTGCAAGAGGAAGAACCATGGTTTGCAGAAATTTTGAACTACCTTGTGAGTAATATCATGCCTCCGGACTTATCTTATGCTTACAGGAAGAAGTTTCTTCATAAGGTGAAGTGGTACATGTGGGATGAGCCATATTTGTTTAGGCAAGGAGCTGACCTTATTTTCAGGAGATGTATTCCATATAGCGAAATGGGGGGAATCTTGTGAAACTGTCATTCGACTATTTATGGAGGCCGCTATGGTGGAGAGAAGACAACAGCTCGTGTCCTTCAAGTGGGATTCTTCTGGCCTACATTGTTTAAGGATGCGCATCACTTAGTTTTGAAGTGTGATCGATGCTAGAGTGTGGGTAATATGTCAAAAAAGGATGAGATGCCTCTTAATGTGCTTCTCGAGATTGAGGTCTTCGATATTTGGGGAATCGACTTCATGGAGCCGTTTGTCTCATCTTGCAATAATCAGTATATCTTGTTGGCGGTCGATTATGTGTCGAAATGGGTTGAAGTCAAGCCTTTACCGACAAATGATCCGAAGGTAGTGCTTAATTTTCTTTATAAGCAGATATTCACACGATTTGGGACTCCAAGAATCATAATCGGTTACGAGGGATCGCATTTTTGCAATCGCAAGTTCACTGCTATGATGCAAACGTATAATGTGAATCATCATCGCGACAGGCTACCATCCTCAGACTAATGGTCAAGCTGAGGTGTCTAACAGAGAGATCAAGTGTATTCTAGAGAAAGTTGTGTGTCCATCAAGGAAGGATTGGTCTTTGAAGCTTGATGAAGCTGTTTGGGCATATAAAACAGCATACAAGACTCCGTTAGGAATGTCACCGTTTCAATTGGTTTATGGTATGGGGTGTCATTTGTCTATAGAGCTCGAACATAAAGCGTATTGGGCTTTGAAGAAGTTGAACCTTGATTTGGATGCAGCTGGTAAGAAAAGAATGCTTCAATTGAATAAACTCGACGAATTTCGACTTCAAGCGTATGAAAACAACAAAATGTATAGGGAGAAAGACAAAAGGTGGCACGATAGGGGTTTGGTGCTTAAATCGTTTGTGTCAGGGCAGCAAGTTCTTTTGTTCAACTCTCGTCTCCATCTTTTTCCTGGTAAATTGAAGTCTAGATGGTCCAGGCCTTTCATAATTAAAACCGTGTTTTCGCAGGGAGCTGTGGAGATTTTTGAGAATGATTCAGGCCAAGCGTTTAAAGTAAATGGTCAGAGGTTGAAGCACTACTATAGGGATACGGCAATTCGTGAGGTGGTTATTGCCGTTCTATTATCTACATGATCTTCAGATTCTACGTCAAGCTAGCGATATAAACCAAGCGCTTCTTGGGAGGAAACCCAAGTTTGTTGTACATTAGTAGATACAGGAAGAAGGAAAAAAAGAGAAAAACACAAAAAAATAGAAAAATTCAGTGCTAACTATAGTAGCACGGCGCGCCCGCGCTGAGAAGCGGGGTGGCCGTGCTGAAAATTCAGTAGCACGGCGCGCCCGTGCTGGCATGCGGGACGGCCGTACTGGTTTTCTAGAAGCATGGAGCGCCCGCACTGAGTCACCGTTTGCGAAAAAAATATAAGTCAGAATAAAGAGAAAACCGGGGACTTTATTCCAAAATCAATTCAAACCCGATTTTTACTCTTCCACATCCCATATTTCCCTCTCCAAATCAAATCCATTATTCCCATAATCAATTCCCACTCCTTTTCCATTACTAATTCTCTCCCAAATTCCTATATATACATACACTTATACACAAACTCTCCATCACTTCTCAAACTCTCAAACACACAAATCTCTCTTACAAACTTCTATTCTCTCAAACTTATTCAATCTCAATGCACCAAAAAGACAGCGAACCCAAGTGAGCAACAACAACACTGATTCTTAGAGTGTGAGTGGTATGAGGCCTAGACTTTCAACTCCCGAGGTTGAGGCGGAGTATGTGAGGCTGTTTTTGTAGCATATAGCCAAGGAACGTGGTTTTCTGCTAGCGGGGAAAGATGGTAAGTTGTTGGAGATGATCTTGGAGATGGGCTGGGTTGCATTTTGTGAGACACCCGTTGTTGTGCCCATGAGTGTGGTGCGTGAGTTCTACGCGAATGCTAAGGCGGAGAAGAACGGTTTCACGGTGGTTAGGGGGATGACGGTGGAGTACAGTGCTGAGGCTGTTCGTAGGGCGATTGAGCAGCCCGAGCGAAGGCCAGAACAGGAGAATTAAAAATCAGAAGACGCCGGAGGAGTTTAACTTGGATTTGATTATTGCTACGTGTGTGCCTGAGACTCATTGGAAGTTAAAGAAGGGCACGAACGAGTATGCCACTTTCCATGCATCGTGCATAAACATGTTTGCGCGTGCATGGAATTCTTTTATTTGTGCTAACATCATGCCATCTTCTCACGTGCATGATGTTACTGTAGAGCGTGCACGTTTGTTGTGGGGCATTCTTCAGGGAGACTATGTGGATCTTGGGATGGTGATTCATCAGGGTATTCTTAGGTCTTGCGAGGGAGTACTACGGATTCAATATCCTATGCGTCCATTGTGACGAAGTTATGTGTGGCGTTTGGCATTTATTGGCCCGCACATGAGCAGCTGCAGCTCCCTAGTGCTCCGATTGATAGTTCGACGCTATTGAATATGACGGAATGGTATGGTGGGAAGCCCGATCCTAAGGGGCTTGGATATTCTTATGACCATCTGCCAGGTGGAAGGCCAGCGGATCAGACCTATGCTGGAGGGACTTCGCAGGCCCGTCGAGCAGCTTGGAGAGCTCAGTTGGGAGATGAGGTTGGTCCTTCGGGATCGCAGTAGCAGCAGGAGGAAGCACATGGCAGTACTGGTTTGAGTATGACGCAGTATAGGTGTTTAGCTAGGAGGATGGATGCGATGCATGACATCCATAGCAGGTTTGCACATGACCTCACCCTGGCATTGGGGACTGCATTCAGAGCCACAGGAGTGGACATCCAGTGGCCAATATTCGGTGAGGATTCTGTATATCCGCCTCCAAACACTCCTGACACTCCACCCCTTGAGGGTGATGACCCTGATTCTGAGTAGGTATGCCTAAATGTTAGATATATTTGATAATGTCATGTCATGTCTAATATGATTTGTGTTTAGTTTTTCAGATCTTACTTAAACAGGACAAATCAGTACTTAACTGGAAATCAGCACTTATACTGAAGTCAGAACTTAAGTTGTCAGAACTTAAGTTATCAGGAGATATTTATCAGAAGATAATATCAGGACTTAATGAGACTTTCAGATAAGGAAGGCGGCTGATTGAAAGGAAAGAAGATCAAGACAAACGCAAGAAGAGATATGCATGAAGAAGGAATTCTATGAAGAATAGAATACTTGGAAGAAAAGATATTTGATTGATATATTTTAGGAAGCAGAATTATATTTTATATCAATTAGCGATTATCTTGTAATTGTGTAGTATATAAACACAGACATAGGGTTTACACTATATGTGTTATCATTATCGAGAATAATATTCGTTGTAACCCTAGCAGCTCTCGTGATATTTGTTCATCACTGAGAGAGGACAGTTCCATATTGTAACAGAGTTTATTATATTGAATAAAGTCTGTTTTCTATTACTTGAGTTCTTTAATTTGATTTGATTGTGATAAACACTGTATTCAATCCCCTTCTACAGTGTGTGTGACCTAACAAGTGGTATCAGAGCAGATCTGTTAACACACAAACAGTTTAAGATCCAAAAAAAATCATGTCTGAAGAAGAAACTCCAAACAAGCCCACAAAAACTGAAGAACCTCCAAAGACTCAAATCCATAGTCGTTATGAGACTATTAGAGTTCCCATTCTGAAACCATCTGAATATTCCATATGGAAGGTGAGGATGTCTATGTTTCTGGAAGCTACTGATCCAGAATACCTTGACAGAATCAATGAAGGACCACACAAGCCAACCAAACTCACTGTGGTAGTTGCAGGTCAACCAGCAAAGTCTATACCAAAGGAGAAGAGTGATTACACTACTGAAGATATCTCTTCAATTGCTAAGGATGCTAAGGTACGACACTTGCTGCATAGTGCCATTGATAATGTCATGTCAAACAGGGTAATTAACTGCAAGACTGCAAAGGAGATATGGGATGCTTTGGAGACAAGATGCCAGGGAACCGAATCAATTAAGAAGAACAGGAAGACTATACTTACTCAAGAGTATGAACACTTTGACTCAAAGCCTGATGAGTCATTAACTGGTTTATATGACAGATTTGTCAAACTCTTGAATGATTTGTCACTAGTTGACAAGGAATATGAACTTGAGGATTCAAATCTTAAATTCCTGTTAGCACTTCCTAAAAGATGGGATTTGAAGGCCACCACTATAAGAGACAATTATAATCTTGAAGAAACAACTCTTGATGAAATTTATGGGATGCTCAAGACTCATGAACTTGAGATGGAACAAAGAAGCAAGAGGAAAGGAGGAAAGTCAAGGATAGTTGTTCTTAAGGCTGAGGAGGAATCTCCCAAAGCAGCTACCTCAAGGAAAGGCAAGGGAAAAGCTCTCATCACAAAGTCTGATACCGAGTCATCAAGTTCTGATAGTGATGATGACTTAGAAACTGAAAGCTTGCCTGAGATGGATGCTGATGAAGAGATGATGAAGCTGTGTGCTCTTATGGTGAAAGGAATCACAAGGATTGCATATAGAAAATTCAGGAAGGGAAAGAAATTTTCCCGGAAAGGTGCAAATTTTGATAAGAAGAGTTTCAGAAAATCTAAAGGAAAAGGAGGAAAGTCTGACAGAGGAGATTACACAAATGTCAAATGCTACAACTGTGGTGAGAAAGGCCACATATCTCCTGATTGCAAGAAAGTGAAGAGTGACAAAGGCAAGGCTCTTATCATAAAGAAGAATAGCTGGACAGACACTTCAGATTCTGAAAGTGAGGAGAACTATGCCTTGATGGCAAATGCTGATAGCAGTTTTGATGCTGCTGAGTTAAAGGTACCTCAAACTACTTATGTCTTTCATACTGATGATATTAATGAGTTGAGAAGATATCTTAAAACCATGTTCATTAGTTATAGAGATCAAACTTTAACATACGAAAGATTAACTTCTAAAAATCTTGCTTGTAAAAAGAGGAATGATTATTTAGAAAGAGAGTTAGTCATGTTCCATCAAACTCAGAAAGATAGAGATGATGCTTTCTATGTTAGGGATGAAGTACTTAAAATGAATGAATCTCTAAAAACTGAGCTAGAAAAGGAAAGAGAGATTATAAGAACTTGGACTAACTCTGGCAGAACAACTCAGAATTTGTTAAGTAATGGAAACTGGAAAGAGGGCTTAGGTTATAGAGATGATAAGAATGATAAAGGAACTGTAGAAATTGAGCCTATAGTTGTTAAACAAAACCCAAAGGTAAAACCTATTAAGTTTGTAGCTGTGAAGTCTGATACTGATAAATCAGAAGTTAAAGAGAAATTAACTTCTGACAAACCAAAACAGTGTAAGCTAGCTGAAGTAAACATATGCTTAATGACAAAGAAGCAGCTTAAGCATAAGCTGAAAGATGTTAAGAATGTAAACAAGGTAAAGTCACCTAGGAAAAATTGGAATGGAAAGGAAGGTGTGAATAAAATAATGATTACAAGCCTGTTCCTAATGCTCCTAGAAAAACCTGTCATAACTGTGGAAATTCTAACCATCTGGCTTCTTTTTGCATGAAAAATAAGAACATAAACTCCTTACCTTCAAAGTCAGGAGTTAAGAGTCAGTATGTTAGATATAAGCCACAAAATCCTTGTTTTCATTGTGGTAGTTTATGACATTCCATTTATACTTGTAAGGAATATCATAATTTGTACTATGATTATTATCAAATAAAACCTTCTTTAAAGAAAGTTAGCATTGTTCCTTCTAGTGTAAGTTCTGATACAAAGTCTGATAGTGTAAATGCTGATAAGAAAAATGTTAACATAAACTCTAATGCTAAATCTGCTGCAAATGTTAACAAACTTAATAAGGCCAAAGGATCCAAGCAAGTCTGGGTCCTTAAAACTAATCATTAATGCTCTTTGTGATTGCAGGGCAACAGAAAAAACATCCTAGTTCTGGATAGTGGATGTTCAGGACATATGATTGGAAATAAAGCCCTGATATTAGACTTTATGGAGGAAGCTGGCCCAAGTATTTCTTATGGAGATGGCAACATTGGAATAACCTTGGGATATGGCAATATCAATCTGGGGAATGTCATCATTGAAAAAGTAGCTCTGGTCTCAGGACTTAAACACAATCTACTGAGTGTTAGTCAAATCTGTGACAGAGGTTATCATGTGGATTTCTTTGAAGAACACTGTAAAGTTGTAAGCAAATCTACAGGCAAAGTTGTTCTGAAAGGATACAGGCATGGTAATATTTATGAAGCCAAGCTTTCAACAAGTACTGATGGTTCTGTAATATGTCTGTTAAGTAGAGCATCAATTGAAGAAAGCTGGAATTGGCACAAAAAACTCTCCCATTTAAATTTCAACAATATAAATGAACTTGTCAAGAAAGATCTTGTGCGAGGACTGCCAAAATCAGTATTTGCTCCTGATGGCCTTTGTGACTCATGTCAGAAGGCTAAACAAAGAAAATCTTCATTAAAGAGCAAGACTGAATCATCAATTCTTGAGCCTTATCACCTACTACATGTTGATCTATTTGGTCCAGTGAATGTCATGTCTATTGCAAAGAAGAAATATGATATGGTCATAGTGGATGAGTTCACCAGATACACATGGGTGTATTTCTTGCACACAACAAGTGAAACTGCATCTATTTTGATTAATCACGTCAAGCAACTGGATAAATTGGCTAAAGATTCTGTGAAGATTATAAGAAGTGATAATGGCATTGAGTTCAAGAATTTGATCATGGAAGAGTTCTGCAAAGACCATGGAATAAAGCAGGAATTTTCTGCTCCTGAAACTCCACAACAAAATGGAGTTGTTGAAAGAAAGAATAGAACTCTTATTGAAGCTGCACGAACTATGCTTGATGAAGCAAAGCTACCAACCTATTTTTGGGCTGAAGCTGTGCAGACTGCTTGTTTTACTCAGAATGCAACACTCATTAACAAGAATGGAAAGACACCATATGAGATGGTGAAGAAAAAGAAGCTAAATCTGAAGTATTTTCATGTATTTGGATGCAAGTGTTTGTTCTTAAGACTCATCCTGAACAGCTATCCAAATTTGATCTAAAAGCTGATGAAGGAATTTTTGTTGGATATCCACTTTCCACAAAAGCCTTCAGAGTCTACAATTTAAGAACAAGGGTTGTCATGGAATATATCAATGTCTCTTTCGATGATAAGAAGATTACTGGACTTGAAGATTTCAATGATCATGATTAGCTGAGATTTGAAAATGAAGATTTAAATTCTGATAATGTAAATCCTGACAGTCTAAATCCTGACAGTTTAAATCCTGACAGTCTAAATCCTGATACTGCAAACTCTGATAGATTAAACTCTGATATTATTGAAACTGTGGTGACTACGCCAAAGGAAGATGCACCTGTGCAGGGGGAGCATACTGAAGATACAACCACATCTCAAGAAGCATCAGAACCTACAACTGGCTCTTCAAGTTCTGATTCATCAATTTCTGATAAGCCAAGTTCTGATAAGTCTGAAAACTCAAATTCTGAAGGATCCAACTCAGAGAACATAATTTTAGGGGGAGCATCAAAAAATGTTGATGAAGATAGCATGGATCATGGGGTAGCATCCAGTTCTAGAGAAAACCTTCCATCTGCAAGGAAGTGGACTAAATCACATACACCAGACTTAATTATTGGAAATCCTGATGCAGGTGTCAGAACTAGAACAGCCACAACAAATGAATGTCTTTATAATTCATTTTTTTCTCAGACTGAACCAAAGAAAGTGGAAGAAGCTCTTCAAGATGCTGATTGGGTGCAAGCAATGCAGGAAGAGTTAAATGAATTTGAAAGAAACAAAGTCTGGACCCTAGTGCCAAGACCAAAGAACAGATCTGTTGTTGGTACAAAGTGGGTGTTCAGAAACAAAACTGATAGTGATGGCATAATTACAAGGAATAAAGCAAGGCTGGTTGTAAAAGGATATTCTCAACATGAGGGAATTGATTATGATGAAACATTTGCACCAGTTGCTAGATTAGAAGCCCTAAGGATATTTTTGGCTTATGCTGCTCACAAAAAGTTTACTAGTCTTTCAAATGGATGTGAAAAGTATTTTTCTCAATGGAGAATTGGAAGAGGAAGTATATGTTGAACAACCTCCAGGCTTTGTAGATTCCAAACTTCCAAATCATGTCTACAGGCTTGATAAAGCACTTTATGGCCTTAAGCAAGCTCCAAGAGCATGGTATGAGACTTTAGCTCAGTTTTTTCTGGAAAGTGGATTTAACAGAAGAACTATTGACAAAACATTGTTCTACATCAACCATGGAAAGGACTTACTTTTGGTACAAATATATGTTGATAATATCATTTTTGGTTCTACAAATGACAGACTTTGTAAGAAGTTTGCCAAACTGATGCAGTCAAGATATCAAATGAGTATGATGGGGGAACTTAGCTATTTTCTGGGCCTTCAAGTCAAGCAGAATGAAGAAGGCACTTTTATTTGTCAATCCAAGTACATCTGCACTTTTATATGTCAATCCAAGTACACCAGAAATTTGCTGAAGAAATTTGGAATGCAAGATTGTTCAAGTGCATCCACTCCCATGGCCACTGTAACAAAATTGGATAAGGATACTGGTACATCAGTAGATTTTACTGATTACAGAGGTATGATTGGCTCATTACTCTATCTAACTGCAAGTAGACCTGATATCATGTATGCTACCTGTCTTTGTGCAAGATTTCAAGCAGATCTAAGAGAACCTCACTTAACAGCTGTGAAAAGAATTTTCAAGTACCTTAAGGGTACAGCTGATCTGGGATTATGGTATCATAGAGAATCGGACTTTAAGCTAATAGGTTACTCAGATGCAGATTTTGCAGGATGCAAAATTGACAGGAAAAGCACAAGTGGAAGCTGCCAATTTCTTGGAGGCAGATTGGTTTCTTGGTTTAGAAAGAAACAAAAGTCAATTTCCACATCAACTGCAGAAGCAGAGTACATTGCTGCAGGAAGCTGTTGTGCACAGATTCTTTGGATGAAGAATCATTTACTGGATTATGGGTTAACATACTTTAAAATCTCTATTTACTGTGATAATCAAAGTGCTATTGCTATGACAGGTAATCCAGTTCAACACTCAATGACAAAGCACATCAATATTAGGTACCACTTCATTAGGGAACATGTGGATGAAGGTACAGTGGAATTGCATTTTGTTCCAACAGATCAACAACTAGCAGATATCTTCACAAAACCACTGCGTGAAGCTACTTTTACAAGATTGGTAAATGAACTTGGAATGGTTTCAGGTTCTTTCTCTAAATCTGCTTAGTTTATGTTTTGATGCATCAGACTTTATGATTAGTATTTATAGATATTACTATCTTTGTGTATTTTGTGCTTAAATTGAAAATTGCTTAAGTGCTGATTGATCTCTGATATGAATTTCTAAACTCTGATAGTGATATGAATATTTTGTGACTATTCAATGCAATGAGGATAACTGCGCTAGATGCTGACCTAGTAGTTTTTAATATACTAAGTCCCATGTTTGAAGTAATTGTTTATGTGGAAATCTTTTAAACACAAGCAAATTCTGATATTGAGCTTAGTTAAGTTTACTTTGTGTATCTTATTACTAAGTCAAAAACTAGAATAGTGCTTCTAATCTGTTAAGTTCTGATGTTAGTAAATCTGATGGATGTACTAAGTGCTGATAACCTCACTTATCAAAAGAAAAAGGAAAAGAAAAAGAAATAAAAATCATGTACTCCTTTGAGATCTAGAGTAAAAACGTGGAAGGGACGACCCAAGTGCATTACTGGTATTAAGTAATATGCATTAAAAAAGCAAAATAAAAAAATTTCTTGGTGACTTTTCACACTCTGTGATTACTGGAGAAATACTCTGATAATAGCATAAATTCTGATAAGCAGTCGTAACTCACTTACACTGAGAAGCCACTGTAAAATGGAATTTCAAAAGATGCACAAAATGAACACAAAACAGTTGAGGTGGACTCATGCATGAACTCATTCTAAAGTATACTTCAGAATACTAACAGATTTTGAGCAAAGTTCTTAGTTATGCCTTATTTCTAAAGTGTACTGAAGTGAATCAGACTTTACTATTTATCTGATATTTAGCTTATTGCACACACATACACTCCATATAAATGATGAAAATTACTGTGGTGATAAATGTTGTTTTAAATGAACAGGTTAAGTGTCAGTTGCATAAATTCTGAGGACAAGTTATGAGGGAAATTCTGATGATTAAGTTCTGAAGAAACAAAATCAGTATTTGTGTGAAGAATTACAGGAATAGATATTCACTTTTCGAGTTAAGGAGCCATGTTCTGATGACTGTTAAGTTCTGATATAAGTCTAAGTTTTGATATTAAATCCTGATTCTTTACATGACTTATTTGTGGTTAAAATATGAAACAGTCATATTTAAAAATCAGAATATGTTTGGGTGAGTAATAAACAGTCAACATAATTTGGGTTAGTGGTACTCGTACATGCACAGTAATTCCTACTTGTTTCGTGTGCTCATTCACTCCTGTTTTAAGCTTCCAATGGCTGTCATTATTGCTCATCAGTCTAGGGAGTCGAGGGGTCATCATTTTTACTTGTAATTGTTGCCCAGTCCTCGCGTCCCTTGGTATTCCATTGGATATTTAAACCAATGATTCATTCCAGCCAAAACATCCTTCACTTTCTCACAAACTCACTCTCTTTTCATTCATATCAACAAAAATGGCTAAGTTTGGTTGGTTTTACAACTATGGCACCGAAACTGTGCATATTTTTCAAAATGGAATTCCAACTGCATATCCTATCAACAACATTCCTCATAATCTCTGGATTCAATTTCCAGAGATCATTAAAAATGACTTGTTGACTGTCAAAAGAGATCTACATCTCCGTTATCTCCGTCAGCAAGAACGGATCATCCGTCTTGCAGTGCTCTTCGTCAGTAGCAGAAGGAGTTAGTCGTTAGGCTTCTTAGCTTAGGACTAAAGCTGTTGATGTTAGGCATTTTAGACTAGGGTAATCTTGTAATTTTATGCATGTAATTTAAGTTTCATGAAATGTATTACTTTGATATATTAATGAAATTTTACTTTATTGCAAGATTTTGTCTCTGAGTCATTTCATATTCTGATGAATTTTAAATCTTGATATTAATCATATTCTGATGACCTTTTAAATTCTGATAATAATCAAGTTCTGATGTTGACGTGGCAGTATTTGTTTACTTGGTTTATTTTTGGTCATTACTTTATTGGTCATATTTTTACAGAAAATTGGTAAAGCATTAGTAATCATTTATTTAGTGGGAACAATTTTTTTTAAATTTTAAAAAAAAAAACTGAACGTCCTTGATTAATGGGATTACTTGGTTAGTGGAACAGTTTTTTTCCTTGAAAACTGCATGTGATAAGTAATGATTACTGAATACCCGTGCCCATTAATTATCTTTTACTGCTGCATGTCTGAAAGGTGTCACAACGGCTATTTTTTTTACCATGTACAAGTAAAAGAGAAAAAAGATTGTAAAATCTTTTATTCACATTCATACTCTATCTCTCTCTTTTTACTCTTATTCTCTCTCACAACTACTGACGATTTATCATACAGACATTTTATCAAACACCTTACAGGCAACCTAATTTCTCACTTATTTCTCATGGCACCCAAGGATTTGATTGTAGATGGAGCCAAGTTTGTACCTAACAACTATGCTGCAATCTTGAACAAGGCTGAAGCTCCATCTGATTTGCATTTTGTGCAAGATTTTTTAGCAAATAGTGAGATTGGGTATGCTTTGACCCAACCTCAAGCCATTTCAAGCCAACAAGTTCTGAAGTTCTGGCGGCATGGGCATTTTGATAATGGTGGTGCTACTGGTACTTCAAGCATCGTTTTTGAAGTGAATGATGTTGAGCATGTGGTTACTCCTGGAGCAGTTCGTAAAGCTCTCCACTTACCAGAAGGCTTTACATTTTCAACAGTGGATGAACCTTTTCTACAGTATCTCATGGCCAGTTTGGTTTATGAGAGCAGTTTGGGAAAGCTTGGACAAATGAAAGGAGCAAAAATCAGGAAGGAATGGAGCTTTTTCTTCAATTGTATCACTAAGGCATTCACCAATAAGTGCTCCAACTTTGATGACATTCCAATTATGAGTCAGCACATCGGGTATGCTCTTATTCATCAAACTCACTTTGATTTTGCAAGTGTTGTGCTAGGTTTTGTGTCACACCCCCAACTTAAACAGATAAATAAATATAGCTATTTCATCATTTTAATGAAGAATACACAACCAACTCCAAGATCTTATAGTTTAGTGTTTGGAACAGCCCAACACTACCAACTTTTACATCTGATTACAAATATCGAGTCCTCACACAACTATTATTACTTATTCTACCTGAGCTCGAACATAAGCATCAGCATCACAGGTCTTACGGGCAGTCTGCTTGAATCTAACCATAGCTGCTAGCTGTTATATCAGGGTAAAGCAAGGAGTGAGCCAAATGCTCAACAAGTGCTAACTGTACGACACAAAACATAAATTGAGATATACTTTTAAGAATGACAATGAAAAGATATAACTAATGATACCGAGAGATAAAACTATGTGAGATGGCATCATTTTTGCTTGCATCAAAACAATTTTAAAATCATGTCTTAATCAAAATCATTTTATGACGCTACGGATTACAGTCGGTGATCAGCCGCGAAGTAATCCCGAACCTCGCTGGGTTCTAAAAAATTAACGGGAATCCCTAGGCAACTTTTAAGCCTAATATAAGTGTGGAAAGGACTCGCGTCTCAGTCCAGATCCACTATTCAAGAAAACATTTATCCCCCTTTGGGACTGAAAAACCCACATTTTATTTATTTCAAAAGCTGATGCCGAATTGTAACAAAATCTCCTTTAACAGTAAATATTTTTATTAAGGGATTATAGATCAACTCGAATCACGGGAAATATGGTACTAAATCTCAGGACCATGATTCACAAAACTTTACTCTATTAGGGTAACCAAAAGGTTTTCATATGTCAGAACTTGGACAGGAAAATATGGTGAGACTAATGGATAATATGAAGGGGTAATGCCAAACTGGGCTTAAAGCAATGGTTTCTCGTCAAGGTACAGGTGTTGGATCATTAAGAAGATAAGCTTCACGAATACTATGGGTGTTAAGGTAATGATCTCTAGCTCAAGATGTATATATATATCAGAATTGTCAGGCTTTAGGATAGGAAAAAGGGTATCAATCAATGAGGAATCATGTTGGTAAGTTTCTGACTATCATAGTTCAAGGTAAGGTTCTATAGGGGTTCAAGTATCAGGATGAGATATCAATACTTAGGAATCATCAGCATGTTAATCAAGAGGATCAATCAAGTAATATAACAACTCTTTATTTTATCATGGCATTTATCTATCATGAAAAGACTTTTGAACTACTTGCAATCCATACTCGAGGGTTCATGGCATTTCTATATAATTCAAAGATAAGCGAGAGATACGCTTGATTTAAACATATCAAAATGACTCAGGATAATTGCATCGATATATATGAACTGTTTATAGTAAATACGAAGGTCAAGTTGAATAACTTGCCTTGAGATAGGCTGGTCTGGTCTGACTGGTAGGAGCAACTGGAGCTTCACTCGACTTTTATGGCAAGTTTTCCCTCATCTCGAGATCCTACATAAATAATAATAATCCTCATTATTATATATTCTTACCATCTTAACCTATTTACAACCCGAAATTAAACATGGATGGCACTTAGGCCTATACGCACCTAATTTATATCCACCTTTATATTTCAAATATACACACGTAGCCACATAATCACATATCGTATATTAATACTAAATAACACCATAATGCAACACTAGGCTTGGATGATCTCGACTCACAACTTAAGTCACTTGGTCGCTAAACTAGACAAAGTCTTCAAATTTTGGCTCCCTAACTCGATGTGTCTTTCCTAAATTATCCAAAACCTATTGACCCTCACTTGTGCCTTTTGCTCTACTGACCTTATACTGTCTTACAACTATGGTGGTCGACCTAATACCCACTTCTAAGTGTTCTAAAACTATGTGATAAGTGATAGTGCTCACTGGTGCAAATTTAAGAATGACAATTATAGTTTCTTGAGTGCATTAGACAATCTTAAACTACAAGTTTTCCTTCAAACCTTTTACACAAGACTCTCCTGACCTAAGGGCATCTCACAAACTTGATATGGCTCAAGGGCCTGGCTTGGGCCTTTTGGGGCCTAAGCTAAAAGTCCAAGGTTCCCCTGTTTTTCTGGGCAGAAAATATCCTGACTTGAATTAACTTGTGACACATGGTTCTAACTCATATCCTATGAACTATGGTTGGAAAAACTTCTCTGACGCTCCCTCTAACTAAGGCCCAATTGGGCCTAATGAGGGCCTACCCATGACATGGTCAAATCTCCCTATTTCTAAGTTGTAACAAAACTGTCCCCTGCTGGACAGATTTGGTTATTCTACTTGTGCACCTAACCAAATGACATGCAAACCTCCAACAAACTCCTAAAACCTTTTATATACTCCTAATACTAACTTCTGGTAGCTTGGGCCTCAAAGTGCACACCAATGACATGGTCAAAACTCACTCTAAACCTCAGGGTACTAAACTGATTTTCTGCAGAAACTATAACTCTCATTTCTCCAAGGGTTTGACTTGACAAACTCAACTACCAACAACCCAATACTCAAACCAAGACCTAAACATGGTATTCTACTGAACTAACTCCCTTATTCTCAAAATAACTTTGGTGAGATCATCCTTACCTAAGGTACAATTATGGCAAAACAAGAGAATCTACACTTCACAAATCACAAATCTTCATGCTTTTGAAACAACAAGGTATGCATTTTTTTATAAAAGATAATCACGAATTATTACCATGCAACAAGAAGTATAAATCAATATTAACACATTATACCTACTGAAATTAAGGCTCACTAACAAAATCTTTCCAAATGATCAAAATCTTACAACATTCTAAGAGAAATCCTCATGCATGCATGCCTTCGGGTTTTTCAAACCAAAACAACACATTTTCTACATATATTCCATCTTAAAATTGACATGAAAGCCTAGCATAAGGTATACCTAGATGATCACTTAGCATGCAAGGAGTTTTATCAAATTTTCACCACAAAATTCAAGTCATTATCACATAAACATGCAAAAATTGATCAAAACAACAAGAATGATTTCAAGGATTCATTCGGCTCCCATATGGTCATGGCCGAATGAAACGGATGGAAATGGCCATTAAATCATCAAGAGTTTCCTTCTCAAGACTTGGCATTTATCCATTCCTTGTAGTCCTCTCAAAAACAACCTTAAATCCATAAGAATCAAGATTGTATTTTGAGTTTCACTAAAACCTTTACATGCAACCCTTAAACTTAAACTTTCTACTCAAAACTCTTTGAAATATGAATGATCATGGTATGGGAGATAACATTTACTTGTATAAAGAGTAGAAGCTTGGTGGAGAGATGAAGAAAAATGGGGAGGGGGTGGTTCTCGGCTTAACCCGAGAGTGAGAGAGGGAGGGCCGAGAGTGAGGGAGGAGGAGGGAGAGAAGAATGAGTGTGGTGTGGGTGATGAGTGAAAATGATCATGTCTTTGCTTGTTTTTATGGTATTTGATTTGACAAAATGTGAGTGGAAAGGAGAATTGACAAGTCTATCCCTCCACTTATACTTGGTGCATTTTGCATGCAAGGGTAAAGAAGGAAATTGGCTAGAGAAATAAGAGTTAGTGGGGTTGGAATTGTCCACTTTGTCCTTGAAAAGAATGAGAGGGTAATTTGCATGCAAGGGCTTTCTTGTAATTTTCTAAATATGACAACTAAAATTTATAATGATTTATTTTTTATAAAATAAAATACAAGTTCAAAAATTATAAAATTTATACCATAAAATAACTTGGATTTTTAGAGACTTTATAAAATCATTTTCAAAATTTGTGAACAAAATACCTTTTAAAAGAAAATTTTCCCAAAGCTTAGAATATTCCTTATAAATCAATAATAAAGAAATTAAATAAACTCTTGCTTTGAAAAATCATATACTACACAAAGCAAATTTATAATGCAGAAATTTTCACTCACACTAGCGTACAATCATTGAATATATTTTCATTTGACTTTAATATTATATCAAATCCACAAATAATATTACATAAAATGCCAGTCGTAACATCCTCTCCTCCTTAAGGGATTCTGTCCCCAGAATCTAAGAGAAAAGATGAGGATGCCGGGAACGCATATCAGACTCTAACTCCCAAGTCGACTCTTCGACCTTAGGGTTCCTCCAAAGTACTTTTACTAACTTTACTGACTTATTTCTAAGACTCTTTACTTGCCAGTCGAGTATTTTAACCGGTTGCTCCACAAATGACAGGTCCGCCTGAATTTCTACAGGTTCATATTCTATCACATGGCTAGCGTCAGGATTGTACTTCTTAAGCAACGACACATGGAACACATTATGCACATGCCGATACTGAGGTGGTAAGGCCAACTCGTAGGCCACCTTTCCTACTTGACTCAAAATCTCAAAAGGACCTATGTATCTAGGTGTTAACTTTCCTTTCTTGCCAAATCTCATCAATCCTTTTCTAGGTGACACCTTCAGCAACACAGCTTCGCCAATTTGGAATTGAACGTCCTTACGCGCTGGATCCGCATACTTCCTCTGTCTATCTTGAGCAGCAAGCAACCTTTTCTGAATTAACTTGACCGAGTCATGCAACTGTTGTACCAATTCCGAGCCGAGAATTCTTCCTTCTCCTACTTCATCCCAACTTGTTGATGATCTACATTTTCGCCCGTACAAAGCTTCGTATGGTGGCATGCCGATACTGGAATGATAGCTGTTGTTGTAAGAGAATTCAATCAACGGCAAATGGTCGTCCCAACTTCCTGCAAAATCGATTACACAACTGCACAACATGTCTTCAATTATTTGAATTGTCCTTTCACTCTGGCCATCAGTCTGCGGGTGGTACGTCGTGCTCATATTCAACTTTGTGCCAAGACATTCCTGAAATTGCTTCCAGAATCTCGAGTTAAATCGGGGATCTCTGTCTGAAACTATTGATACGGGTACTCCATGCCTTAGTACGATTTCGCGCACATACAGATGAACCAACTTGTCCAATGACGACTTCTCGTTTATTGGAAGGAAATGCGCCGACTTCGTAAGACGATCAATTATAACCCATATTGGGTCATGTCCGGATTTCGTTCGCGGTAGTCCTACTATAAAGTCCATAGCGATATTTTCCCATTTCCATTCTGGAATCTTCAGGGGCTGAATTAATCCGCTTGATCGTTGATGTTCTGCCTTTACTTTCTGACAAGTATAGCACTTCGTAACCCATTCTGCCACGTCTCGCTTCATATTTGGCCACCAAAAGTTCTTCTTTAAGTCTCGATACATCTTGGTGCTTCCCGGGTGGATTGAAAATTTTGAATTGTGGGCTTCATGGAGGATCTCATTCTTTAATTCAGGTACATGGGGAATCCATATTCTGGATGAAAACCTTAGTATCCCTTGCTCATCCCTTTGAGCATTAATCTCCTCTCCAGATAATTGATTCTTCTCTTTTTCCATTACTTCCTCTTGACACTTCTTTATCTTTTCCACTAGTGTTGGCTGAAAGGTCATTGCACGACAAACTTCCTCGACTTTTCCATAAGCACAAAGTTCCAATTCCAATTTTTTGATTTCTTCAGATAACTCTTTTGATGTTATCATCATATTCAATCTCTTCTGCCTACTCAGAGCATCGGCCACTACGTTCGCCTTTCCAGGATGGTAATTTATCGAGCAGTCATAGTCCTTGATCAATTCCAGCCATCTCCTCTGCCTCATATTGAGCTCTTTCTGAGTAAAAATGTACTTTAAACTCTTGTGATCCGTGTAGATTTCACACTTCTCTCCGTAGAGGTAATGTCTCCAAATCTTGAGTGCGAACACTATGGCGGCTAGTTCCAAGTCATGCGTCGGGTACTTTAACTCATGCGGCTTCAACTGTCTTGACGCATATGCGATTACTTTACTGTGTTGCATCAACACACAACCCAAACCCTTAAGCGAAGCGTCGCTGAGTATTACAAAGTTCCCTTGATCATCTGGAAGTACCAACACCGGAGCTGTTACCAACTTCTGCTTTAACTCTTGAAAGCTATCTTCACATTCTGCACTCCATTCAAACTTTTGATTCTTTCTGGTTAACTTGGTCAATGGCGTGGCGATCTTCGAGAAATCCTTGACGAATCTTCTATAGTATCCGGCCAATCCTAGAAAACTTCGCACTTCTGTAGGAGTCTTTGGCCTCTCCCAACTCATAACTGCCTCAATCTTTGCCGAATCCACTTTAACTCCCTCATTTCCAATATCATGCCCCAAAAATTGAACTTCCTTTAACCAAAACTCACATTTGGTAAACTTGGCATACAACTTCTCTTGTCGGAGTATCTCCAATGCTATCCAGAGGTGCTGCTTATGTTCTTCTTCCGACTTAGAATAAATAAGGATGTCATCAATGAATACCACGACAAATTTGTCCAAATACTTCTTAAATACTCGATTCATCAGATCCATAAATGCGGCCGGAGCGTTGGTCAATCCAAACGGCATTACTAGGAATTCATAATGCCCATATCTGGTCCTGAATGCGGTCTTGGGAATATCTTCTTCTTTGATCTTTAATTGATGGTATCCCGATCTCAAATCAATCTTCGAAAAGCATTTTGCTCCCTTCAACTGATCAAAAAGGTCATTTATCCTTGGTAGCGGGTAGCGGTTCTTGATCGTTACCTTATTCAACTCCCGATAATCTATGCATAGTCGCATACTCCCATCTTTCTTCTTTACAAACAGAACAGGTGCTCCCCATGGCGACGTACTTGGTCGTATCACTCCCTTATCCAATAATTCTTGTAGTTGGCTTGCCAACTCTTTCATTTCTGCTGGTGCCATCCTATACGGGGCCTTTGAAACTGGTTCCGTGCCTGGAGCAAGGTTGATGTCGAACTCAATTTGTCGATCTGGTGGTAAGCCTGGTAGTTCGTCGGGAAACACATCGGGGAACTCGTTAACTACAGGAATTTCTTCCATGCTGGGGCTGCCTCTCTCTGAATCCACTACATATGCTAGGAACGATTCACAACCTTTTCTAAGTAACTTCTTAGCCTGAACAATTGTAAGAAATAGTTGCTCTTGCCTCTGCCCCTTAAATACTACCTTCTCTCCACTCTTCGTCTTTAAATACACTCTCTTGGTCTTACAATTTATCTGAGCGCTATTCTCTCCTAACCAATCCATTCCTAAAATTATATCAAACTCTCCCAACTTGAAGAGTATCAAGTTGGCTGGGAACTTATACCCCGAAATATCAATCTCACACCTTGGACAAAATTAATTTACAGGAATCTTCTCTTGGTTCGCAATTACCACATTTACTACCTCACTCATAACCATTTTATCACATTGGAGCTTATCAACAAAAGATTCTGATATGAAAGATCTTGTGGCTCCCGAATCAATCAATACTTTAGCTTTGACATTATTGAGTAAAAGTGTACCTGCTATCACTTCAGAATTCTGAACAACATCCTTCATCTTTAGATCAAATGTCCTTGTTGTTGCTTGCGGGGTTGGTGCGGGTGGTGGAGGTAATGCCAATACCTCGGCTGGCACACTCGCACTAGTACTTGCCACATTCATTAGAGCTTTGACTGGTCCGGTTGCCTTGCACTCCCTAGCTATGTGTCCAGTCTTCCCACACTTGTAGCACGTAACTCCTGGCTTCGGCATCTTGCACTCATTTGCCAAATGTCCCTTCTGATTGCACCTATAACATGTCATTCCTTAGCTTATTGCATACTCCGGGGTGCCTTCTTCCACAGTGCTTGCATTCCAGTCTCTGGAACCTGTTTTCTCCAACTTGCCCTTGGCTTGCCTGGTTGTTCCCTTTTGATTCTTGCCTTTTGCCCAAATTTCCCTTCTTTTGAAAATTTCCGCCCTTCTGGAAACCAATCCTCTTTATATTCCGATCTTGCGAACTTCCGGCTTCAGACTTTTCTCCATAAAATGGAACCATCCTCTTCTTGTTATCCCTCTCTTTCCTTGACTGCATCCCATTATTCTCAATCAGAGCAGCTTTCTGTACTACTCCCGCATAAGTTTCAAGCTCAAACATAGCCACCCTATCTCTGATCCAAGGCTCTAATCCTTGCTGAAATTTCTTTGCTTTTTCCTCCTCAGTGCTGGTATACTTTGTCACAAACCTTGACAACTCAGTGAACTTCTTCTCATACTCCAATACAGTCATGTTCCCTTGCTTCAACTCAAGAAATTTTACCTCCATCTGATTCTGCATGTACTTAGGGTAATACTTGTCCAGAAATAACTTCTTAAATCTCTCCCAAGAAACCTGCTGAGTGACTTCCATAGCCTTTACTGATTCCCACCAATAGATAACTTCTCCCTTCAAGAAGTAAGTAGCATACGGCGTCTTCTGATCGTCTCCTAACTGTACCAACTCAAAAGCCCTTTCCATCTCCTTGATCCATGTGTTAGCTATCACTGGATCAGTGGTATCATGAAATGCAGGTGGATTCACATTCTAAAAAGCCTTGAAAGTGACAATTTGTCTAGGTGGTACTGGTGGTTCAGGTGGTTGGTGTGGCTCACGGGTATCTTGGTTTTCAATTCATTGTTGAAGAGTTAGTTGTTGTTGAGCTATAGCATTGGTTTGCTGTTGCAAGGTTTCCAGTAGTCGAAGAATATTTGGGTCTGTGGTGGAGGTGGTTGTTGGGTTCTTCTTTTTGGGAAACATGATCCTGAAATAAGAGTTGTGTCAAAACAGATATGAATGATAAAATGATTCGAGGGTATCGCATGGCATTCTCATTTACATATGGGGTTAAGTTTCCAAATTAAGCAGATATGATGATAAAAACATAAAATAACAGTTGAGAGCAAATGGAACAATAGCACATAATTATTGAAATTTTAAAGGTCACAGTACATAGGATTGGGACATAATCTGTTTCTAGGAATAACAGGCTTATTTAAAGGAAAAACGGAAACAACTGGGGATTCCATAGAGTCTGACAGTACAACAACATGAAAGGTAAATGGAAAAACTAAGGCTCCACTCCATCTGAACGGGGCTTGGTAATCTTTTCCTCTCGAAGCGTCTTCAAAATGCTCTGGAGCTCATCCGCCACCATCTGAATGACATACTGGCTGGTGCGGTCCCGGTGCGCTGGCATCTCCTCAAGCTTAGTATTGACGTACTGAACCAAGGTCTCAAGTCTCGCAGTCATCTGCTCCTTGGGCTTCTCTTCGTAGTTTCAGCTGTCCGGATACACGTTCTTCAGTCGGTCTATCAGTCGGTCATACTTGCCCTGAACCATGTCAAACTCGCGCCTCAACTCAGCATACACGGAGAAAGCAATAGTGTCGTCCGTCCCAGAGGATGACGAGGAATGCGCCCTTTGCTGACAACCAATAAGAGGAGTATTAATAATAATTTACTTAACTTACTCTCTCGCATAATATCTATAACCTACAAACAAATCCTATAACCTATTTGGGCTATCCAGGGACTCTAAACCGTAGCTCTAATACCAAAACCTGTCACACCCCCAACTTAAACAACAAAATAAATATAGCTATTACATCATTTTAATGAAG
The DNA here is from genome assembly GCF_009905375.1 of Apium graveolens. Taxonomy (NCBI): domain Eukaryota; kingdom Viridiplantae; phylum Streptophyta; class Magnoliopsida; order Apiales; family Apiaceae; genus Apium; species Apium graveolens. The sequence goes on along the minus strand of NC_133649.1, from coordinate 131,956,841 downwards.
AATACACAACCAACTCCAAGATCTTACAGTTTAGGGTTTGGAACAGCCCAACACTACCAACTATTACATCTGATTACAAATACCGAGTCCTCACACAACTATTATTACTTATTCTACCTAAGCTCGAACATAAGCATCAGCATCACAGGTCTTACGGGCAGTCTGCTTGAATCTAACCATAGCTGCTAGCTGTAATATCAGGGTAAAGCAAGGAGTGAGCCAAATGCTCAACAAGTGCTAACAATACGACACAAAACATAAATTGAGATATACTTTTAAGAATGACAATGAAAAGACATAACTAATAATAACGAGAGATAAAACTATGTGAGATGGCATCATTTTTGCTTGCATCAAAACAATTTTAAAATCATGTCTTAATCAAAATCATTTTATAACGCTACGGATTACAGCCGGTGATCAGCCGCGAAGTAATCCCGAACCTCGCTGGGTTCTAAAACATTAACGGGAATCCCTAGGCAACTTTTAAGCCTAATATAAGTGTGGAAAGGACTCGCGTCTCAGTCCAGATCCACTATTCAAGAAAACATTTATCCCCCTTTGGGACTGAAAAACCCACATTTTATTTATTTCAAAAGCTGATGCCGAATTGTAACAAAATCTCCTTTAACAGTAAATATTTTTATTGAGGGATTATAGATCAACTCGAATCACGGGAAATATGGTACTAAATCTCAGGGCCATGATTCACAAAACTTTACTCTATTAGGGTAACCAAAAGGTTTTCATATGTCAGAACTTGGACAGGGAAATATGGTGAGACTAATGGATAATATGAAGGGGTAATGCCAAACTGGGCTTAAAGCAATGGTTTCTCGTCAAGGTACAGGTGTTGGATCATTAAGAAGATAAGCTTCACGAATACTATGGGTGTTAAGGTAATGATCTCTAGCTCAGGATGTATATATATATATCAAAATTGTCAGGCTTTAGGATAGGAAAAAGGGTATCAATCAATGAGGAATCATGTTGGTAAGTTTCTGACTATTAGAGTTCAAGATAAGGTTCTATAGGGATTCAAGTATCAGGATGAGATATCAATACTTAGGAATCATCAGCATGTTAATCAAGAGGATCAATCAAGTAATATAACAACTCTTTATTTTATCATGGCATTTATCTATCATGAAAAGACTTTTGAACTACTTGCAATCCATACTCGAGGGTTCATGGCATTTCTATATAATTCAAAGATAAGCGAGAGATACGCTTGATTTAAACATATCAAAATGACTCAGGATAATTGCATCGATATATATGAACTATTTATAGTAAATACGAAGGTCAAGTTGAATCACTTGCCTTGAGATAGGCTGGTCTGGTCTGACTGGTAGGAGCAACTGGAGCTTCACTCGACTTTTATGGCAATTTTTCCCTCGTCTCGAGATCCTCCATAAATAATAATAATCCTCATTATAATATATTCTTACCATCTTAACCTATTTACAACCCGAAATTAAACATGGATGGCACTTAGGCCTATACGCACCTAATTTATATCCACCTTTATATTTAAAATGTACACACGTAGCCACATAATCACATATCGTATATTAATACCAAATAACACCATAATGCAACACTAGGCTTGGATGATCTCGACTCACAACATAGGTCACTTGGTCGCTAAACTAGACAAAGTCTTCAAATTTTGGCTCCCTAACTCGATGTGCCTTTCCTAAATTATCCAAAACCTATTGACCCTCACTTGTGCCTTTTTCTCTACTAACCTTATACTATCTTACAACTATGGTGGTCGACCTAATACCCACTTCTAAGTGTTCTAAAACTATGTGATAAGTGATAGTGCTCACTGGTGCAAATTTCAGAATGACAACTATAGTTTCTTGAGTGCATTAGACACTCTTAAACTACAAGTTTTCCTTCAAAACTTTTACACTAGACTCTCCTGACCTAAGGGCATCTCAAAAACTTGATATGGCTCAAGGGCCTGGCTTGGGCCTTCTTGGGCCTAAGCTAAAAGTCCAAGGTTCCCCTGTTTTTCTGGGCAGAAAATGCTCTGACTTGAATTAACTTGTGACACATGGTTCTAACTCATATCCTATGAACTATGGTTGGAAAAACTTCTCTGACACTCCCTCTAACTAAGGCCCAATTGGGCCTAATGAGGGCCTACCCATGACATGGTCAAATCTCCCTATTTCTAAGTTGCAACAAAACTGTCCCCTGCTGGACAGATTTGGTTATTCTACTTGTGCACCTAACCAAATGACATGCAAACCTCCAACCAACTCCTAAAACCTTTTATATACTCCTAATACTAACTTCGGGTAGCTTGGGCCTCAAAGTGCACACCAATGACATGGTCAAAACTCACTCTAAACCTCAGGGTACTAAACTGATTTTCTGCAGAAACTATAACTCCCATTACTCCAAGGTTTTGACTTGACAAACTCAACTACCAACAACCCAATACTCAAACCAAGACCTAAACATGGTATTCTACTGAACTAACTCCCTTATTCTCAAAATAACCTTGGTGAGATCATCCTTACCTAAGGTACAACTATGGCAAAACAAGAGAATCTACACTTCACAAATCACAAATCTTCATGCTTTTGAAACAACAAGGTATGCATTTTTTTATAAAAGATAATCACGAATTATTACCATGCAACAAGAAGCATAAATCAATATTAACACATTATACCTACTTAAATTAAGGCTCACTAACAAAATCTTTCCAAATGATCAAAATCTTACAACATTCTAAGAGAAATCCTCATGCATGCCTTCGGGTTTTTCAAACCAAAACATCACATTTTCTACATATATTCCATCTTAAAATTGACATGCAAGCCTAGAATAAGGTATACCTAGATGATCACTTAGCATGCAAGGAGTTTTATCAAATTTTCAGCACAAAATTCAAGTCATTATCACATAAACATGCAAAAACTGATCAAAACAACAAGAATGATTTCAAGGACCATTCATTCGGCTCCCATATGGTCATGGCCGAATGAAATGGATGGAAATGGTCATTAAATCATCAAGAGTTTCCTTCTCAAGACTTGGCATTTATCCATTCCTTGTAGTCCTCTAAAAAACAACCTTAAATCCATAAGAATCAAGATTGTATTTTGAGTTTCACTAAAACCTTTACATGCAACCCTTAAACTTAAACTTTCTACTCAAAACTCTTTGAAATATGAATGATCATGGTATGGGAGATAACATTTACTTGTATAAAGAGTAGAAGCTTGGTGGAGAGATGAAGAAAAATGGGGAGGGGGTGGTTCTCGGCTAAACCCGAGAGTGAGAGAGGGAGGGCCGAGAGTGAGGGAGGAGGAGGGAGAGAAGAATGAGTGTGGTGTGGGTGATGAGTGAAAATGATCATGTCTTTGCTTGTTTTTATGGTATTTGATTTGACAAAATATGAGTGGAAAGGAGAATTGACAAGTCTATCCCTCCACTTATACTTGGTGCATTTTACATGCAAGGGTAAAGAAGGAAATTGGCTGGAGAAATAAGAGTTAGTGGGGTTGGAATTGTCCTCTTTGTCCTTGAAAAGAATGAGAGGGTGGTTTGCATGCAAGGGCTTTCTTGTAATTTGCTAAATATGACAACTAAAATTTATAATGATTTATTTTTTATAAAATAAAATACAAGTTCAAAAATTATAAAATTTATACCATAAAATAACTTGGATTTTTAGAGACTTTATAAAATCATTTTCAAAATTTGTGAACAAAATACCTTTTAAAAGAAAATTTTTCCAAAGCTTAGAATATTCCTTATAAATCAATAATAAAGAAATTAAATAAACTCTTGCTTTGAAAAATCATATACTACACAAAGCAAATTTATAATGCAGAAATTTTCACTCACTCTAGCGTACAATCATTGAATATATTTTTATTTGACTTTAATATTATATCCACAAATAATATTACATAAAATGCCGGTCGTAACATTTTGTAGGGGATAGGATGACAGAAGATAGGAATTTAGTGTACTTTTCTAGATTCTGTCAGCTTATATATAATTTATGTTGTGATGATGAACCCCAACCTACCACTGATTTAATTCCACCTTTTAAGCTTGTAAAACGGGCTTTTAATGATTTGTTAAATGCTGACATAAAGAAATAAGTGGTTAGACCCTTACAGATACCTCAGTCTGTAAAACAGATCCTGGTAAATGCTGATCCTCAAACCTACACATCTGTTTTCCCTGATGTTCAACCCTCCAGCACATCCCAGCCACCACAACAACCATCAGAACATACAACACCTACACCTCAAACTTCTCAACCTCAACCTACTCAACCTCAACCTACTCAACCCTCCATCAGAACATATTTCAAACCATCACAGACATCTCAACCTTCACCATCAACATATCCTGTGAGGCCTTCATCTTCCAAACCTAAGAGGAAAAAGACTGTACCTCAGACACAACAGAAGAGAAGGAGGATGGTTCTGAGAGATGAGTCAGACAGTGAGGATCAGGTTCCAGTATCAGAACCAGTTGTTGAAGAAGCTGAGAAGATTTCCTCTCAGAAGGATGTTAAAACTGGGAGTTCTAAGCTTCTCAAAAGACTTAGAAAGATGTATTCTGATGAAACTCCCAAAGTCTCTCCACCTTCAAAGAGACATAAAAAGCAAAGAGCCAGGAGGCCTGTCAGTGTATCATCACATTCTGAAGAAACTCTGGAAGAAGGAACTAAGGAATGGGGTCAGGAATCTCTGATCCCAACAGAACCAATTGTTGTTGATTTTCTTCCTTCAGCACACCCAGAACCTACTCAAGACAGACTGCCTACTCCTCTTGTGTCTTCTGTAAATGAACCAGTACATACTGAAGACCCAGGCACGAGTGCTGAGATTGATATTCACAACCTGATGCTCCACCAACTCAAATCACTCCACCAACAACACCACTTCTTGATGCTGATTTTAATCCAGAATTTCCTACAACACCTTCTCTGCATCTAGATACTGAAGAGCAGATTTTAGGTGAGCATCAGAATATGGCTGTTGATCAGAACTTAGTTGGAGATCAGCACTTAGAGGATGATGTTGAAGCCTCGATAGCCTCTAATACTATTCTTTTATCAGAGGAAGCTGCTGATGCTGATTCTATAAGTTCTGATGTTGCTAATGATGAAGTTACCGGTGAAGCTGATGCTACAAATGTAGATGTTGATGCAGCTGGTCCATCAGGACATGCACCTCAATAAACTGTTCATAAAGCTGAGATAGTTAAGAAGTTTGTTACAGGGGAAGTACCAGTACCTTAGAGTGAAACTCCTAGAGGACATGAGTGGACTAAGGAGTGGAACACAGTTAGTTTTGTTCCTTCTGAAAAGATTCTTGCTGAGTATCTTGCAAAAGCTAATGAAATGATGATAAAAGATGATTTCAAGACACAGCTGAGAGTTACTGTATTGAGTACAAGGCACCTTCAAAGTCAACACTCAATAACTCATGACAAGGTGAATAAAATCCAAGAAAACTTGATCTAGCAAGATATAAATCTGAAACTTGAAAAAAAAAGGTTTTTCCAACCTACCTTTGACATAATTGCCTACATTAAGAAAACCCAGGAGAAGCAACAGTCTCAGATTGATGAAATTTTGAAGAATCAAGCTTCTCATCAAAATCAACTCAATGAGATCCAATCCTCAGTGGAATTGCTTGTCTCTCTTCTATTACCTGTTGATGCCAAAAAGGGGGAGAAAGTAATAAAGTCCAAATGCAAACCTATCAAGACACTGAAGGGAAAGGATGATGGAAAAGATGGTCCGGGAAACTCTGAAATGGGTGGAGTTCATGGTCAAGGTAAAGGTCTTTCATCAAGTGATGCTGGAACTTCAAGTCAAAGAACAAGTTCTGATATTGGGAGAAGAATAACTTCTGATACTGGTAAAAGGATAAGTTCTGATGAACATCTGGAACTTGATGAGGAGATTTCAAGACAGTTATTTCTGAAAGAAAATCCAGGAATGGACTTTGAGAGTCTAAAGGAAGAAGAAGCTAGACTTAAGTTAGAAAAAGTCAACTCCAAATCTGAAGCTTCTGTTGTTAAAAAAAAACTTCCTAAGGCTAAAGGCATTGTGATAAAAGAAAGTACAAATCCTGAGGCAACTAAGGCCAAATCACAAATGGAGATAGATCCAAGGTCCAAGGGCAAAGAGAAAGTTGGTGAACCTGTAAAGGTTTATGTGCCTCCTATGGATGAAGAAATATCTGTTAAAGATGCTAATCCTACTCTGATTTCAAAGAAGATTTCTCAAACAGCCTCTAACATGGCTCAAGTTGTTCAGAGTCAAGATATAGTAAGTTCTGATATGACAATGAAGCAAGCAACCTCTGACATAGCTCAAGTTGGCTTGATATCAGAAGATAAGTTAAAGGAAACCTCTGACATTGCTCATGTTAAATCCTCAAGGTTACTCCTACCAGGATTCACTAAAGCCAAACAAACTCAATCTTTGAAGACTGCAACAAGTGGTTTTGAAGCAAGAGTGGTTACAGGAAAGGAAGCAAGAGATAAATCTTGATTGGGTAGTACTGATGAAAGAAGAGTGCAGAACACAACCAATGATCCAACTTCCTTAAGTGAACCAGGTGTTGGAGCAACTCCTGAAAGATTGAATCAGCTTGAATCTGTACAGATGGTTTACCATACCTTCTTGAAAGAACACATCTTGATATATTTCATGACAGATGGAAGAGTTTACCATATAAGGGAGAATGCTACACCACTGAAGTATTTTGAGGAACTAGAACATGTTCTATTCTTACTTCAAGTGAAGAACAGATTAACAGAAAGTGCTGCAAATTATTTGAAGACTCAAATTCAGAGACAGAAGAAGCTTTATTTTGTAAAGTCTAACAGCACATATTGTCCAAAGTACAGAGATCACAAGGGTGATATTGTTGAGATGAAGCTTAACTCTGCTAAGATTATAACTACCTTTCTGGGTTATAAGGCTGTAGAATTCAATCTTGAGTCTGACAAGGAATATTTGATCAGACTGGATCAGGACATTTGGAAAGCCAGAATAAATTATCTCAGGGCTGCTATCTTCCAAATTGGTGAAGATACAATTGAATTGAAGAATGCTAAAAGGAGGATGATTGATGAACTTAAATATGCTGAGAGATGTTTGTTAAAGAACTATCTCAGAACAACTCCTGATATCAAAGAGATTAGTAATTGAAGCCAAGTCAATATCTATAATTGCTCAAATTCTAATGTGTATACACACTGAAGATGTTATCAGAATTTAAAGTTGGTAAAGCTTTAAGGACTGTAAGTTGTAGTTATCTAGTCAAATTCGCATGCATTTGTACTTAATATTTTTGACATCATCAAATATATGTTAAACTTGTATATTATGCTAATTTACAAGTTGGGGGAGATTGTTAGATATATTTGATAATGTCATGTCTAATATGATTTGTGTTTAGTTTTTCAGATCTTACTTAAACAGAACAAATCAGTACTTAACTGGAAATCAGCACTTATACTGAAGTCAGAACTTAAGTTGTCAGAACTTAAATTATCAGGAGATATTTATCAGAAGATAATATCAGGACTTAAGGAGACTTTCAGATAAGAAATGCGGCTGATTGAAAGAAAAGAAGATCAAGACAAACACAAGAAGAGATATGCATGAAAAAGGAATTCTATGAAGAATAGAATACTTGGAAGAAAAGATATCTGATTGATATATTTTAGGAAGCAGAATTATATTTCATATCAATTAGCGATTATCTTGTAACTGTGTAGTATATAAACACATACATAGGGTTTACACTATATGTGTTATCATTATCGAGAATAATATTCGTTGTAACCCTAGCATCTCTCGTGATATTTGTTCATCACTAAGAGAGGACAGTTCCATATTGTAAAAGAGTTTATTATATTGAATAAAGTCTATTTTCTGTTACTTGAGTTCTTCAATTCGATTTGATTGTGATAAATACTGTATTCAACCCCCTTCTACAGTGTGTGTGACCTAACACTAAATCCTTGCAATTACCTTCAGTGAGGACAGTGAGTATTTTAAGTTTAGAGGTAGTAGTTAAGGATTATGTATTTTGTGTGAGTCTCATATAGTTTGCATATTCATGCTAGTTTAGTTCATATAGTTTTATATTTGCCATATGGTAGTTTTTTTTATTTGTGTATGATATTATGTTCATATAGTTCATGCATTTGCATAATAACATGATCCCTTAGATAATTTTGCCGATTGATTTGTGATATTGATCCAAGTGTGGGGATGTCGTGCTTAGGAATGTTAAGTCTTATCGAGTTATTTGCATGCTAGAGACAATTGTATTTCACTAAGTCTTATAGGTTGCTTGAATGCTAGATCATGGTCATGGTTTATTTATTTGTCAAAGTTTAATTGCTTGTTTATATTTAGAATTTAGGATATTCTCTTAATGATAAAATAACATGGAAATTTAAAAATTGGAGAAAATTGGATTTCATTGCTAGTTGTTATGGCTAGGTGTCAAATGGCTAGTAGCCGGCTCATTTTATATGAGTAGTCTAGGGTTGAACGAGATGGAGTGAAACGCACTCGTTCAGAAATTTAGAAAAAAAAATTATGTGAAAAAAAAGAAAAAAAAAGAAAAAAAGAAAAAAAATTATGTGTTTATGTATAATTGATCACGAGTGGTCTCTTTAATACTCGAGTTATTAAGTTCTTAGGGGACTTTGTGTCTAGTGACCTAAGGCTTTTTATAGTCTGGGATCCACTAACCTAACGCTCGCTACATGGGTATTACTATATAAGTCTTTTGTGGACCTCACTCATTGCACATTAAAGTAAGCATAGTTGTATTGTTTATGTATTATGAATAAAGGCATGAATCCATGTAAAACTTCGATATAAGAATTGAAGTGTTACAAGTTATTTTATGTTTAGCTTTTATTCTATTTATAACCTTGTGATTGCTTTGATGAGTAGTGAGTCATGATTATTGATCTAGTTGCGATGGTATATCTGTAAGAATTTGCACACATGCACTTTTCTGGATTGTAAGTTGATTTTTGGGGTTTGATTGATCTTTGTGCGAATAACTGCATTTGTTAAGATGTTGCTTGTTGATTGGTTTAGTTATTCTATTGGGATCTTTGCATTCATATAGTTTGCATTCATGCATTTTTATTTCTTGTTCTATGAGCCTGTTTATGCTTGAGGACAAGCATCAATTCAAGTTTGGGGGTACGTTGAGTGGTATTTATGTCACTTTATAACGCTCCATAAAGCTTTGAATTGGTGTTTTATACTCAAGTTGTTGGTGTTTTTGACGTGTTCTGTAGTGTTTTTGTATTTGAGGCATTTAACAGGAATTTAGGTGAATTAGCATTGTTTTGATGCTAATATGGTGTTAGGATGGTGTCTAGAATAAAAGCTCGAGAAAAGACCAACTCAAACCAGCAAGAAAAGAAGAAAGCAGAAATTTTTCCAAAGAGCCAGCACGCCCGCGCTGTAGTAGCGTGTGCCAGGATTGCAGAAGTACAGCGCGCCCGCGCTGGTGAAGCGCGCGCCCGCGCTGGTGAAGCGCGCGCCCGCGCTGGTGAAGCGCGCGCCCGCGCCGGGTCAAATTCAAAGAATCTTGTTTCTATTCTGATTTTGATCTAGAAGACTTCTAATCTGCTTGGGCTGTTATATAAACATAACTTAAGGTTGTTTTTCATAACAAGACATACCAGAGTTTAAGGAGAAGGCGTAAGAAGACCGTAGAGCACAATTCAACCAAGGCGAAGAGGATCTAGTTTATACTTGTGATTCTTTGTTTTAGATTATAACTTTGGATGCTAGTTTTCTTGCTTGTGAACCTATACTCTTGTTTCATACTTGGTTTATTATTTATTCAGTATAAAGACTACGTTTATTATACCATGCTTTCATCGGAACCCACGTTGATGATGAATCCGATTATGGGCTAATCGTTATCGTGGGGTTCTAGTGGATTTATTTATGAATTTCTTTAGTTAATTCATTTTGATGCCTTAGTGTGTGGTGATTGTATGATATCCTAGTATCGGTTGTGCTTATTCGTCTTATGAGCGTCGTGAACTTATAAGATAGCGTGTTAATCTTTAATGAAGCAAAAGTGAATTTAAGGGTTTAGAACTTGCCATGATGGCATAGGTTCAGATATTTGTAATGCATGATTCGTAGGTAATTTTAACCATCTTACTTGCCCTATATAATCATGATAGATTACGTGTGCATTAAACCGTTATGTTGTCAAATTATATAGACATATAGGGTCTCAATATAATTGGTGTCTATTCAATTTCTATCTCTTTTGTGGATGTCTGGTAGTATGGTATTCGTACAACGAAAGTTGGCGTATATCGGTTTCGTGTTATCTGATTAGTGTCATCACAATTGCATGCTAAGGTTAAGAATGAAAAGGCTATTGAATGAAGTATTTAATGAAGTTAGAATCCCATGTTTGTCATATAGTATTCAACCCTCTTCAATCTCCTAGTTAATGTTCTTTAGTATAATCCCTTAGTTAATCTTAGTTATAAACAACTTTAATTTGTTATTCATCTTAGCATTGGATAATAACCATACTATTGTTGCATATATACATTGATTAAAGTTAACCTAAACCAGTCCTTGTGGGAACAAACCAGAAATAATTATGTATTACTTGCGATCGCGTATACTTGCGTAAATATTAGCGCATGTTCAGCCCTAACATAAGGTCACATACATTGGAGCATCTTTTGAAAAGACCTTAAAAGGCCGACTGATCAAGTTCTTGCAAGAGAACGGTGATGTGTTTGATCCAACATTAGCTGACATACCTGGTATTGACCCTAACCTTATAACTCATAAGTTGAACATCAATCCGACTCGAAATACTATTAAAAAGAAAGAAAAGAACATATGCCCCTAATAGGCAAGAAGCGTCTAGTAGCTGGATTCATTGAGGAAGTACAATTTCCCGAATGGTTGGCGAACCCTATGATGGTCAAGAAAGCCAATGGGAAGTAGAGGATGTGCATTGACTTCATTAATCTGAATAATGCATATCCAAATAACTGCTACCCCTACCAAGGATTGATACCCTGATCGATGCCACAAACTGGACACAAGATGCTAATATTCATGGATGGCTTCAGTGGTTAAAATGCACAAAGATGACACCCACAAGGTATCTTTCATAACTAACTTTGGTGTCTTTTATTATCTTGAAATGGCTTTTGAACTAAAGAATGCAGGAGCCACTCAAAGATTGGAGAATAAAATATTCGCCCATATAATTGGGAAAACCATGGAGGTCTATGTTGATGACATGTTAGTCAAAAGCCTAGATAAGGCAGACCATATTGATCATATTAGAGAGGTATTTGAAGTGCCGAGGCACCTCAAGATAATGTTAAACCCCGCCAGGTGCGCCTTTGGCGTTGGGTCTGGAAACTTTTTGGGTCATATGATCTCGAAGAGAGGAATCGAGGAAAACCCCAAAAAGATCAAGGTCATCCTCGATATGAAGCCACCACACTCCATAAGGGATGAGGAGAACTGCGACTTTGGAAAGATTCATCTCCAAGTCATGAGATAAATGTCTGCCCTTTTTCAAAACTCTGAAGAGGGTAAAGAATTTTGAGCAGACCGCTGAAAGCCAAGAGCACTTTGAATAGCTGAAAAAATGCATGAATGAAGCCTGTTGTTGGCCAAACAAGATCCGGAGAATATTCTGTACCTATACCTTACGATTTCTGAACAAGCAGTGAGTGACGTCTTAGGTCAAGAAGAATAGAAGGTTCAAAAACCTATCTAGTATATGAGCAAGGTGCTCCGCAAAGTAAAATTGAACTACTCCACTACTTTGTACTTACCCTGATAACAGACTAGAGGAAGTTACGACCATACTTCCAGGCTGTTAGATAATAAATCACACACAGAGGGGGGTGAATGTGTTTTATTGTTTTCTACTTTTCTTGAATTGTTTAAGGTGGTGAACAGAGTAAATTAAATCTTGTAGTGAAATGTGTTAATACTGAAATTAACCAAGCAAGAACAGTGAACACAGATCTTTCAAAACTCATTTAATTTTATATTAAAAATTAAGCATGTTTTCTACAAAATTTCTAGGCTCTTTGTTGATAAAGAGCTTAGCTTCTTTCTTGAGAGAATACAAGATTTTTCTTATCTAAGTTGTTACAGCTAACAAAGCATCCAGTGTTTTCTTTATAGAATAGTAAACACTGGTTATTACACAGTATGTAATAGCATGTACTAAGTCCTATTTTTGGATAATCAAATCTTTCTATTTGTGGCTTAGTGTATCTTTGCTAATCTTGCACGCCTATGACTTTACTTTGCCAGTTAATCTTGGCCTTTGATCTTGTACTCTTCAAGCTGCTTTTTGTAGACTTGTCCAATCCAACTGATTGGATTTTTTGTTGATTGTTAATCTTGGATATTGAACTGATCTGCACTTTTTACTTTGAATTTATCTTGAGATCTCCAGTTTGGTATATAGAAAACTTGACATCTCGATAAATATTGGCTTATCGAGATCTCTAATCACTCTATAGTTGTTTTGACTTATCGAAGTCTCTGAGTTCTCTATAAGAGAATTTGGTTTGTCGAGATCTCTTGTCTTCATGTCTTCACTTTGGCTTATCGATATCTCTGAGTTCTCTAGTGGCAAATAGACTTATCGATATCTCAGAGATCTCTAGTGATAATTTGACTTGTCGATATCTCAGAGATCTCTAGTGATATTTTGACTTATCGATGTCTCAGAGATCTCTAGTGATATTTTGACTTATCGATATCTCTAGAGTTCTATAGTGAAGTGACTTATCGATATCTTCAATCTTCACATCTTCAGTTTGGCTTATTAATATCTCTGAGTTCTCTAGTAGCTTTCCTGACTTCTCTATAAGTCATTCTGGAGTTCTTGAATGACTTCTCTATAACACTTAATTAGTGACTTGTAGAGATCTTGACTTAGAACATTTTTCTCAAAACAGATTTATTCAACTCCAAGCTTCTTCATAATTCTTCTGAGGCATGATCTTCTTGATCTTCTTCCAGATAGAATTCTTAGGCCTGATACCGTTTACAGCAAAAGACTTCAGTCTGCTCTTGAACATTTTTACAGACTTAAGTGATATAATACAAAATGCAAACTTAGATTACAATATAACTTACTTAGGGTTGTCAATTTGACTTAGTCTTGTTATAGTGCAGGCATGTCTTGCACAACAATCTCCCCCAATTTGTGAGAAGATTACTTATCAGCAATTCATGCCTGTTAACAAGACTAACCCCAAGCTACAATGGAAAATTAGACTAATACATAAAGTTGACACAAATACATCATTTATACATCAGGAGATCTCTTGAGTTTAAACAGTTACATATATCAGACAAAGACTAGAACTTTTGATTCTTCTCTAATGAGATCCTTTAGATATGAAAGAATTTCAAGTTCTTCTATGATTGGAGTCCCTGTTAGAGCTTCCACAAGTTTGAGTCTGTCTTGCTTTGGATAACCATCTAACATCTCAATCCTGAACTTTGAGAATGAGCTAGCTTTTACATTTAGAAATCTTCCATCCTTGGAAATTCTACTCATTCCTTTTGCCTTGAGTTCTTCTGATCTTTTAATATACATTTCAATCTCCTCATCATATTTCCTCTTCATCTCCTCATATTCAGCTTTATTTTTTGCTCTTCTTTCCTCTCTTGTAATCAACCATTCATCTAAAACAGATATCCATGCTCTTGTAGCAGTATCCTTATCCTTTAGTAAGCTTATCATTCTCTTAATTTCTGTGGGAGAGAAATTATCCATTAAGTTGCTGCCAAGAAATATGAAGGACCCATCTTCATAGTAGATTCTTACTTCCCTTAGAATTACAACCCAGACTTTAACTATTTCCTCAGCTAGTTGTTGAAAACAATCTCCATCTGAGATGCACCAATTTAAAGGTAGAAAATTACTTTGCTTGAAACAATTCCAGATGGCCCTCTCAGTAACTTAAACTTTTTCAGTATGCTTGGCTTTCTTAGGTTTCCTCCCAACAGACTTGTAGTGAGTTTTGAATGATGGTTTGACAGAAGGTAGGTTTGTGATTTTCTTGAGAACTGTTTGGTTTGAGGTGATTGGTAATTTTAGGAAAGTGTTGGAAGTCTGTTTGTATAGGAATTTAGGCTTAGAGGTTGGAAGTGATTCAGTGTATGAGTTTGTTGGCTTTGAAGGTTGAGCTTTATTTGTTTGGATTTTTAGGGTTTGTTGTGGTTCCGAGCCATCTTGCTTTTTCTTGCTTCTCCTTTCTTCTCCTCTTTTCTTGTCACCATCCTTCGTATCATCATGCTTCTTATTCTTGCTACCAGTTGCTTTTGATGATTGACTTGGATTTGAGCTAGAAGGTTTTTGTTCATCATGCTTCTGCTCATCATCATCCTTGTCATTTCTTAGATTGAACTGAGTGGGTGGAAACATGGTGTCATCATTCACAAGATACCTTTCAAGGATCCTGATCGTTTCTTCATCTTCAATTTTCTTGTTCTTCTTATACTTTAAGTCGGATTGAATAGTCATGATCAGTCTCATATTCCCTCTCACACAATTCTTGGGCACTGATAAGTGGATTTTATATCTACTTGGAACGCTTCATTACAAGCTTAAGTTGGTGTTTTGGACTCAAGTTGTTGGTATTTTTGATGTGTTTTTCTGTTATTGCATTTCAAACATCAGTTAAAGGAAGAAATAAGTTTTTCAAAGAATTATCCTGAAAAATGATCAGAATTGGAAGCCTAGGCTATTCTCAAGTTGTATAGAATCTTGTTAGCTTCGCGTGGGCAGTTGAATCGCCTAATTCTGACGAGCAGAACTCAAGATATGGCCAAAAGAAGAATTGTCAGAATTTTTCCAGAATGTCAGCGCGGCCGCGCCAGAACCAGCTCGCCTGCGCCGCTAAAACACTATTTCCGCGCGGCCGCGCCCGAAAACAGCGCTCCTGCGACCGGTTTGTGCCCTAGAATCCTGATTTTAATCGAAATTGAAAATTTTGAGAGTCCTGGTCATCCTGGAGCCTATAAGAACAAGGAGACCTGGGAGAGCAATAAGAAGACCTAAAGAGCACGAGAAGGCTACGGAGAAGAAGACTTTTGTTTTCTTTTATCTAGGCGATACTTGGATGCTTGTTTTCGATTTATCTTTGAACCCTAGTACTCTTATATTGTTTATTATCATGCTTTTATTGGAACCCATGGTGATGATGAGTTCGATTATAAACTAATCGTTATCATGGGGTTCTAGCAGATTTATTTAGGGATTTCTTAAGTTAAATTGTTTTGATACCTTAGTGTGTGGTGATTGTATGATAATCCAGTATTGGTTCTGCTTATTCATCTTATGTGCGTAGCTAACATATAAGATATCATGTTAATCTCTATTGAAGCAAAAGTGAATATAGAGATTTAGCCATGCTAGCATAGGTTCATGTATTTGTTATGCATGATTCGTAGGTAATTTTAACCATCTTACTTTCCCTATGTAATCACGATAGATAATTTGCACATTAAACCGTTATGTTTTTAATTCTTATAGACATATAAGGACTAAGCATAATTGGTGTCTATTCAAGTTTTATCTCTTTTGTGGATGCTTGGTAGTAGGGTATTCGTACAACGAAAGTTGGCGTTTATCAGTTTTGTGTTATCTGATTAGTGTCATCACCATTACATGCTAAAGTTAAGAACAAAACATCTATTGAATGATGTATTTAATGAAGTTAGGATCCCATATTTGTCATATAAGTAATTCAACCATTCTTGTTCTCTTAGTTATAATTGTTAGTTTAATTCTTAGTTATAAACAATCTTAACTTGTTATTTGTCATAGCATTAAGAGATAACCATACATTGTTGCATAAGTGCATAAATTGAACTTAACCTAAACCGGTCTCTATGGGAACGAATTTGATTTATATCTTATACTACTTGCCAACGCGTATACTTGCGTAAATTTTAGCGTGTGTTTTCGCCCTAACAAGTTTTTGGCACCGCTGCCGGGGACTCGGTGTTAATTTTGTTTATGTTCTTATCATCAGTGGTCGTTAAAGTTCACTGAATCGGATTTTTTTTCTTTCACGGTTTATTTGTTTGTGTTTTAGGTACTAATTACAATGGGAGACCCAGCAGCACGAACGAAAGCCTTGATGGATTTTTCTCAACCCAAGATCAATGACATTCAATCTAGCATTGTCAGGCCAGCTATCACAGCTAATACCTTTGAGATCAATCTTGGCATAATTCAATGGGTGCAAAATTCAATCTAGTTTGGGGGTTCTCCAACGGAAGATCCCAATATGCACATCGGGGATTTCATTAAGATCTGTGACAACTTCAAGTTCAACGGTGTTTCTGAAGATGCCGAGAAGCTGAGACTATTCCCATTCTCTCTAAGGGACAAGGCTAAGAGCTGGTTACACTCTCTACCAGTTGGTTCAATTGCTACTTGGGAAGATCTTGCTCAAAAATTTTCTCACTAAATTATTCCCTATGGCAAAGACAGCTGCAATCGGAAACGTTATTACTCAATTTGTGCAGCAAACAGGAGAATCTCTATGTGAAGTTTGGGAGTGCTACAAGGAGATGCTTAGGAAGTGTCCTCATCATGGAATGCCTGATTGGATGATCATTAATTTCTTCTATAATGGGTTGGGAGTACATTCAAGACTCATGCTCGATGCAGCATCAGGTGGAACACTATAGGAAAAGAGCTATGAGGAAGCTTATGATCTAATTGAACTGATGGTTGCTAATGAATATCAGTATCCAACCGAGAGATTTCCAAAGGGCAAGGTATGAGGAGTTCTTGAAGTGGATACAGCTACGGCTATCACTGCTCAACTAAGGGCATTGCCTATGAAGATCGATTCTATGTCTAACTATGGAGCTAATCAGATAACTAGAGTTTGAGAGCTGTGTGCAGGTTCGCATGCGACGGAGCAATGAGCTATAAATAGTGAATCGACTCAGTTTGTAAGCAAATTTCAGAGGTCACGGCAACCAGTTCCAGACACTTATCATCCTGACAACTGGAATCATCCTAACTTCAGCTGGAGCAACAATCAGAATGCGATGCAACAACCGTTCCAGCAGTTTGGAGAAAAACAATTCAACCCTCCTTGTTTTCAGCAACAATTTGCACCAAGACAACAACTTCAACTTCAACAACAAACTCATGATGCAGGTCAATCTTCGAATGAAAAATCTGAATTGGAGGAGTTGAGGCTTATGTGGAAAAACCAGGCTCTTATATGCCAAAACCAGGCTATTTCTATCAAGAGTCTGGAGGACCAAATAGGGCAAATTTCTAACGCCTTATTGAATCGACCACCAGGAATGCTTCCTAGTGATACAGAAGCCAATCCAGGCAAAAGGGAAGTTGAAGAACAGGTGAACGCCATCACCTTGAGGTCTGGAAAGGTCGCAAG
The DNA here is from genome assembly GCF_009905375.1 of Apium graveolens. NCBI lineage: Eukaryota > Viridiplantae > Streptophyta > Magnoliopsida > Apiales > Apiaceae > Apium > Apium graveolens. Next base: position 131,939,339 of record NC_133649.1, on the reverse strand, counting down.
CCCCAAAATTCAGCTAGACGAAGAGCCTGAAAAATCTAAAGTTTCAGAAAATGAAGTTGTGGCTGAAGAAAAACTGCTGAAGGATGCCGAGGTGGAACCAATGAAGAAAACTGTGGAACACACTCCTCCTGAGAGTAATACAGGGGAGAAGCAGGTCTATTCTCCACCTCCTTTTCCTAAGAGGCTGCAGAAGCAGAAGTTGGATAAGCAATTTGCTAAGTTTCTGGTGGTGTTCAAGAAACTTAATATCAACATACTTTCCGTTGAAGCTCTTGAACAGATGCCTAGCTATGCGAGGTTTATGAAAGGTATTCTTTATCGGAAAGTGATGCTCGATGCCTTAGAGATCATTGCTCTTACGGAGGAATGCAGTGCTGTGCTGCAACAGAAGTTGCCACCGAAACTTTAAGATCCCTGAAGCTTCACTATTTCTTGCACCATCGAAAACTTGTCGTTTGACAAGTGTTTAAGTGATTTAGGATCTAGCATCAATCAGATGCCCTTATTTATCTTCAAGAAGCTTGGTCTACCTGATCCAAAACCAACATACATGTCATTGCAACTAGCTGATCATTCCATCGCTTATCCACGAGGTATAGTGGAGGATGTCATGGTCAAGGTGGATAAACTCGTCTTCTTTGCTGATTTTGTAATTCTAGATTTTGAGGAAGAAAAGAAGATTCGCATCATCTTGGGAAGACCATTCTTGGCTACAGGCCGAACTATGATCGATATGCAAAAATGAGAGCTTACGATGAAGGTTCAAGATCAGAAGGTCACTTTTAATGTGTTCAAAGCAATAAAGTTACCCACAGCTAAAGAGGAGTGCTTTAAAGTAGAATGGGTCGACTCTGTCGGGAATTCGGAGCTTGAGCAATTGCCAAAGTCAGATACCTTAGAGAGATCCTTAATAGGGGAATCAGTTATTGAAAAGGAAGAAGGAGCAGGGCAACTGCAGGTTCTGAATGCTCCTCTGTGGAAGAGGAAGTTGGATATGCCATTCGATTCTCTTGGTTTATAAGAGCTGAAAATTTCTCAGGAACGTCTCGAGCCGTTTATTGAAGACGTTTCCACACTTGAGCTTCACCCACTACCAGATCACTTGAGTTATGCATTCTTAGGTGCACCTCATGATAAAGGCTTGGGATATATTTTTGATGATATAGAGGGTAGCCGAACGAGTCCTCCAATGCCTACAGAGGGTTCTTCTCATGTTCAGCAAGTAGTTGATAGGACTGGTATTGGTGATGAGCAGTACAGGTGAGTAACTAGGCGTATGGAGGCCATGCACGACATTCACCGTCATTTTGCTGCAAATTTGACACAGGATTTGGGCACTATTTTCCGAGCCACTGGTGTCGAGGTTGATAGGCCACCTGATCCTCCACCCGAGGAGGGTGATCTTTCCGACGACTAGCTATGCCTGAAATCCTTATTATTACCTTCAATGAGGACATTGAAAATTTTAAGTTTGGGGGTTCTAATGTCACAATTAGTTTGTGTGTGTCCATATAGTTCATATAGATTTATGTTGCATATAGTTTTATTTCATTCGTAGTGTTGCATGATTGTTCATATAGGACATATTTGTTTTTTTATATGATTTCATATAGTTGCATTTGCATGCATATTTAGCATGATCCCTTAAGTTGAGCTATATCCGATTGATTGGTTGATGTTGATGTGAGTGTAGTGATGACGAATAGAGGGATATTTAAGTCCTAATGAATTGATTTGCATGCCAAAAACAATTATTTTCACAAAGTCTTATAGGATTGCTTTTGATCTAGATCATAATTATGCTTGTTTATTAGTTGATATTTAATCACTTGGTTATATTTAGAATTTGTGATATTCTTGTAATGACGTAAAAATACTGATTTTTTTATCTGGAGAAAAACTTGGATTTCATTGCTAGTTGTGTAAGGCTAGGCTTCAAATGGCTACTAGCCGAATCATATTTTTATGAGTAGTCTAGGGTTGAATGAGATGGAGCGAAACACACTCATTCAGAAATTGTTGAAAAAAAAGAAAGAATAAAAAAAGAGAAAAAAAAGAAAGAAAATAAATAAAATATGTGTTATGCATAATTGATCAAGATTGAGCTCTTTAATACTCGAGTTATTAAGTTCTAGGGGACTTTGTGCCTAGTGACCTAAGGCTTTTATAGTCTGGGATCCGCTAACCTAACGCTCGCTACATGGGTATTATTGCATAAGTCTTTTGGGACCTCATTCATTGCATAGTCAAGTAAGCATCTTTATTATGTGTTCAATAATAGCATGAATCTTTCTATAACTCTATTAGAAAGGAGGTGTTGTGACTCATTATGTGTTTAATATTTATTCTAGTTATAAACTTGTGATTGTTTTTATGAAAGATAATTTATGGTTATTGATCTAGTATCGAGAGTATATCTGGTAAGCATCCACACACGCACGTTTCTGGTTTGTGAGTTGGTTTGCGGTATTTATTCGAGCTCTGTTTTGAGTCATTGCATTCTTAGAGACATTGGCTTATTCATTTGATTATGGTTATTCTGAGGGGATCGATTGCATTATCATTTAGTTGCATTCTCGTAGTTACATTCATGTATTAGGTTTATTTTGTAGTTTTGAGTCTGTTTATGCTTGAGGACAAGCATTGATTCAAGTTTGGGGGTGTGATAAGTGGATTTTATATCTACTTATAACGCTTCATTATGAGCTTAAGTTGGTGTTTTTGACTCAAGTTGTTGGTATTTTTGATGTGTTTTTATTTTATTGCATTCCAGGCATCAGTTAAAGGAAGAAAGAAGCTTTTCAAAGAATTATCCTAAAAAAAAGATCATAATTGGAAGCCTAGGCTATTTTGAAGTTCTAGAGAATCTCGTTAGCTTCGCGTGGGTAGTTGAATCACCTAATTCTGACGAGCAGAACTCAAGATATGGCCAAAATAAGAATTGATAGATTTTTCCAGAATGTCAGCACGGCCGCGCTAGAACCAGCGGGGTCGCGCCAAAACCAGCACGCCCGCACAGCTGAAAACACTATTTTAGCGCGGTCGCGCCCGAAAATAGCTCGCTCGTTCCCGATTTCTGCCCCAGAATCCTAATTTTAATCGAAATGAAGATTTTGAGAGTCCTGGTCATCCTGGAGCCTATATATACCAATAAAAAGATATTTTTAACAACAAGGAGACCTGGGAGAGCAATAAGAAGACCTAAAGAGCACGAGAAAGCTACGGAGAAGAAGACTTTTATTTTCTTTGATTTAGGCAATACTTGGATTCTTATTTTCGATTTGTCTTTGAACCCTAGTATTCTTTTATTGTTTATTATCATGCTTTCATTGGAACCCATGGTGATGATGAGTTCGATTATGAACTAGTCGTTATCATGGGGTTCTAGCGGATTTATTTATGGATTTCTTTAGTTAAATTGTTTCGATACCTTTGTGTGTGGTGATTGTATGATAACCTAGTATTGGTTGTGCTTATTCGTCTTATGTGCGTAGCTAACATATAGGATAGCATGTTAATCTCTATTGAAGCGAAAGTGAATATAGAGATTTAGCCATGCTAGCATAGGTTCATGTATTTGTTATGCATGATTTGTAGGTAATTTTAACCATCTTACTTGCCCTATGTAATCACGATAGATAACTTGCGCATTAAACCGTTATATTTTCAATTCTTATAGACATATAAGGACTAAGCATAATTGGTGTTTATTCAACTTTTATCCCTTTTATGGATGCTTGGTAGTAGGGTATTCGTACAACGAAAGTTGGCGTTTATCAGTTTTGTGTTATCTGATTAGTGTCATCACCATTACATGCTAAGGTTAAGAACAAAAACGCTATTGAATGATGTATTTAATGAAGTTAGGATCCCATATTTGTCATATAAGTAATTCAACCATTCTTGTTCTCTTAGTTATAATTGTTAGTTTAATTCTTAGTTATAAACAATCTCAACTTGTTATTTGTCTTAGCATTGAGCGATAACCATATATTGTTGCATAGGTGCATAAATTGAACTTAACCTAAACCGGTCTCTATGGGAACAAATCTGATTTATATCTTATACTACTTGCGAACTTGTATACTTGCGTCAATTTTAACGCGTGTTTTCACCCTAACAAGTTTTTGGCACCGCTGTCGGGGACTCGATATTAATTTTATTTAAGTGCTTGTCATCAGTGGTCGTTAAAGTCCACTGACTCGGATTTTTTTTCTTTCACGATTTATTTGTTTGTGTTTTAGGTACTCATTATAATGGGAGATCCAGCAGTATGAATGAAAGCCTTGATGGATTTTTCTCAACCCAAGATCAATGATATTCAATCTAGCATTGTCAGACCAGCTATCACAGCTAATAACTTTAAGATCAAGCCTGGAATAATTCAATGGGTGCAGAATTCAATCCAGTTTGAGGGTTCTCCAACGGAAGATACCAATATGCACATTAGGGATTTCATTGAGATCTGCGACACCTTCAAGTTCAACGGTGTTTCTGAAGATGCCGTGAAGCTGGAACTATTCCCATTCTCTTTGAGGGACAAGGCTAAGAGTTGTTTACACTCTCTACCAGCTGGTTCGATTGCTACTTGGGAAGATCTTGCTCAAAAATTTATCACTAAATTCTTCCCTATGGAGAAGACAGTTGCAATCAGAAACGCTATTACTCAATTTGTGCAGCAAACGGGAGAATCTCTATGTGAAGCTTGGGAGCCCTACAAGGAGATGCTTAGGAAGTGTCCTCATCATGGAATACCTGATTGGATGATCATTAATTGCTTTCATAATAGGTTGGGAGCACAGTCAAGACCAATGCTCGATGCAGCATCAGGTGGAGCACTATGGGAAAAGAGCTATGAGGAAGCTTATGATCTAATTGAACTGATGGCTGCTAATGAATATCAGTATCCAACCCAGAGATTTCCACAGGGCAAGGTAGCAGGAGTTCTTGAAGTGGATACAGCTACGACTATAACTGCTCAACTAAGGGCGTTGTCTATGAAGATCGATTCTCTAGCTAACTATGGTGTTATTTAGATAACTAGAGTTTAAGAGCTGTGTGCAGGTTTGCATGCAACGGAGCAATGCGATATAAATAGTGAATCAGCTCAGTTTGTGAGCAACTTTCAGAGGTCACAGCAACCAGTTCCAGACACTTATCATCTTGACAACTGGAATCATCCTAACTTCAGCTGGAGCAACAATCAGAATGCGATGCAACAGCCATTCCAGCAGTTTGGAGAAAAAAAATTCAACCCTCCTGGTTTTCAACAAAAATTTGCACCAAGACAACAACTTCAACTTCAACAACAAACTCATGATGCTGGTCAATCTTCGAATGAAAAATCTGAATTGGAGGAGTTGAGGCTTATGTGCAAAAACCAGGCTCTTATATGCCAAAACCAGGTTATTTCTGTCAAGACTCTGGAGGACCAAATATGGCAAATTGCTAACGCCTTATTGAATCGACCACCAAGAATGCTTCCTAGTGATACAGAAGCCAATCCAGGAAAAAGGGAAGTTGAAGAACATATAAACGCCATCATCTTGAGGTCTGGAAAGGTCACAAGCCCCAAAATTCTGTAAGACGAAGAGCCTTGAAAATCTCAAGTTTCAGAAAATTAAGTTGTGGCTAAAGAAGAAGTGCTGAAGGATGCCGAGGTGGAACCAAGGAAGAAAACTTTGGAACACACTCCTCCTGAGAGTAATATAGGGGAGAACAGGTTTATCCTCCACCTCCTTTTCCTAAGAGGCTGCAGAAATTTGCTAAGTTTCTGGAGGTGTTCAAGAAACTTCATATCACATACCTTTCACTGAAGCTCTTGAACAGATGCCTAGCTATACGAGGTTTATGAAAGGTATTCTCCCTCATAAAATGAAGCTCGATGACTTAGAGACCGTTGCTCTTACGGAGGAATGTAGCGTTGTGTTGTAACAGAAGTTACCTCCGAAGCTTTAAGATCTTCGAAGCTTCACTATTCCTTGCACCATCGGAAACTTGTCGTTCGACAAGTGTTTAAGTGATTTAGGAGCTCGCATCAATCTGTTGCCCTTATCTATCTTCAAAACGCTTGGTCTACATGATCTAAAACCGACATACATGTCATTGCAACTAGCTGATCATTTCATCGCTTATCTACGAGGTATAGTGGAGGATGTCTTGGTCAAGGTGGATAAACTCATCTTCCCTGCTGATTTTGTAATTCTAGATTTTGAGGAAGATAAGAAGATTCCCATCATTTTGGTAAGACCATTCTTGGCTACAGGCCGAACTATGATCGATGTGCAAAAAGGAGAGCTTACGATGAAGGTTCAGGTTCACGTCACTTTTAATGTGTTCAAAGGAATAAAGTTACCCACAACTAAAGAAGAATGCTTTAAAAGAAAAGTGGGTCGACTCTGTCGGGAATTCGGAGCTTGAGCAATTACCAAAGTCAGATACCTTAGAGAGATCTTTAATAGGGGAATCAGTTATTGAAAAGGAAGAAGGAGCAGGGCAGCTGCAGGTTATGAATGCTCCTTCGTGGAAGAGGAAGTTGGATATGCCATTCAATTCTCTTGGGTTAGAAGAGCTGAAAATTTCTCAGGAACATCTCGAGCCGTCTATTGAAGATATTTCCACACTTGAGCTTCACCCACTACCAGATCACTAGAGTTATGCATTCTTAGGTACACCCCATGATAAGGGCTAGGGATATATTTTTGATGATGTAGAGGGTAACCGAACGAATCCTCCAGTGCCTACAAAGGGTTCTTCTCATGTTCAGCAGGTAGTTTATAGGACTGGTGTTAGTGATGAGCAGTACAGGCGAGTAACTAGGTGTATGGAGGCCATGCACGACATTCATCATCATTTTGCTGCAGATTTGACATAGGCTTTGGGCACTACTTTCCAAGACACTGGTGTCGAGGTTGATTGGCCACCTGATCCTCCACCCGAGGAGGGTGATCTTTTTGACGACTAGGTATGCCTGAAATCCTTATTATTACCTTCAATGAGGACATTGAAAATTTTAAGTTTTGGGGTGATAATGTAAATATTAGTTTGTGTGTGTCCATATAGTTCATATAGATTAATGTTACATATAGTTGTATTTCATTCGAAGTGTTGCATGATTGTTCATATAAGACATATTTGTCTGTTTTTTTATGTGATTTCATATAGTTGCATTTGCATGCATATTTAGCATGATCCCTTAAGTTGAGCTATATCTGATTGATTGGTTGATGTTGATGTGAGTGTAGTGATGATGAATAGAGGGATGTTTAAGTCCTAATGAATTGATTTGCATGCCAGTAACAAATATTTTCACAAAGTCTTATAGGATTGCTTTTGATCTAGATCATAATTATGCTTGTTCATTAGTTGATATTTAATCACTTCGTTATATTTAGAATTTGTGATATTCTCGTAATGACGTAAAAATACTGATTTTTTTAATTTGGAGAAAAACTTGGATTTCATTGCTAGTTGTGTAAGGCTAGGCTTTAAATGGCTACTAGCCGAATCATATTTTTATGCGTAGTCTAGGGTTGAATGAGATGGAGCGAAACGCACTCATTCAAAAATTGTTAAAAAAAGAAAGAAAAAAAAGAGAAAAAAGGAAAGAAAAGAAAAAAAAATATGTGTTATGCATAATTGATCAAGAGTGAGCTCTTTAATACTCGAGTTATTAAGTTCTAGGGACTTTTTTCCTAGTGACCTAAGGCTTTTATAGGATGGGATCCGCTAACCTAACGCTCGCTACATGGGTATTATTGCATAAGTCTTTTGGGACCTCATTCATTGCACGATCAAGTAAGCATCTTTATTATGTGATCAATAATAGCATGAATCCTTCTATAATTCTAGTAGAAAGGAGGTGTTGGAGTCATTATGCGTTTAACTTTTATTCTAGTTATAAACTTATGATTATTTTGATGAAAGATAAGTTATGGTTATTGATCTAGTGTCGAGAGTATATCTGTTAAGCATCCACACATGGACGTTTCTGGTTTGTGAGTTGGTTTATGGGATTTATTTGAGCTCTGTTTTGAGTCATTGTATTCTTAGAGATATTGGCTTATTCATTTGTTTATGGTTATTCTAAGGGGATCGATTGCATTATCATTTAGTTGCATTCTCGTAGTTGCATTCATGCATTAGGTTTATTTTGTAGTTTTGAGTCTGTTTATGCTTGAGGACAAGCATCGATTCAAGTTTGGGGGTGTGATAAGTGGATTTTATATATACTTGGAACGCTTCATTACGAGCTTAAGTTGGTGTTTTGGACTCAAGTTGTTGGTATTTTTGATGTGTTCTTGTTTTATTGCATTTCAGGCATCAGTTAAAGGAAGAAAGAAGATTTTCAAAGAATTATCCTAAAACAGATCAGAATTGGAGGCCTAGTCTATTTTCAAGTTCTATAGAATCTCGTTAGCTTCACGTGGGCAGTTGAATCGCCTAATTCTGACGAGCAGAACTGAAGATATGGCCAAAAGAAGAATTATCAGAATTTTTCCAGGATGTCAGCGCAGCCGCGCTAGAACCAGCGCGGTCGCACCAGAACCAGCTCGCCCGTGCCGCTGAAAACACTATTTTAGCGCGTCAATGCCTGAAAACAGCGCGCTCGCGCTCGGTTTCTGCCCCAGAATCCTGATTTTAATCGAAATTGAAGATTTTGAGAGTCCTAATCATCCTAGAGCCTATATATACCAATAAAAAGATGTTTTTAACAACAAGGAGACCTGAAAGAGCAATAAGAAGACCTAAAGAGCATGAGAAGGCTACGGAGAAGAAGGCTTTTGTTTTCTTTGATTTAGGCGATACTTGGATGCTTCTTTTCGATTTGTCTTTGAACCCTAGTACTCTTATATTGTTTCTTATCATGCTTTCATTGGAACCCATGGTGATGATGAGTTCGATTATGAACCAATCATTATCATGGGGTTCTAGCGGATTTATTTATGGATTTCTTTAGTTAAATTGTTTCGATACCTTAGTGTCTGGTGATTGTATGATAACCTAGTATTGGTTGTGCTTATTCGCCTTATGTGCGTAGTTAACATATAAGATAGCATGTTAATCTCTATTGAAGCGAAAGTGAATATAGAGATTTAGCCATGCTAGCATAGGTTCATGTATTTGTTATGCATGATTTGTAGGTAATTTTAACCATCTTACTTGCCCTATGTAATCACGATATATAACTTGCGCATTAAACCGTTATGTTTAAGGACTAAGCATAATTGGTGTATATTCAAGTTCTATCTCTTTTGTGGATGCTTGGTAGTAGGGTATTCGTACAACGAAAGTTGGCGTTTATCAGTTTTGTGTTATATGATTAGTGTCATCACCATTACATGCTAAGGTTAAGAACAAAAAGACTATTGAATGATGTATTTAATGAAGTTAGGATCCCATATTTGTCATGTAAGTAATTCAACCATTCTTGTTCTCTTAGTTATAATTGTTAGTTTAATTCTTAGTTATAAACAATCTCAACTTGTTATTTGTCTTAGCATTGAGCGATAACCAAACATAGTTGCATAGGTGCATAAATTGAACTTAACTTAAACCGATCTCTGTGGGAACAAATCTGATTTATATCTTAAACTACTTGCGAACGTGTATACTTGCGTGAATTTTAACGCCTGTTTTCCCCCCAACAAGTTTTTAGCGCCGCTGCCGGGGACTCGGTGTTAATTTTGTTTATGTGCTTGTCATCAGTGGTCGTTAAAGTTCACTGACTTGGATTTTTTTTTCTTTCACGATTTATTTGTTTATGTTTCAGGTACTCATTACAATGAGAGATCCAGCAGCATGAATGAAAGCCTTGATGGATTTTTCTCAACCCAATGTCAATGACATTCAATCTAGCATTGTCTGGCCAGCTATCACAACTAATACCTTTGAGATCAAGCCTGGCATAATTCAATGGGTGCAGAATTCAATCCGGTTTGGGGGTTCTCCAACGGAAGATCCTAATATGCACATTAGGGATTTCATTGAGATCTGTGACACCTTCAAGTTTAACAGTGTTTCTGAAGATGCCGTAAAGCTGGGACTATTCCCATACTCTCTGAGGGACAAGGCTAAGAGTTGGTTACACTCTCTACCAGCTGGTTCGATTGCTACTTGGGAAGATCTTGCTCAAAAGTTTCTCACTAAATTCTTCCTTATGGCAAAGACAGCTGCAATCAGAAACGCTATTACTCATTTTATGCAGCAGACGAGAGAATCTCTATGTAAAGCTTGGGAGCGCTACAAGGAGATGCTTAGGAAGTGTCCTCATCATGGATTTCCTGATTGGATGATCATTAATTACTTCCATAATGGGTTGGGAGCACAGTCAAGACCCATGCTCGATGCAGCATCAGGTGGAGCACTATTTGCAAAGAGCTATGAGGAAGCTTATGATTTAACTTAACTGATGGCTGCTAATGAATATCAGTATCAAACCTAGAGATTGCCACAGGGCAAGGTAGCAGGAGTTCTTGAAGTGGATACATCTATGGCTATCACTGCTCAACTAAGGGCATTGTCTATGAAGATCGATTCTCTAGTTAACTATGGTGCGAGTCAGATAACTAGAGTTTGTGAGCTGTGTGCAGGTTCACATGCGACGGAGCAATGCGCTATAAATATTGAATCAACTCAGTTTGTGAGCAACTTTCAGAGGTCACAGCAACCAGTTCCAGACACTTATCATCCTGACAACTGGAATCATCCTAACTTCACATAGAGCAACAATCAGAATGTGATGCAACAGCCGTTCCAGCAGTTTACATAAAAACAATTCAACCCTCTTGGTTTTCAACAACAATTTGCACCAACACAACAACTCCAATTTCAATAACAAACTCATGATGCAGGTCAATCTTCGAAAGAAACATCTGAATTGGAGGAGTTGAAGCTTATGTGCAAAAACCAGGCTCTTATACACCAAAACCAGGATGTTTCTATCAAGACTCTAGACGACCAAATGGGGCAAATTGCTAACGCCTTATTGAATCGACCACCAGGAATGCTTCCTAGTGATACAGAAGCCAATCCAGGCAAAAGGGAAGTTGAAGAACAGGTGAACGCCATCACCTTGAGGTCTGGAAAGGTCGCAAGCCCCAAAATTCAGCAAGACAAAGAGCCTGAAAAATCTCAAGTTTCAGAAAATGAAGTTGTGGCTGAAGAAAAAGTGATAAAGGATGCCGAGGTGGAACCAAGGAAGAAAACTGTGGAACACAATCCTCCTGAGAGTAATACAGGGGGGAAGCAGGTCTATCATCCACCTCATTTTCCTAAGAGGCTGCAGAAGCAGAAGTTGGATAAGCAATTTTTTAAGTTTCTGGAGGTGTTCAAGAAACTTTATATCAACATACCTTTCGCTGAAGCTCTTGAACAGATGCCTAGCTATGTGAGGTTTATGAAAGGTATTCTCTCTCGGAAAGTGAAGCTCGATGACTTAGAGACCTTTGATCTTATGGAGGAATGCAGTGCTCTGCTACAACAGAAGTTGCCTCCAAAGCTTTAAGATCTTAGAAGCTTCACTATTCCTTGCACCATCAGAAACTTGTTGTTCAACAAGTGTTTAAGTGATTTAGGAGCTAGCATCAATCTGATGCCCTTATCTATCTTTAAGAAGCTTGATCTACCTGATCCGACACCGACATACATGTCATTGTAACTAGCTGATCGTTCCATCGCTTATCCACGAGGTATAGTGGAGGATGTCTTGGTCAAGGTGGAAAAACTTATCTTCCCTGATGATTTTGTAATTCTAGATTTTGAGGAAGATAAGAAGATTCCCATCATCTTGGGAAGACCATTCTTGGCTATAGGCCGAACTATGATCGATGTGCCAAAAAAAGAGCTTACGATGAAGGTTCAAGATCAGAAGGTCACTTTTAATGTGTTCAAAGCAATAAAGTTACCAACAGCTAAAGTGGAGTGCTTTAAAGTAGAGTGGGTCAACTATGTCGAGAATTTGGAGATTGAGCAATTGCCAAAGTCAGATACCTTAGAGATATCCTTAATAGGGGAATCAGTTACTGAAAAGCAAGGAGCAGAGCAACCGCAGGTTTTGAATGCTCCTCCGTGGAAGAGGAAGTTGGATTTACTATTCGATTCTCTTGGGTTAGAAGAGCTGAAAATTTCTCAGTAACGTCTCGAGCCATCTATTGAAGATGTTTCCACACTTGAGCTTCACCCGCTACCAGATCACTTGAGTTATGCATTCTTAGGTGCACCCCATGATAAGGGCTTGGGATATATTTTTGATGATGTAAAGGGCAGTCGAACGAATCCTCTAGTGCCTACAGAGGGTTCTTCTCATGTTCAACAGGTAGTTAATAGGACTAGTGTTGGTGATGAGCAGTACAGGCGAGTAACTAGGCATATGGAGGCCATGCACGACATTCACCGTCATTTTGCTGCAGATTTGACACAGGCTTTGGCCACTATTTTCCAAGCCACTGGTGTCGAGGTTGATTGGCCACCTGATCCTCCACCCGAGAAGGGTGATCTTTTCGACGACTAGGTATGCCTGAAATCCTTATTATTACCTTCAATGAGGACATTGAAAATTTTAAGTTTGGGGGTGATAATGTAAGGATTAGTTTATGTGTGTCCATATAGTTCATATAGATTTATGTTGTATATAGTTATATTTTATTCGCAGTGTTGAATGATTCTTCATATAGGATATATTTTTTTATGTAATTTCATATAGTTGCATTTGTATGCATATTTAGCATGATCCCTTAAGTTAAGCTATATCTGATTGATTGGTTGATGTTGATGTGAGTGTAGTGATGACGAATAGAGGGATGTTTAAGTCCTAATGAATTGATTTGCATGCCAGAAACAAATATTTTCACAAAGTCTTATAGGATTGCTTTTGATCTATATCATAATTATGCTTGTTTATTTGTTGATATTTAATCACTTGGTTATATTTAGAATTTGTGATATTCTCGTAATAACGTAAAAATACTGATATTTTAATCTGGAGAAAAACTTGGATTTCATTGCTAGTTGTGTAAGGCTATGCGTCAAATGGCTAGTAGCTGGCTCATATTTTTATGAGTAGTCTAGGGTTGAATGAGATGGAGCAAAACAAACTCATTCAGAAATCGTTGAAAAAAAGAAAGAAAAAAAAAGAGAAAAAAAAATATGTGTTATGCATAATTGATCAAGAGTGAGCTCTTTAATACTTGAGTTATTAAGTTCTACCGGACTTTGTGCCTAGTGACCTAAGGATTTTATAGTCTGGGATCCGCTAACCTAACGCTCGCTACATGGGTATTATTGCATAAGTCGTTTGGGACCTCATTCATTGCACGGTCAAGTAAGCATCTTTGCTATGTGTTCAATAATAGCATGAATCCTTCTATAACTCTAGTAGAAAGGAGGTGTTGTGAGTCATTATACGTTTAACATTTATTCTAGTTATAAACTTGTGATTGTTTTGATGAAAGATAAGTTATGGTTATTGATTTAGTGTCGAGAGTATATTTGTTAAGCATCCACACACACATTTTTGGTTTGTGAGTTGGTTTTTGGGATTTATTTGAGCTCTGTTTTGAGTCATTACATTCTTAGAGACATTGGCTTATTCATTTGATTATGGTTATTCTGAGGGGATCGATTACATTAACATTTAGTTGCATTCTCGTAGTTGTATTCATGCATTAGGTTTGTTTTGTAGTTTTGAGTCTGTTTATGCTTGAGGACAATCATCGATTCAAGTTTGGGGGTGTGATAAGTGGATTTTATATCTACTTGGAACGCTTCATTATGAGCTTAATTTGGTGTTTTGGACTCAAGTTGTTGGTATTTTTGATGTGTTTTTGTTTTATTGCATTTCAGGCATCGGTTAAAGGAAGAAAGAAGCTTTTCAAAGAATTATCCTGAAAAAATATCAGAATTGGAAGCTTAGGCTATTTTCAAGTTCAAGAGAATCTCGTTAGCTTCGCGTGGGCAGTTGAATCGCCTAATTCTGACGAGGAGAACTCAAGATATGACAAAAAGAAGAAATGTCAGAATTTTTCCAGAATGTCAGTGCGGCCGCGCCAGAACCAGTGTGCCCGCGCCGTTGAAAACACTATTTCAGCGCGGTCGCGCCTGAAAACAGCGCGCTCGCGCCCGGTTTCTGTCCCAGAATCCTGATTTTAATCAAAATTAAAGATTTTAAGAGTCCTGGTCATCCTGGAGCCTATATATACCAATAAAAAGACATTTTTAACAACAAGGAGACCTGGGAGAGCAATAAGAAGACCTAAAGAGCACGAGAAGGCTACGGAGAAGAAGATTTTTATTTTCTTTCGATTTGTCTTTGAACCCTAGTACTCTTATATTTATTATTATCATGCTTTCATTGGAACCCATGGTGATGATGAGTTCGATTATGAACTAATCGTTATCATGGGGTTCCAGCGGATTTATTTATGGATTTCTTTAGTTAAATTGTTTCGATACCTTTGTGTGTGATGATTGTATGATAACCTAGTATTGCTTGTGCTTATTTGTCTTATGTAGCTAACATATAAGTTAACATGTTAATCTCTATTGAAGCGAAAGTGAATATAGAGATTTAGCCATGCTAGCATAAGTTCATGTATTTGTTATGCATGATTTGTAGGTAATTTTAATCGTCTTAATTTCCCTATGTAATCACGATAGATAACTTGCACATTAAACCGTTATGTTTTCAATTCTTATAGACATATAAGGACTAAGCATAATTGGTGTATATTCAACTTCTATCTCTTTTGTGGATGCTTGGTAGTAGGGTATTCGTATAACGAAAGTTGGTGTTTATCAGTTTTGTGTTATCTGATTAGTGTCATCACCATTACATGCTAAGGTTAAGGACAAAAAGGCTATTGAATGATGTATTTAATGAAGTTGGGATCCCATGTTTGTCATATAAGTAATTCAACCATTTTTATTCTCTTATTTATAATTGTTAGTTTAATTCTTAGTTATAAACAATCTCAACTTGTTATTTGTCTTAGCATTGAGCGATAACCATACATAGTTGCATAGGTGCATAAATTGAACTTAACCTAAACCGGTCTCTACGGGAACGAATCTGATTTATATCTTATACTACTTGTGAACGCGTATACTTGCATGAATTTTAGCGCATGTTTTCTCCCTAACAGGAACATTTAGGATTTTGTTATTCTTGGTCTATATGAAAATTTAGGAGACTCCCTTGCTTGGATATCGATAGGCTTCAGGAAAAACTGTTATCTGTGCATTTTTGAGCTCATGAAGAAGCTGAGTGTCCTCTGTGATGACTCTATGAACTTTGTCAATCACAACATCTAGCTCGGATGCCCTTGAAGTTCCGAGATTTGAAAGAGAGAGTTGAAGCCATCTATCCAGACCACCATCATTGATATTAACAACAATCCTCTTCTGTAGATAGTCATCAACATTCACCCTACTACCCTGACTTGGTTGATAGTTTTGTCCAATGCTCTATTGTATGTGATGAAGTTATTTGGAAGAGATATTCTCAAGACTGCAACAAGTTCACTGAATTCTTGGTCTTGATTTGATCCTTCTGCAGCCTTGATGAGTCTTTCTTTTCCAACATCAACTTGAGCATTTGAAAAGTTTTGACCAACCTGAATAGGCTCTTTAGACTTAGCTTTAGCATCCCTGGATTGTTGTATCCTAGCCTCAATCTCCCCCTTAGTCTTGGTGACAGGCATGAGTAGAGAAGTTGGTAATTTTGGCCTTATTTCTTCAGGTAGTGAGGGAAGTGGAATGTTGAGTTTCCCCATGATGGTTCTCAAAGCAACATAATTCTGCATTTGGAGATGCTTTTGAGAGTCCACCAAGTTTTGATATCTGATTCTTGACTCTTGACTAGAGAAGTCAAAACCTGAACTTGAGCATTGAGGGAGGCATTTGAGGTCTCTAGAGAAGCAACCTGTGCCTTGAGATCTTGAATGTCCTGAGTAGATGAGCCTGAAGTTGAGGTTGAGGTTGGTGGTCCAAATGAAGCTTGCACATGCTTCTGTATTTGTAATAATTCAAATTTTTGAGACTTTGTAAAATGCTTAATGAATAGTAACCCTGACGGACGGGGAAAAACTTTGTAGCCCACACTATGTTGTGCATGAGAAATTGAGTGTCGGAGTTGATAACTTGATTATATGTACCAAATAAGTGTTTTTAAATGCCATTAGTTTTCGAAGAAAATGAACTTTGAGAAATGACTGTATATACGAACCATCAAGGATTATGGGAATCACAATATAATTACGAATTTAAAATCCTACGGATTTATATCCAAGAACGATACTTGAAAATATAAAGAATGTATACGAAAGGATTTACACCCCGAACCGTTTACGAGAAATTATTACGAAAACGAATAAGCGATCAAGCAAACGCGTAAACGAATAAATAAACGTATCGAACCAAACTAACTAAACTAACTAACCATGGTAAGAAACTAAGCTAAACTAAACTAAATATTAACCTAAACTAGGAAGAATGATGACCTAAAGTTAGGAATAGTAAAGCTAAAACCTAAAACTAAATAGATTAGCTTGTAACCTAGAAAGCTAACAAGATATGTCCTAAGATATTCCAACATTCTCTAGTCCTAGGATATATATACTAGAATATATACAAATCATAATACAATCTTATACAAGAAGCATCCAAGAAACACAACACAAAACACCCTATCTTCCTCCCAATCTTCTTCATTCGGCCTTCTTCAAAAAAGGAAGAAAATCAAATTCAAAACCCTAAGTTCTAGTCATGGAAAAAATTCCCCATTAATTCCCAAGCTTTATACATCCTAAACTAAGGTAAGATAAATTTTTAAGCTCATTTCATTGAGGTTTGATGGGTGAAATAAATTTAAGAAAGATGATAATGAATAGTATGAATAGTAACTTTTCTTTGGTTTCTTGATTTTAATGGTTGATTTAGGTTCCAAAACCCCTACCAAGCATTCCCAAGACTTCACCATCATCAAGAACACATCTCAAGCTTTTAAGAAAGGTATAAATCTTTGACCCATCTTTATTTAAGGTTTAAGTTCAAGAATCTTTTGAAACCTAGTTATAAACTTAGTTTTAGTGGTTGATTTGTTGTAATCTTGATGTTTAGTTAATTAGTTCTAAGGTTGATGATTGTTGCCTCAAGAACATGATGTTCTTGATAGGATTTAGTTTTGAGATGATGATTTTATGATTGTTGGTGGTAGTATAGAGATTTAAGACGTAAACGAAACTCGGATCGTAATCGTAATCTCGCTAAAACGAACAAAACTCAACATTAAGTTTTTGCAGAAAGTACCTAATTTATAAACTGTAGTTTCTTGAAAAGTAATACTTTATTATGATACACAATTTTATAAGGATTGTTTAGGCTCTTGAATCTCTTGATTCCTATTTACGGATCAAACGTTATGACCGTTTTAGTAAAAATGATTTATGCGACAAAAACTGCTACAAATTACGAACTTTGGGAATAAAAATGATCGACTTAAAAATATTTATAAATCATGAAATTTTTACAGAGAGTATTCAATAGAGTTCCTTAAGTATAAAAATTTTAAGTGAAAATAAGGATTGTTCAATTTTATAAAAATATCGGAACCAAGATCGCGCAATTACAAAACCGTTAGAAATCATAAGCGGAGCCGACAATGAAAATGTAACCGAACATAAGGTACTTCGAAAAGGAAGCAACCGCGACATGTATAAGTACTTAAAGGAATAATAAGGGTAAAAGGAGTTGAGAGAACGAATAATAAGTAGCATATGTGTACGAGTCGCCGTAAAAAAGAACGGAATCTAACGTAACGGTTTATGTTTATGGTTATAGATTTCTGAGCGGACCCTAGAGCATCCTCCACCTAAAAGTACCCAGGCAAGTTTACGAACCCAAATCCATATAGTCTTATATTGTGAAAAGATTGTTTTATTATCTTTTGCATAAATGCCATGCTTGCCATGATACTAAGTATTGAGTTTTCGCATATATAGCGATGGTGTACGATATGTATATGTCGTAGAATGTTTTAATGCCGCCATGAGCGTGATGTATAATTATAATACCGAGAGTCGGTCGGAGTTTTAAAATGAAAACCCGGGAATCATTCCAGTGATGTTTTGGACGATTAAAGTCCGCAGCTATTTTATTCTAAGGGACTCGATGTCCACTTGCGAAATATTAAATACCTCGAACTTTATTAAAACAATTTCCAAAGATCATATTCCCTCAACTATATTTAATTACTTGAATAATGGATATTATTTCATTTATTCATTTAATATAGGAGAATTATTCTCAAATGATTATTTATTTCAAACTCGATTAATTATTAAAGATTACTTTAATTATCTAAACATAAATTAGTTGAGGAATATTATTTCAAATATTCTTTTAAAGTATAATTATTCAAGATTTAATTATTTAAGGATTATTATTTAATTAATATTTATTTATTAAATGATTTAATATGATTTAAAAATCATGAAATCTGATTTAAAATACTTTCTGAATTCTAGAAAATCATTCGAATAATTCCAGATCGTCGAAGAATATTATCTCGACATATTTTAAATATTATAAATATATTTTCAAAAGAAACTCCCCCTCATTTATTTATCTGTTGATAACGGTCAACTCACATTATCCTAGTAATTCTTCCAAAAAATTTCGAAAGTACATATATACATATGAGACGAGTTGTTCCTATTAACGAGCAAAACGCTTGGGGAACTTCGATGTAGTTCAATGATTCCAAATATATGATAGGATTTCTCAAAGGACAAAGGAGGGGTAGAGATCCAAGTACTTCGTGTATTGGGTAGACTACCGGTACCGTAGGAGACGGTACTATATGTACCTAATGACCTGCGAAGTGTGTGTATACTCGAAATGAGAACACATAGCCCGTATGCGGAAAGGGTGATAACCGGAATCCGAAGGTGTCATCCTTTTACTAGTAGAAAAGGTTACTGATTGTCCGTAATACGACTGATCATCGTATGCGGTAGCTCCAAGTGAATATCATATTCTTCCAATTGGAATTGTGATGCAATACAGTAACCAAGCCTAGGTGCTGGGTTTACCATTAAGGTATTTGCAAGATAATAAATCCACTAAAGAATTGTTTTTGAAAGATGGCGTGTATTACCGAGGAAAACTATTTTTGAATAAAATATATTTATCATATATGGCATTATACTTGAGTTTATTATACCGTCATTTCATAATGTACATTAGTATGTTGGGCATTATAGCTCACACTTGTTTTCTTAAATTGACACAACACAACAGTGAATCAAGATGCCTATCATGAAACTCACAGCCAGGAAATGGGTAAGAAATGGCCAGCTATTTCGTAGGATGTTTGGTGTTGTACCTCAAGTAGATCGAATAAGATGGATTGGTTTTCAGTTGTTTTTAGTCCGGCTTATTTACAAGTATGACTTATGTAAGGTAATAAATAAGAAACGGATATTTGGCTGATAGACTAACCTTACTTAAAGGTTATTTTCGCGATAAGACTTAATCACTTTTGGGTTGTAATAATTAATCATTTTATGGATTGACATACTCTAGTAATGAATGGTTCGTTTCCAAGATAATAACCTATAATTATGTGTCTGTGTGATAAGTGTGGGGTCGTAAAGGTGTGAGTATTTATATATTGTGGTATGAGATAAGTGTTATACAGGATTCAAGATGGCGTGGCCTCATAGATCCCTGGGGAAGGAGTGTATCTTGCAGTGTGCATCTGATCCAACTTCCACCTTGTGTCATTAGAATTTGTTATATGATCTTGAACTACCTTGTGCAAGGCTACAAAGGATTCCTTGAGTTATGTGACACTATTATCCACCGCGCTTAGATCATACCTTGACATTTGTTCTGAAAAGGTTTTGAATTGAATTTTGATCTCCACTTGTGAGGGGATTATTTCATCCATCTTTCTTCTCACCATCCCCATTATTTTGTCTTCATGACCAGTTAACTTGATTGCTAGAGCTTTTCCAAAGATATGGAAAGATTTGAGTTGAGCTTTGGAGACTTCATTTATGTAATAACCCCAATTTTTGGAAATTTTTGAAACCCTGATGAATAGTAACTTTTGCTGACTATGCTGATTAAGGAAAATTATCAGACCACGATGTATAGGAGTACTGTTATGGAAATTTTAAGATCATATTAGAATTCCATAAAGTAAATGAGTGTATTTAAAGGTCGTTAAAATTCAAATCCGGACACTTTGATTTTTCCCGAAAATCCACCATATACCAAAAAATTTGAGTATAAGGTAACATGATTAAAAGGATTTAAATTCAAGGATTATAAGAGAGGATCATTAAAGGAATATAAAATATTGAGGAAGGTTTAGGGGAACCCAAGTAATAAGATCCCGGATATGATCCCTCAAACGACGAACAAGGACGAGAGTTAAACGAACCGTATAACAGATAAGCGGTCATTAGCCAAGTAATTAATATTTAATCAAAGAGGTTAGTGGATGGTGATGGCATCACACCACAAAGATGAGACATGTGTTAAAAGGATGACATAATCAAGATGACCTAAGCATGACCTATAGATATTTTGAATTGGTGGAATATTAGCCAAGTGTTTTTAACCATGGTAAATTCTAAATATGGTTAATTAAAGTAAAAGAAGCAACCAAGTAATTCACCATACAATTAGTCAAAGGGCAAAACAAGAAGCATTTCACTCTTTCTCCCCCTTGAAAGCTTGCTCTCGGCCAAAACCAGAGCAGCAACTTCAAACTGCCATATCTCCTTCAATACTCACTCAAATATTTTGTTCTATAGCTCTTTCGAAAGTTATTGAGATGGCCTACAACTCTTGTTCATAAGTCTTTTCTAAATAAGCAACGTAATACCCTCATTTATGCAGTTCTTTCAATCGGACTTTTAGAAACTTCAAAATCTAACTTTGTGTTTTCTTGATTATTTGTGAGATCCAAGCTTGTATAAGGATTGATCAAGGTTTTAAGGATTCCGAGCAACTTTCCCCTCACAAATAAAGGTATAAAAGTTCTGGACCTTTAAGTACTAAATTTGTTTGCTTGAATTTTTGGATGATTTGGATGGATGAGTAGTTGTTTGAATGATTAAGCTTGAATTGAACTTTGATTGTTAAGTAGACTAGTTGACTATGGAGATGGTATAATATTTAATTGTATTGAGGATCTTAAGCTTGTTTTGTCTAAGATCATTAGCCTAGGTTTGAATCTTGAATTTTTGGATGGATTGTAGTTGGAAGGGATTGATTTGGAGTGCTAAAAATATTGGAAATCGCTAAGTTCTAGCCGTCATAATGCCTGATTTTCCTTAACTATTTATGTGCTTAAATTTAGGAATCGTGAACTCACTATAAGATTCTGACCTTTTCCGTGTTTAGATAGTTCATGTTACGAGCTTCGTTTTGATATGTCGTTCGCCTAAATCCAAGTTACGAGCAATGAGAAACGACCGTTTTAAGTAACGACGTTTCGCGAGGGAACCC
Organism: Apium graveolens; assembly: GCF_009905375.1. Classification (NCBI taxonomy): domain Eukaryota; kingdom Viridiplantae; phylum Streptophyta; class Magnoliopsida; order Apiales; family Apiaceae; genus Apium; species Apium graveolens. Next base: position 131,917,820 of record NC_133649.1, on the reverse strand, counting down.
CGAAACCTCGAATAACTTTGAGACCATAATTGAAACCCTTAAATGATTAATCGGAATACGAAACAATTATTTAAGGAGGATTAGAGAGTTGGTAAAATATTCACGAAAGAGTCGCCTTAAAATGTTTAATGGTTAATTTTATAAAAATGGTGGAGCCGAGGGTACTCGAGCGACTTATGTAAATCGTTAAACGCAAAAGCGAACGTTAGGGTCTAAGTGGATAAAGTCTAGTTTCTTAAGCGACCGTGGTTTAATTCCGGATTATGTTGTTGTTCATAGGTTACCGGACCCACTCTAAGCTTAATTCTACCCCGGAACACTCAGGCAAGTTTTCTACTTGTTATATTGTTGTTGTGATGTAAATATATTGATGCATTATCTTGAGATAAGTGCATGGTTGTTATTAGCAAATATTATGATATATTTGAGCATGTTGATATGGTATATATATGCATATTATGAAATCTTGATATTTTATTATCAATTCAAATGCTTATAAACTGCATAATACCTATGCTAGAGATAAGCAGTAGTTGCGTATACCCTTAGTATAGGGGACCCAAAGGTGAACATTTTTCTAAACCTGGGAGTCGATGTTCCCGAGTATAATATATATATATAGTTTTCTATAAGTATTAATCGAATAAGGTATATTCGATAGTTTCGAACAATAATTAGACATTAATTTCGATTATTCAAATAAAGATTTTACTTTCCTATAAGTATATCTTTCGATAATTGTTATTCGTTTCAAGTATTATTTCCAAAAACTTTTACTGGATTTATTTTGATAAAAGCTATTCTTTTTTGGAATATTATTTAAAGAATAATATTCAAATATTCTTCGATTATTTTGTAACTGATTTATTCTATTAAATCATCCTTACTTCAAACATTTTCAAAAATGTTTTCGAGTCTTCAAAATGATTTTAAAGTTAGAGCGGATCCCAAACTCATTTTTTAAATTTAAGATCTTCATTTCGAAGGGGATTTAAATATTCGCTTAAAACCTAAAGGATCCGACTCCTTGGTGTATTTTTGGTGCAACGAAGTTTCTAATTTGATAAAAGAGTTTGATTACTTGTTCAACGTTCGGGAAGTAAGCCCAATCAAAATGCATCGGCATAGGCGCCATGGGCTCAGTGGGAGTCCATCATAGTGTAAGTGGCTTAGTGGGAGTCCATTAAAGCGTAAGTGGTTGAGTGGCAGTCGAACATAAGGTTTCAATGCGGCCAGGGTGATGATCAGTGAGGAATTCATCCATCTACTAGTAGAAAAGGTGACTTAATTGGGATCTTTGCCTGATCAGCAAGATATCAGGTTTATGCCAAGGTTTTCTTCTTTCCAAATTCATTGGATATTGCAACTCTGTTTATAATTTTCATAATAGATGTTTTCAAGGAGTGTATGATATATATATATATATATATATATATATCGGGACTTAATGAAGTATCTCATAACTTCATTTCTTTCAAATGATATTTCCAAGATTGAATTTATTCAAGTCTTATCTTATAGTCTCATCTATGTGATGAACTTTTAAAACTGATTATACCTTGAACGGTGGTAGTTCAAGTAGTATTCGGAAAAGATATAAATATATTGGAGTATCTTGTAACTTCATCTTTTCAACTTATATCAGGTTTATGATTATCTTATGCATGACAAATTTTTTCAGAAAAACGTTGAGACAGGGTTAGATATATGAGATCACCTTGCAACGATATTTTTATACAGTTATAAACTGAAACTCTGTGTATATTATACATGTCAGAGGATTTCAAAAATTTTGAAAAGTATATACATATAAACTGAATATTTTGCGACTTTGTCGCGTTAAGATATCAACTTGGTTCATTTCTTCTTGACCAAGACTTTCATGAGTACTATGAGAAGGCTCATATATTGTTAATTAAAATACATGTTATTTTGGTGGGCTTATTGCTCACCCTTGTTTTATTCTTTCATCACACAACAACAGCTAGACAAGATGAACAGGACCAAGCTCCCAATTCGCGAGCAGATAGGAATCGTTCAGCAGTTTCCTATAGGCGTTGATGCCACTGTAGCTGAGGTAGGAACTACCAATAGGCTAGGTTTTCAACTATTGGTGTACCAGACTTATGTATATTTATCAATTGTAATAATGGTAAAGAATATGTAAATTTATTCGGAAACCCTTTTGAGGTGTAATGACTTATAACTGTGGAATAAAATAATTTGTGTTATTTTTGGTATTCATCTCTGAGACTATAACTTGTGGTGTGTGTTTATATTGTGGGGTCACAGTACGTAGTAGTTGGTTGTTTATTAAGATTGAGTGTTATTAAGGTAAATGGAACTCGTGACAACCCGGATCCCCGACCCCGGATTTGGGGGTGTTACAATTTATAGCATCATAAACCTCACTAGGAGTTAGAGCTTTGGCATTGCTTCCTAAAATGGTCAAATAATCTTCCCTAAAATTAGCCAAAACATCCTCCATCTCTAGACGGTAGTCCTTGTTCAGCCAAGCAGCACAGTTGCCATCTTGTTCAGCTTCATTAACAATTTTATCTTGCTGTTCTTGGACATCTGTTTGATATGAGAGCATGATGGATTGGTAATCCTGGTCAGACATATCTGAGGTTAGAAGCTGTTGGGATATTTGTGCAAGGCCTCCAAGCTGATCAACTCTAAGATCTTCAATAGTTGAGGGTTGATCTACTGTTTCTTGGAGCCATTGGGAGATTAGGTGTGGAGAGGATTTAGATAGCTCCCCTCAGGAGTACTACCCTCAAACCTGACAGTTTGTGAAGACTGATTTACACATGAAGGTGTATTTGTGATCTCCATGGGGTCTTCAGTAAAAACATATGAATTCCTTATGTTTGTGTTGGTGTCATCAAGGTATACCCCAATATGTAGCCTCTCACCAACTAATTGTGGTTTCTGGATGGTGAGCAAGGTTTCTTGAACCAAGTCACTTGGTTAGGGCAACACTTGAGGATTTGATTCAAGTGCTTCAGTATAGGAAGAAGAAATATTAGATATAAGATTGTAAAGCTCAGGACTGAGTGTTGGCAGCTCCCCTTGAATGGATAAGGGACCTTCAAGGGATGTGTTCTCCTTGTGTGTGCCATCCTTATTTCTCCTACCATAAACTTGGATTTGTTCAAGTGTTGGCTGTGAAGACTCTTGACAAGGTGCATTGGGGAGAATGCTCTTTTCAATAGAAACATCTTGTTGAGAGGATGTCTCTAGAATCTGTTTTTCCCTTATTTGTACAACTGCATCCTTTTGGGAGGATACAAAGGTGGCTTGAGTGGTCAGCTCAGTTTTCTTAGCCTTCTTTGTTTTTCTAACCAAAGGTGACTCAGGTTGTACTTGTACCTCACTACTCTCATTCTTAACAGTTAAGGTTATCTCATTTCTCTTCTTTTTACTCACTTCACCCTTTTGAGAGGATAAAGTGGTTGGTTTCTAAGCTGCTAACGGTTCTGAAGAAGTAGGCTCAACATGGGTAGGTTCATGTGGGTGTGCTTGTGTTTGTGCTTCCACAGGCTCAGGAACCATTGATGCACTAGCTTGACTTACATTGGTTCTAATGTCAGGCATAGGGTAAGGATAGGTCTTAAATCTTTTAATCATGAAAAGTGTTAACTTAAGACCACCTGTACCTTATTTTTCATAGTAAGTGATCCAGATAGAATTTTTGACACTTGCTTATAGTTGCCTATTAGTGAACTATCAACACCTTCAAGTATATGTATGTCATTCACTTTATGATTTAAAGGAGATATAATGAATCTAGGAAGGAAAATTTATTTACCTCTTGAAGTGAATGGCATGATGAGCCTGGTGCTCAGTTCCTCCAGAATGTAATGTCCTACATTGATCTGTTTGTTGTGAGCCATTGAATAGACCGGATTCTGGACAACACTAGAAATGTTGTCAAATCCTGATTGCTTGCATGTGAAATCTCTTATCACATAATCAAATATAAAAGACCACTCCCTTCTCATATTTTTCTTGTTCAAGGTGGCCAAGTTAATCTTCTCAGAGTAGTTGATGAAGTCCATAAACTTATACAGCTCATCCTAAGTTGGGATCCCTACTACCTTGTTAGTTGGAATGTTCAAGGCCAAGTTCATGTCAGCTTTGGTTATCTCAACCTGTTGTCCTTTGATTTGACAGTTAACAACCAGGCTTGAAGATTAATCTTCATGCACAACTGTCCTAGCTACAGTTGTGTTCCAGAAATCACCCAAAACATCCAGATAGAGAACTGGATTAGCTGTGAGAGCTCCAACAAAATAGGTCTCAGACAAGAACTTGACAAAACTTTTGAAAGTTTCAGGAGCTTGATTTGCATCTAAGAATGCAAGGAAGTTGGTCTCCTTTGGGATGAAGGGTACAATATTGATTGTTGTCATTGTTATGAGTGTAAAGATTAATGGGTAAAGGAAATTGAAGAAAAAGGATTCGAAACGAGAGAGAAATTGGTTTTGAATTGAAAAAGCTAGGTCGCTTAGAGTTCTCGAAGGCGTAAGTATATATGTATCGAGATGTCTGGGTATTTATAGTAAAAGCAGATGACTTATCGAGAAGTTAAAAATAGACGTTTGGAGTATACTTATCGAGAAGTCATTTTGAAGGTGAATTACATATCGAGAAGTCATTTTAATTTACTCTTTTAGAGAAGTAAAAAATAACTTATCGAGATGTCAAATAAATACCCAGTTTGTCTAAAATGGACTGAATTGATTCCAATATTTATTTGAATAAATCAAAATAAAATCAGAATAATTTTGCCAAAAGTGTTTCACCAAAATAATTTATTGAATTAATTTATTTCAATTCTGAGTTATTTATAAGTCTAAAATGATAGTTGTAGAGAACTCTGTAAGTCAATACTTATAGAGAAATCTGCAATGACTTATCGATTAGTCATAGTAAAGCTTGTCGGGAAGTCAGTAAATTAACTTATCGATAACTCACTCGAGAAGTCTTAAAATGACTTGTCGATAAGTCAAAACTCAGTTTTCTATATACTTTTGATCACTTTGATTCTGCCTTGTATTAATTTTACATATTGAAGATTTAAATTAACATCCTGACAGTTTACTTAGAATTTAAAAAATTCCAAGCTGAATTTTGAATTTTGAAAAATAAATATGCAGTGATTTCTGAAATATTTATAATTCATATTTCAGTTAATTTCTAATTAAATCAAATTAATTTTGATCTACAAGAAATTAATCTGTTGCAACACATTAGCTGAGTTCTTGCCTTAGGAAGAAGAATTAAGCATTCCAATTTCACCTACAAGTTTAGTGAAAGTTGCTTCTCCAAAGGTTTAGTAAAAATATCAGCTAATTATTTATCTGTTGGAATAAAAATGAGCTCAATGGTACCATTTACAGCATGTTCTCTAATAAAATGGTACCTTACATCAATGTGCTTTGTTCTAGAATGATTAACTGGATTAACTACAATAGATATAGCACTGGTATTGTTACACATGATTGGAATTTTGTGTAACACTAGGCCATAATCCATTAGCTGATTTATAATCCAAAGCATTTGAGTACAGCAACTTTCAGCAACTATGTTTCTTGCAACTATTTTGTGGAAGTTGACACAAATTATTGTTTCTTGCTATACCAGGATACAAGTCTTTGTCCGAGAAACTAACAGCTTCCACTAGTACTCTTTATGTCTGTAACGCCCTCCAAACCCGGGGTATAAGTCTGGGGGTTACGAGCTAATCACCAAACCTGTACAAGCTTATTAATAAATAAAAAAGAAATGAAACTAAACCCCTTTAATACTAACCAGGACCTTTTTAGGTTGAAGTATGAAAATAAGAACCACTAACTACTTTTATTATAAACCAACATTTAAAATCTCACAAACTCTCTTTATTACAAACCATTGTCTAATTTATTTTTAAACTAAGTTCAGCTTTTATTCAAACACACATACTATCTATCAACACTCCACCTGCTCGGGCAACTCAAAGCTTTCTTCCTGATGGGTTTCATATTCCTTCTTAACTGAAAATAATAAGGTGAATAACAACAAAAAGGGTGAGCCAAAATTTGCTCAACAAGTCCACAAAATATAAACAATGTTAAAGCAATATAATTGAATCTGTAACCCAAGTATATCTGCAAAGATATAACCTCATAAGAATAGAAAGAAGGCCATTACTGGCGAATACAATTGAACTAAACTGGACTCAAGTTCGCAGCTATACCCTGCTGATCAGCCAGGATACAGTGCAGATCTATATCTTACTATATAGATCCCGTCGGGCACCCAGGCACTACGGCCCGTTTCAAGGATCAGGTTATGTCCCGGTCCTTAGGATTAAGTAAACTTAATCCCAGAAGTGGTATTATCCAGTCCGTGGAATAGCAACCGGAACAATCGGTATGCTTTGATATATTCTAATCACCAGAATATATCAATAATTGTGAGTAATAATTGGAATATGAATAATGAATTCAAATAAAGAGAACAATTCAAGAAGTGAAATGAAATATGAACAAGAGAATTAAAAGAGTGCAATTGTAATAATAATCTGAAGAGAATATCACTATTCTGGAAAATAGAATAGAGGAGAAACTTGCCTTTTGCACGACTTACTGCAATTAAATCACTTCCGTCTATCCCCTACTTGACCTGCCTTGCTGGCTTAGCTTCTGTTGGCGAAATAGACTGGTTAAGTCATTTTGTACTTCAATTTGCATCTTGAATCGACTTCATTTCGTTCCTATTATCTACCCATGCGCTTATGACTGACTCTTATATTACATATAAGCAAGTAAGACTCAATTAACCATATAATACACATAAGCACATAATCATTTCTATATTTAAAATAATATTTAGAATCAAAATCGACTCCCTGATTGCTCCGTTGATTACCTTCTTCTTCATTTCCCATTTTTCCGGAATTTTTCGGATTCGTCTCGACACGTATTTCGACTGATAATCAAGCTAATACTAGAGTCATATAATTTCTAGAAGAAATTAGGTCTTCATATTATTTTTAATAAAAAGAATTCATTTTTCTGAGTAAAATGGCTTTCGTTTCGCTCAAATCGGACTAACGGTTGAATTATTATCAATTAAATATTGATAATTCAATTTATTATTCAATATAATTAATTATTATAATTATTAAATCCTAAAATAATTATTTAAGAAAAATCAAAGTCAAAAATAATTTTTCTATAATTTTTGGAGTTAAAATGAATAAGTTATGATTTATTGAAAATGATGTGATCAATTATCGGAATAATTAATCACTTTTTAAATATTAATTAAATAAATAACTAATAAATAATTAATAATTAATTATTTAATAACCTAATTATTAGGATTAATCACAATTTATTACGAATATTCACACTTATCGTTATTTATTCGATTAGATCGATTATTAATAAATAAATAATCGATATCATTAAATGATACGTTAATTATTGAATAAATGAGTCATTATTCGAATCATATTTCAACTCAACGATCCCCTACTCGTATTCCTACGAGTTATTCGCGTTTTTCGCATAATTATCGAAACATTACTGTTATTATTGCACGTATATGTTTTAAAATTAATTATCTGTATTTAATTATTCATTACGAATAATTATTACGATATTATACGAATAATTTACTATCGTCTGAATATTAATAATCGAACTTATCGTTCAATTACTCGTATAATTACGAGTTATTCATTTTATTCCCTTATTTATCGAATCGTTTCTCGTAATATTCAATTAATATAACCCTTAATTATTAATTATTAACTATTAAATAATAAATAAATAAATAGATAAATAACTAAATAAATAATTAAATACTTAATCAAATCACTAAATTCAAATTTATAATTTAAGAAAATAATTTAGGAATTATTTACAAAATATTTAAGATTTTTAATCTGATTTTTATTTGATTTTTATAATTTACAAAATTAAATTATGTATTATCAAAATAAAAGTAAATAAATTTTAATTCCAGAAACAGAAATCAGATAAACGAATTGGGGGATTTTGGATCGAAACCGGGTCGAACACCGGGTTGAAATCGGGTCACCCGTGCCATCCAAGAACAGCCCAGAATCCGGCGCCGATGGACGGTTCCGGCGAAGCCACGGCGAGCTCTGATTGCAACGAAAACATCACCGTTTCGATCCCTTTTCTGCCCAGATCAATTCCTGTCTGCAACCGCCGTCCCTCCGCCCCGTTCCTGACGTCCCATCGTCCTTCCCCGAAGAACTCCGGCGGATTCCCGAAGCTACTCCGGCGAGCCTCGTCGGAAAACTTCCCCCATCGAAACGTTAAACAAACTCGATGTTTAATATACGAAAATAAAGCTATTAACTCCTACAATCAAACCCAGCCCTCAACAACAATCACAACATCACCAAAATCATAGAAAAATGAATCAAAAATTCGGCTAAACCCACGAACTCGAACCATACCTCCTGGGGTTATACCAATCAATTGAATACTCAAAATCATTCATAAACTCAAGACAAAGCTATACAAATCATTAAAACAATCAAACGATTCTTGAATCAAAAACGCCTAAATCAAACATAAACCCTAAAAATACGAATTGAAAATCGAAGCAATAAAACTCAAAATTGATGACAGAAATAGAAAGTAGAGATCAAGAGCTTTTGATTGAGTACTCACATGCTTGATTTAGAGATCAGAATCACGATCAAATCTCTGCTTGAATTCAAGAACACCAAACCCTAATTTCTGGAAATTGGGATTAATTTGCAGAATTTTCTGATTTTAATTAATTAAATTAATAATAATTAGGGTATTTATAGCTGAAAAATTAATACTCCTAAATAAAATTAAGGGGCTAATTATACATTTAATAAAAATATTTGGCCCTAATTTTCATAATTTTTGGGTATTAAAATTTAATTTATAAATATTTTATATATGCAATATATATGCCAAAATTTCCCAAAAATTGTGAATAATTCAAAAATACAAAGAAATGGTATAAATAAAAGTCCTATAATTTTATAAAAATAAAAATGTGATTTTTGTGGGGTTTTTGACACCCAATGGGGCCCGGAAAAGTCATTTTTCGTAAAACGAGAAAATTTATAAAATATCTAGATGTTCGGAATAATGCGATTGTAAAAGCCGTTTGATGAAAAATAAGGCTCATTATTTTATTTGAAATACTGGCTTTAAAATTATTGTTTGGGTTGCAAAATGTTTGAAAGGAAACCTATGAATACGATATAAAACATCTGAAAAATACCTTAAAAATACAGAAATGATACGGAATACACATAACACACAACAATTAGGGTTTAACGAATAATCACACATAATTGACATATTAATACACATAATATGATATTATACAACGTAAATTTCCCGGTCGTTACATTCTCCCCCCCTTAATAGGATTCTGTCCTTATAATCTTCTACGAAAATAAGTGAGGATATTTTTCTAACATCTCACTTTCAAATTCCCAGGTTGATTCTTCAACCAGGATTTCTCCACAATACTCGCACTAAATATACAGACTTATTTCTCAATACCTGCTCTCGCCGATCTAAAATTCTTATCGGCTGCTCTACAAAAGACAAATCAGGTTGGATATCTATCGGTTCATACTCTATTACATGCCTAGAATCAGGATTATATCGCTTAAGCATTGACACGTGAAACACATTGTGAATATGTTGCATATGAGGCGGTAAAGCTAATTCGTATGCAAGCTTTCCTACTCTCTTCAAAATTTCAAATGGCCCGACGTATCGTGGTTTCAATTTACCCTTATTGCCAAATCTGGTCAATCCTTTCCATGGCGATATTTTGAGTAATACGTGTTCTCCTTCCTGATAGTCCATATCCTTCCTTGCTTGGTCTGCATGTTTGCGTTGCCTGTTTTGTGCTACATCGAGTCGTTTCCGAATAAGTTCAATCTTTTCTTTAGTCTGTTGGATTAATTCTGGACCCAAAATCTTGCGTTCCCCAACTTCATCCCAGTGTACTGGTGATCTACATATTCTTCCATATAGAGCTTCATACGGGGGCATTCCAATGCTGGCGTGATAGCTGTTATTATAAGAAAATTCCACTAGAGGTAGATGCTCATCCCAACTGCCTTCAAAATCGATCGCACAAACTCGTAGCATGTCTTCAATCGTTTGGATAGTTCTTTCACTTTGCCCGTCGGTTTGCGAATGATAAGCGGTACTCATGTTTAATTTCATTCCAAGGCATTCTTGAAATTGTCTCCAAAATCTTGAGTTGAAACGAGGATCTCGATCAGATACGATAGATATTGGAACTCCATGTCGCATTACAATTTCCTTGAGATACAAATGCACTAGCTTGTCGAGCGAAAATCTTTCGTTAATCGGTAGAAAATGTGCCGACTTCGTGAGTCTGTCAATGATTACCCATATCGCATCATGATTTTCCTTAGTCCTCGGTAGACCTACCACAAAATCCATCGCTAGATGTTCCCATTTCCATTCTGGAATGTCTAACGGTTGTAATAATCCGCTCGGACGTTGATGTTCCGCTTTAACTCGCTGGGATGTGTAGCATTTACTCACCCATTCTGCTATTTTCTTCTTCATACTCGGCCACCAAAAGTTTTCCTTCAGAACGCGATAATTTTTGTGCTTCCTGGATGAATGGAATACTTTGAACTGTGCGCATCTCACATTATTTCTTCTTTTAATTCTGCCATATTAGGGATCCGGATTCTCGATGCAAATCGTAAAATTCCTTCATTATCTTTCTGAGTTGTGATCTCTTCTCCCGTTAAGTCGTCATCTTGATTTATTACTTCTTCCTGACAGCGGCGAATCTTCTCGAGCAATTCTGATTGAAAAGTCATAGCGTAGATAGTTTCTGCAGATTCATTGGAAATGCGAATCTCAATTTCCAATTTGTCAAATTCCCAAGCTAATTCTTCACATGAAGTTAACCGATTCAATCTTTCTTTCCTGCTCAACGCATCCGCTACAACATTTGCTTTTCCTGGATGATAACTGATTGTGACATCGTAATCTTTAATCAATTCCAGCCATCGACGTTGTCGCATGTTCAGTTCTTTTTGCATAAAGATATACTTCAGACTTTTATGATCCGTATAGATTTCACATTTTTCACCGTAGAGATAATGTCTCCAAAGCTTCAATACAAATACGATCACTGCTAATTCCAGATCATGCGTAGGATATTTCTGCTCATGGGGTTTAAGTTATCTCGAAGCATATGCGATGACGTTACCGTATTGCATCAATACACATCCCAGCCCGCGATACGAAGCGTCACTGTAAACGAAGAAATTTCCTTGCTCATCTGGTAATACAAGTACTGGTGCGGTCACTAATCGATTCTTCAACTCTTGGAAACTTTCTTCACATTTCTCATTCCATTGAAACTTTTCACTTTTTCGAGTTAACTTAGTTAGAGGCGTTGCTATTTTTGCAAAATCTTTGACAAATCTTCGATAATACCCTGCCAATCCCAAGAAACTTCGAACTTTTGTGGGTGTCTTCGGTCGTTCCCAATTCAACACAGCTTCAATCTTCGCTGGATCAACTTGGATGCCTTCTCTACTGATGATATGTCCTAGGAATTGTACTTCCCTTAACCAGAATTCACATTTTGAGAATTTTGCGTACATTTGCTCTTTCCTTAGAATTTCCAAAGCTATCATCAAGTGTTCTACATGCTCTTCTTCCGTCTTGGAGTAAATCAAGATATCATCAATGAATACAATCACAAATTTATCCAAATATTTCTTGAATACTCTGTTCATCAAATACATGAATGCAGCTGGCGCGTTTGTTAAACCGAATGCCATTACCAAAAACTCGTAATGTCCATATCTCGTGCAAAACGCAGTCTTGGGAATATCTTTAACTTTAATCTTCAATTGATGATAGCCTGATCGCAAATCTATCTTTGAAAACCATGCAGCTTCGTTTAGCTGATCGAACAAATCGTCGATTCTCGGTAAAGGATACTTGTTCTTAATAGTGAGTTTATTCAATTCCCGATAGTCAATGCACAATCGCATTCTGCCGTCTTTCTTCTTCACAAATAATATCGGTGCACCCCATGGGGATACACTAGGTCGTATGATGCCTCGGTCTAGAAGATCTTGCAGTTGCGTTGACAATTCCTTCATCTCAACTGGAGCCATTCGATAAGGAGCTTTCGAAACTGCTTCTATGCCTGGTGCTAGATCAATCGTGAACTCGATTTCTCGATCTGGTGGTAACCCTGGAAGCTCGTCTGGAAAGACGTCCGAAAATTCGCATACAACTGGAATGTCTTCTATTTTATGACTTCATTTTTCAGTATCTAACACGTAAGCTATATACGCTTCACATCCTTGTCGAAGCAATCGTTTAGTCTGCATTACGGTGAGAAATTTATTTCGCTGTTTGTCGCCCTTGAATATTACCGTTGCATTTTCTGCAGTTCGCAATTTAACTTTCTTATTCGCGCAATCTATCTGAGCCTTATGACGTGATAACCAATCCATTCCCAAAATCATATCGAATTCTCCTAGCTTAAAAGGAATTAAGTCTACAGAGAAATGATGTCCGGGTATTTCTACATCACATGCAGGACATACTCGATCTACTGGAACTTGGTCGTCATTCGCTAATTTTATAATTAACGTCTCGCCCAACCATTCGATTTCGCAATATAACTTATCAAAAAATTCTTCAGAAATAAATGAACGAGTAGCTCCAGAATCAATTAATACTTTTGAATCTACGGAGTTCACCAAAAGCGTACCTGCGATCACACTTGGACTCTGCACTGCTTCTTTCATTGTCATGTTAAAATCCTTGCTTTGGGTTGATTCGGCGGCGGTGGCGGAGGTAATGCCAACACTTTCGGAATACTGGTTGCCATTGTTGGTCCTTTATAATTCCTAGCGATATGCCATTTCCTTCCGCATTGATAGCAAGTGATTTCTGCTATTTTTCCTGTTGGACATTCGTTAGAGTAGTGCCCTTTCTGCTTGCATTTGAAACATGTCACATCTGCTTTAATACATACGTTGGTATGCTTGCATCCATAAGTTTTACAATATGGCACTGGAACCTTAACAATTCCCTGCTGTTTGGAGGCTTGGAAACGATTACCTGCTTTTTGTGTACCCTGTCCTATCCTTTTGAAATTCAAATTTGCCCGGGCTTGAAATCCCGGCTTCCTGCGGGCACGGTCTTGGAAACTTCCATGTCCTCAATCTCGTTGAGATCTTTCACTTTCCCCTTCGATGATCAAAGCTTTCTGGACTGCAGCGGTATATGTTGTTAATTCAAAAACTGCAACATGTCCGCGTATCCATGGTCGTAATCCCTCTTGAAATCTCTGAACTCGCTTCTCTTCAGTGTCTACCTGTTCCGGTACAAATCTAGCCAATTCATTAAATTTGGCTTCATATTCTGTTACAAACATACTTCCCTGCTTCAGCTCTAAAAACTTTATCTACATCTGATTCTTCACATAGCGAGGAAAATGCTTTTCTAAAAATAATTCTTTAAACCTATCCCAAGCAATAACATCTTCACCCTCTAATGCCTTTTTAGATTCCCACCAATAATTTGCCTCTCCCTTCAACAAATAACTAGCAAAATCAGTCTTCTGGTCCTCACATATCTTTACTAGTGCAAACACTTTCTCTATTTCTTTTAACCAGGTGGTAGCTTTAATAGGATTAGTAGACCCATCAAATTCTGGAGGTTTAACTGACTGAAACTGCTTTAAAGTAACAACAGGTAATGCTGGTGGTAATTGAGACTCAGGACGAGGTGGTTGTTGTAACATTTATAGTTGGATTTGTTGTTGTTGATGCTGCATCTGCTGCTGCATCATTACCATTTGTTGTTGCATCAGATTGAACATTTGGTTCATGGTCTCATTAGTCTGACCTTCGGAATTGCTGTTAGAGGTCTCAGCCCTAATCTTTCTTTTTGGTGCCATCTTCTTCTGATAATAAAACAAATGATATTTCTTTAACAGTTTAATAAATAATTGACAATATGTAAGGAGAACATTTATCCTGTATTAATAACATGGTTTATTTAAAGAAATAGTTACTGAATGTAAAAACTGGAAATGTAAACAGTTAAATAAAATGTTTATTCTCTCTTTGTTTTTCTTTTTTTTTTTGAACAGGAATTATAATATGGAAAGCTGTAAAACAATAAAATGAAAGTAAATGCTGTAAACTGTAAAGACTGAAATTTAAATAAAAGAAATTTAAAAAGATCAGTTTATATATATGACACCAGCCTCAGGTGTAAATGCTTGATACAAAAAGTCTCGCTCTGCTGGTAATCACCGCGGCTACAAGTCATGCTACCACTATAGGTCAAAAAACTACTACAGGTTAAACTACTAGTACACACATACACACTACTCACTAGGTTATACTATGCTGCCTCTATATTCATCTATACTCTGAAGTCACTGTTTCAACTGTCCCTGTCTCAGAACCCAGGCGGAATACGCCTAAGCTCCTCTCTAAGTGTCTGGACCAAAGTCTGTGCCAAGCGGAATATCCGATAGAACTCTGCAAAAGAAGGAGGTCCATCATGGGTCAAATCATCAAGCTCCCAAGTAGCGCTCATCAAAACTGACTGCAGTCGCTGCCTCATATAGTAATCTGGCTGTAGGGCCGCTAACGGTCCTCTGTCCCTCTGATCAAACAGATGCATAATCTCTCGACACTGTGCCCGCCAATACTCCATATCATCCCTCATAACTCTATACTCATGGTATGGTACCATATACGGCTGAGCAACCTAACCTACTGACTCCTGGGAAGGAACCCTCGGAATACTTGCACCCTGCTGTGGTAAGCCTAGCTGTAGATCCACATCATGCTCTCCCATTCCCTCGACTGGAATCATCTGAACTATGTCCGGCTCTGGGGCATGCACTGGTATAGGAGGTAACAATGGTGGTGGTAACTCCTGCTCAATACCCGATATAAACTGATGCTCAATAGGTAAAGGAACTATCAGCTCAAAAAACTCAAAAGGATCAAACATCTCTATGGGGTCATGAACTATCCCCTGAACTGGTGGTACCGGCTCCTGTGGAAATGGTGGTGGAGGTGGTAAAGGAGTAAACATATGCTCAGATACTAGAGGTATAACTGGTGATGCTGGCCCAGTGACTGTCCTCTCGGAAGACGCAGAATAACCAGAAGATGCCATCTGATAATATATCAAAGAAAAGAAAAGGTCACTAGACAATCCTAAGATTTATATTTCCCTATTTTAACCTGACCTAAATCCTAATACTATTCTTCCTAATTTGACTATCCCTATCTTATGTGATCTCCCTATCCTATCTTAATCCTAATGTTCTTATTTTCAGGGACCAAACCTACAGCTCTGATGCCAAACTGTAACGCCCTCCAAACCCGGGGTATAAGTCTGGGGGTTACGAGCTAATCACCAAACCTGTACAAGCTTATTAATAAATAATTAAGAAATGAAACTAAACTTCTTTAATACTAACCAGGACCTTTTTAGGTTGAAGTATGAAAACAAGAACCACTAACTACTTTTATTACAAACCAACATTTAAAATCTCATAAACTCTCTTTATTATAAACCATTGTCTAATTTATTTTTAAACTAAGTTCAGCTTTTATTCAAACACACATACTATCTATCAACACTCCACCTGCTCGGGCAACTCAAAGCTTTCTTCCTGAATTGGGATCAACACCTTGGGTATGAGAGGATCCCGAGGCTTGACCCGCTTCTTTACCACTCATCTCCTGATGGGTTTCATATTCCTTCTTAACTGAAAACAATAAGGTGAATAACAACAAAAAGGGTGAGCCAAAAATTGCTCAACATGTCCACAAAATATAAACAGTGTTAAAGCAATATAATTGAATCCGTAACCCAGGTATATCTGCAAATATATAACCTCATAAGAATAGAAAGAAGGCCATTACTGGCGAATATAATTGAACTAAACTGGACTCAAGTTCGCAGTTATACCTTGCTGATCAGCCAGGATACAGTGCATATCTATATCTTACTATATAGATCTCGTCGGGCACCTAGGCACTACGGCTCGTTTCAAGGATCAGGTTATGTCCCGGTCTTTAGGATTAAGTAAACTTAATCCCAGAAGTGGTATTATCCGGTCCGTGGAATAGCAACCGGAACAATCGGTATGCTTTGATATATTCTAATCACCAGATTATATCAATAATTGTGAGTAATAATTGGAATATGAATAATGAATTCAAATGAAGAGAACAATTCAAGAAGTGAATTGAAATATGAACAAGAGAATTAAAAGAGTGTAATTGTAATAATAATCTGAAGAGAATATCACTATTCTGGAAAATAGAATAGAGGAGAAACTTGCCTTTTGCGCGACTTACTGCAATTAAATCACTTCCGTCTATCCCCTACTTGACCTGCCTTGCTGGCTTAGCTTCTGTTGGCGAAATAGACTGGTTAAGTCATTTTGTACTTCAATTTGCATCTTGAATCGACTTCATTTCGTTCCTATTATCTACCCATGCGCTTATGACTGACTCTTATATTACATATAAGCAAGTAAGACTCGATTAACCATATAATACACATAAGCACATAATCATTTCTATATTTAAAATAATTTTTAGAATCAAAATCGACTCGCTGATTGCTCCGTTGATTACCTTCTGCTTCATTTCCCATTTTTCCGGAATTTTTCGGATTCGTCTCGGCACGTATTTCGACTGATAATCAATCTAATACTAGAGTCAGCTAATTTCTAGAAGAAATTAGGTCTTCATATTATTTTTAATAAAAAGAATTCATTTTTCTGAGTAAAATGGCTTTCGTTTCGCTCAAATCGGACTAACGGTTGAATTATTATCAATTAAATACTGATAATTCAATTTATTATTCAATATAATTAATTATTACAAATTATTAAATCCTAAAATAATTATTTAAGAAAAATCAAAGTCAAAAAATAATTTTTCTATAATTTTTGGAGTTAAAATGAATAAGTTCTGATTTATTGAAAATGATGTGATCAATTATCGGAATAATTAATCACTTTTTAAATATTAATTAAATAAATAACTAATAAATAATTAATTATTAATTATTTAATAACCTAATTATTAGGATTAATCACAATTTATTACGAATATATACACTTATCTTTATTTATTCGATTAGATCGATTATTTATAAATAAATAATCGATATCATTAACTGATACGTTAATTATTGAATAAATGAGTCATTATTCGAATCATATTTCAACTCAACGATCCCCTACTCGTATTCCTACGAGTTATTCGCGTTTTTCGCATAATTATCGAAACATTACTGTTATTATTGCACGTATACGTTTTAAAATTAATTATCTGTATTTAATTATTCATTACGAATAATTATTACGATATTATACGAATAATTTACTATCGTCTAAATATTAATAATCGAACTTATCATTCAATTACTCGTATAATTACGAGTTATTCGTTTTATTCCCTTATTTATCGAATCGTTTCGCGTACTATTCGATTAATATAACCCTTAATTATTAATTATTAACTATTAAATAATAAATAAATAAATAGATAAATGACTAAATAAATAATTAAATACTTAATTAAATCACTAAATTCAAATTTATAATTTAAGAAAATAATTTAGGAATTATTTACAAAATATTTCAGATTTTCAATCTGATTTTTATTTGATTTTTATAATTTACAAAATTAAATTCTTTATTATCAAAATAAAAGTAAATAAATTTTAATTCCAGAAACAGAAATCAGATAAACGAATTGGGGGATTTTGGATCGAAATCGGGTCGAACACGGGATTGAAACCGGGTCGAACACCGGGTTGAAACCGGGTCACCCGGGTCGTCCAAGAACAGCCCAGAATCCGGCGCCGATGGCCGGTTCCGGCGAAGCCACGGCGAGCTCCGATTGCAACGAAAACATCACCGTTTCGATCCCTTTTCTGCCCAGATCAATTCCTGTCTGCAACCGCTATCCCTCCGCCCCGTTCCTGACGTCCCATCGTCTTTCCTCGAAGAACTCCGGCGGATTCCCGAAGCTACTCCAGCGAGCCTCGTCAGAAAACTTCCCCCATCGAAACGTTAACCAAACTCGATGTTTAATATACGAAAATAAAGCTATTAACACCTACAATCAAACCCAGCCCTCAACAACAATCACAGCATCACCAAAATCATAGAAAAACGAATCAAAAATTCGGCTAAACCCACGAACTCGAACCATACCCTCCTCGGGTTATACCAATCAATTGAATACTCAAAATCATTCCTAAACTCAAGACAAAGCTATACAAATCATCAAAACAATCAAACCATTCCTGAATCAAAAACGCCTAAATCAAACATAAACTATAAAAATACGAATTGAAAATCGAAGCAATAAAACTCAAAATTGATGACAGAAATAGAAAGTAGAGATCAAGAGCTTTCGATTGAGTACTCGCATGCTTGATTTGGAGATCAGAATCACGATCAAATCTCTGCTTGAATTCAAGAACACCAAACCCTAATTTCTGGAAATTGGGATTAATTTGCAGAATTTTCTGATTTTAATTAATTAAATTAGTAATAATTAGGGTATTTATAGCTGCGAAATTAATACTCCTAAATAAAATTAAGGGGCTAATTATACATTTAATAAAAATATTTGGCCCTAATTTTCATAATTTTTGGGTATTAAAATTTAATTTATAAATATTTTATATATGCAATATATATGCCAAAATTTCCCAAAAATTGTGAATAATTCAAAAATACAAAGAAATGGTATAAATAAAAGTCCTATAATTTTATAAAAATAGAAATGTGATTTTTGTGGGGTTTTTGACACCCAATGGGGCCCGGAAAAGTCATTTTTCGTAAAACGAGAAAATTTATAAAATATCTAGATGTTTGGAATAATGCGATTGTAAAAGCCGTTTGATAAAAAATAAGTCCCATTATTTTATTTGAAATACTGGCTTTAAAATCATTGTTTGGGTTGCAAAACGTTTGAAATGAAACATATGAATACGATATAAAACATTTGAAAAATACCTTAAAAATACATAAATGATACGAAATACACATAACACACAACAATTAGGGTTTAACGGATAATCACACATAATTGACATATTAATACACATAATATGATATTATACAACGTAAATTTCCTGGTCGTTACAATGTCAACCCTTCATCCAGCAAAATCTGCATCTGTGTATCCAACAGCTTCAAAACCTGTTAGGAATATGTGTATTAGTTTGATGATAAGTTAAACAAAACACTTAAGTAGAAATCTAGTGTTTGTAGCCTCAACGGAAAAGACCATCTTGGCTATCCGTTGAAGGAGTAACTTTACTTAGCAATAAGTTTAGTATTGTAGCACATTTCATTCTCTGGATTCAAGTTGTAATTCTTAGATGTTGTAGGAAAGTATCAGTCATGTTGACTACTAGTGGATATGCAAATAGGAGGGCTAATTGTAAATATTTCATGCCTTGTAATTTTGTATAAGTGAAGAAGTATCAACTGATATTGAAGACCTTCAACAGATAAGAAACAAAGCTTCAACGGATGTCTCTAATGCTTCAACGGATAATATCCATCAACGGATAAGTGCTTCAACGGATAAAGACTTCAACTGATAATGCATCAACGGATAAAGCTTCAACGGATAAAGCCTCAACGGATAAGGCATCAACGGATGAAAGCTTCAACGGATGCTTAGTTCATTAGCAATTGATAGTGACAATTCATAAGCTGACAGAGGCACATGGGTTGACAGAGACAAATTGGAATGTGGAAGCCTCTTGGAGGAATCAAGAAAATGCAGCATTTCCATTATGGTGCAAACAAGGAAGTGTTCAAAGATTCACAGATTATCCTAGATTGCACTGGATAGAGAAATGAAGAAGAAAATGTGAAGAGCCTTTTTAATTGTATTTTACAGTTTTGTCTTCACTTATAAACTTGGTGATATATAAACCAAGTAGCAGCTAGTAATTAGATATGAATTTTCCAGAGCTGTTTAGAAAAATCCAGAGAGAAAATCATCTAGTTTGTACTAGGAAGCAGCTGTGATTTAATTCTTTGAATCACAGATTTTCTGAAATAACACATCTCTGGTGGAACAACAAATCCACCAGAAAAGTTTTTAAGTTCTCTGTGTTCTTTACATTTGTGTTTGAATATATATCTGTCTGCATTGGCTTCAAGCAATTCACACACACTTGTTCTCAGAAACACTTAGCCTTAGAAACTGCTCAAAACTTGAAAAAGTTTTGAGATTTACATTCAACCCCCCTTCTGCAAATCTCATTGTTAGTCCACTGGGAATAACAATTGGTATCAGAGCCTGCTCTTAACATACAAAGAGTTTAAAGATCTATTCTGCTAACATCATGAGTAAGAAGGATATTGGTGTAAAGATTCCAATCCTGGAAAGAGATAACTATCATCACTGGAAGGTGAAGATGCATTTGCATCTTCTCTCTCAAGATGAAAGCTACATCAACTGCATTGAAAATGGTCGTCACATCCCACACAAGGTGGCCACAGCTGCTACTGCAACAGTTGCTGTTGGACAGTCTATTCCCAAGCCAAAGGCAGAATGGACTGTTGAAGATATTGAAGAGGTCCACAAGGACAAGAAAGCCATGAATGTTCTGTTTAATGGCCTGGATCAAGATATGTTTGATAATGTCATCAACAACCAAACTGCTAAGGAAATTTGGGATATCGTGCAGCTTATCTGTGAAGGCACTGAGCAAGTTAGAGAAAACAAAATGCAGCTTCTCATTCAACAGTATGAATATTTTCACTTTGAAGAAGGAGAATCATTGAATGATACCTTTAACAGATTTCAGAAACTATTGAATGGATTGAAGCTGTATGGGAGAGTGTACCAAGTTAAGGACTCCAATTTAAAATTTCTAAGGTCTCTACCAAAGGAATGGAAGCCTATGACTGTTTCTCTAAGAAATTCTCAAGATTATAAGGACTTCACACTTGAAAAATTATATGGAATTTTGAAGATATATGAACTTGAGATGGAGCAAGATGAGCTGTTGGAAAAGGGAAAGAGAAAAGGAGGATCAGTTGCACTTGTAGCTGACAGTGAGAAGGTTGAAGCCAGGAATGAGGAAAAGACAATGCCAAGTCTCAAAATTGGCACAAGCAAATCAGAATCAAGCAAGGGTAAAGAGCAAGTAGCTGAGGATGAAGACAATTCCAGTCAGGATGACTCTGATGATATTGATGAACATCTGGCTTTTCTGTCCAGGAGGTTTGCAAAGATGAAGTTCAGGAAAAATACAAAATTCACTAAGCCAAACAAAAACATGGTGGACAAATCCAAGTTCAAATGTTATAACTGTGGCATGAGTGGACACTTTGCAAGTGAGTGTAGGAAGCCAACCTCTGATAAAAAGAAATTTGAGCAAGTTGATTACAAAAAGAAGTATTTTGATTTGCTCAAATAAAAGGAAAGAGCTTTTCTCACTCAAGATGATTGGGCAGCAGATGGGGGCAATGAAGATGATGATATGGAATATGTCAACCTAGCCCTGATGGCTAATTCTGATGAAAATGAAACTAGTTCATCAAGCAACCTGGTAATTACTACTGATCTCTCTCAGCTTTCTAAACATGAATGCAATGAAGCCATAAATGATATGTCCAATGAATTATATCATTTGCGTGTTTCCCTGAAATCACTAGCTAAAGAAAACACTGGGATCAAAGAGAACAATGTGTTTTAAGTGATAGGAATGCTGTGTTAGAGGATCAGGTAATTGAGCTTAAAAAGATAAAGCTTAAATGCTTGACTGTTGAGAGTGAACTAGAAGAAGCTGTTAAGAAAGTAGAAATTCTTTCTAAACAGTTAGAAAGTGAGCAAGAGGTAATCAAGGCCTGGAAAACATCTAGGGATGTTAGTGTTCAGATTGCCAAGGTTCAGGGAATTGAATCATTCTGTGAGAATGCCTGGAAGAAAAACAAAAAGGAGTTAGAATTAATTGATGGATTGTCAACGGATGTGGAATCAACGGATGATGAAAGTTATCAGTTGAAGGAAGAAAAGGAGAATCCGTTAAAGGCTCATCAATTAAAATAGGCAAGTAATTTTAAAAATAAAAATCTCAATAAGAAGGATGATTCAACTTTCAAGAACTTTGTCAAAGAAGGAGCCAGCACATCCAAAGATGCTAGTAAGGTGAATATAGGACACATGACTTTTGATCAGCTGAAAAATAGGCTTAAGTTGGTTGAGGATAAGAAGGAAACTAAAAGAAAATCTAAAAGAAATGGGAAGGTAGGGATTAATAAATATAACAATTACACACCTGATAGGTATGCTCCTAGAAAAAGCTGTGTACATTGTAAAAGTGTTAATCACCTATCTGATAATTGCAAATCTGTTAAAAATACTCCCATGCCTTCAAATCCCTCCATGCCTAACATGTCTATGTCACCTCTGCATGTCATGCCTGTTATGTCTCATCAGAATCCCCATGCACATTTTGAAAATATGCCATATATTATTAATCCTTATTTTTTAGCATTTAGTATGCCTCAAATGTCATACAATATGCCTATGTGGAATAACATGTTTGCACAATCTATGCCTTATCAAATTCAATCAAATGTGCTAAATGATTCTGTGACTAACCCTACACTTCAACCAACCACATCTGAGATCAAGGTTGACCCAAAGTTACCTAAGTCAAAAGATGCTGGAGGAATGAAGTCTAGGAAAAAGACTAACAAGGCTGGACCCAAGGAAACTTGGGTACCAAAATCAACTTGATTGATTTTGTTGTGTGCAGGGAAAAAGAAGGAATCTATGGTACTTGGACAGTGGCTGTTCAAGACACATGACAAGAGATTTCACCCTGCTCACAGAGTTTAAGGAGAGAGCTGACCCTAGCATAACCTTTGAAGATGACAGCAAAGGATTCACTATGGGATATGGCTTGATTTCAAAAGAAAATGTCATCATTGATGAAGTTGCATTGGTTGATGGTCTCAAACACAACTTATTGAGCATCAGTCAACTATGTGACAGAGGGAATACTGTTTCCTTCAATTCTGAAGCTTGTATTGTCACAAGTAAAAAGGACAATAAAGTGGTTCTAACTGGAGTTAGAAAAGGGAATGTGAACTTAGCTGACTTCAACTCTACAGATGCAGAATCCATTACTTGTCTTTTCAGCAAAGCAAGTGCAGTTGAAAGTTGGCTATGGCACAAGAAGCTATCCCATTTGAATTTCAAGACAATGAATGATCTAGTCAAAAAGGACTTAGTTAGAGGAATGCCTCTAGTTGAATTCACAAGGGATGGACTATGTGATGCTTGTCAGAAAGGAAAGCAAAAGAAAGTATCATTCAGTAAGAAGCTTGAATCTGCAATTGATGAACCATTACAACTGCTACACATGGATCTCTTTGGACCAGTCAATGTATTGTCAATTTCAAGAAAAAGATATTGCCTAGTGATTGTAGATGATTTCTCAAAGTTTTCTTGGGTTTATTTTCTTGGATCAAAGGATGAATCCAGTGAAATCATTATCAATCATATCAAGCAAGTCAACAATCATCCTGATTTCAAAGTAAGGAATATTAGGAGTGACAATGGAACTGAGTTCAAAAATTCAACCATGAAGTTGTTCTGTGAAGAAAATGGGATCATGCATGAGTTTTCAGCTCCAAGGACCCCACAACAAAATGATGTGGTGGAAAGGAAGAACAGATCACTAATTGAAGCTGCAAGGTCAATGCTTGAAGAGTCAAAACTCCCAACTTACTTTTGGGCTGAGGCTGTTAACTGTGCATGTTACACTCAGAATATTTCTCTAATCAATCAGGCAAAAGGCATGACTCTCTATCAATTATTCAAGAGAAGAAAACCAACTTTAAACTTTCTGCATGTCTTTGGTTGCAAATGTTACATCTTAAGGAATCAATCTGATCACAAAGGAAAGTTTGATGCAAAGGCTGATGAAGGAATATTTGTTGGTTATTCTGCTGGAAAATCATATAGGGTCTACAATCTAAGAACCAACATTGTCATGGAATCTGTGCATGTTGTGTTTGATGATAAAAAGATTGATGGACTAACAGATGAGGGACATCATGAAGGACTCAAATTTGACAACATTGAGATATATTGTGATGATAGTGAAGATGAGAATGATGAAGAAGGCATCTCAAGAAGAATTCAGAATCTGCCTTTGGATAATGCACAGAATGCTGCATTCGTTGAAAGTCATAATTCAGCTTCCGTTGAAAGAAGCAATGCAGCATCCGTTGAAAGACAAAGTGTATCATCCGTTGAAGTTCATAATGAAGCATCCGTTGATCACAGTCTGTCAACGAATAATCAATTCACTTCATTAGTTGATAGAGCTCCCAATTCCTTTCAAAGGATCAGCAACTCAGGGGGAGTTTCAACCAATCAACATTCTATCTCACAACATGACAATACTGAGGCAACCTCATCTAGAGCTAATCTACCACCTCAAAGGAATTGGACCAAGAATCACCCTTTTGAACTGATCATTGGTGATGCTACATCTAAAGTGCAAACTAGAAGGGCTACTCAAGATGAATGTCTGTATAGTAGCTTTCTATCATAGGAGGAACCTAAGAGAGTGGAAGAAGCTCTATTGGATCCAGATTGGATTTTAGCAATGCAAGAGGAGCTAAACCAATTTGAGAGGAACAAAGTATGGAAGCTGGTACCCAAGCCAAAGAACAAGAATTCTATTGACACAAAATGGGTATTGAGAAACAAGATGGATGAAAATGGCATTGTCATAAGGAATAAGGCCAGATTGGTTTGTAAAGGCTATTCTCAACAAGAAGGAATAGATTTTGATGAAACATTTGCTCCAGTTTCCAGACTTGAGGCCATCAGAATCTTTCTAGCCTATGCAGCCCATGCCAATTTCAAAGTCTATCAAATGGATGTCAAGAGTGCATTTCTAAATGGGGAATTGGAGGAAGAAGTTTATGTAAGCCAACCTCCAGGATTTGAAGATCCAAACTTTCCAGACTATGTGTATTATCTATTGAAAGCACTCTATGGACTAAAGCAAGCACCTAGAGCCTGGTATGAGACTTTGTCAAAATTCCTTCTAGATAATCACTTCACAAGAGGTACTGTTGACAAAACTCTCTTCTTTAGAAATGTTAATGGCTCTAAAATACTTGTTCAAATTTATGTAGATGATATTATATTTGGATCTACAGATGATAAGCTTTGTAAAAAGTTTGCTAAGTTAATGCAAAGTAAATATGAAATGAGCATGATGGGAGAGCTAACTTATTTTCTTGGTTTACAAGTTAAACAAGTTAGTGGTGGAATTTTCATTAGTCAAACTAAATACATTTATGATCTTTTAAAGAAGTTTGACTTAATGGATTGTTCATCTGCAAAAACTCCCATGGCCACTGCCACCAAGCTTGAATTAAACAAGGCTGAAAAGTCTGTGGATATTTCAAGTTATAGAGGCATGGTTGGCTCACTTTTATATTTAATTGCTAGTAGACCTGATATAATGTTTTCTACATGTCTCTGTGCTAGATTTCAAGCTGACCCTAAGGAATCTCACTTAGTGGCTATTAAAAGAATCTTCAGATATCTCAAAGGGACTCCAAATCTAGGAATTTGGTACCCTAGAGAGTCTGGTTTTGATCTAATTGGCTACTCAGATGCAGATTATGCAGGCTGTAAAATAGACAGGAAAAGCACAACTAGCACCTGTCAATTTCTAGGGAACAAGCTTGTGTCATGGTTCAGCAAGAAGCAAAATTCTGTTTCTACATCAACAGCTGAAGCTGAGTACATTGCTGCTAGTAGTTGCTGTGCACAGATACTATGGATGAGGAATCAATTATTTGACTATGGTTTGACTGTTGACAAAATTCCTATATTCTGTGACAACACAAGTGCCATTGCCATTACTGAAAATCCAGTGCAGCACTCAAGAACCAAGCACATTGACATCAAGTACCATTTTATTAGGGAACATGTGATGAAAGGTACAGTGGAACTACATTTTGTTCCAAGTGAAAAGCAGATTGCAGACATATTTACCAAGCCACTTGATGAATCATCATTCACAAGATTAGTAAGTGAGCTAGGTATGCTTAATTATTCATAAATTTATGTCCTCTATATAATCTGTCTTGAAGCCTGAAATGAATTTGCAGCAAGAACAAAGTTGGCTTTTAGTAAAACTTATTCTATCAACGGATATTCCCTATCCGTTGAAAGCCAAAATTGTTCTATCAATGGATGATCATTATCCGTTGAAAGACAAATACATTTCTGGTAATTTTATCCCTCAACGGATAAAATAGTATTGATCATCAACGGATAACTATTTTCCTTATCCGTTGAAGTGTCACATCAGTTACTTTAAGTGAGTCACAGCCGTTAATTCTTTTACTTAACCGTTGATACAGATATACACTATTGTATATATTTGTATTAAAGGCAGTTTTCAGAATTTCTACAGTTTTCTTTATTCTTAAACGGCTGTAATTTGCTTGAAAGTATCATTTAATCATTTTATTTTACGTTTTAATTCAAGAAAGTATAAAAGCCCATTGAATTCTAATTTTCACTTTACGCTTTCTTGAAATTTTTATTCTCCTTCTCTCCCAAAATTCTCAAGTTTTTCTCTGCAACCTCTACTCACAACAATGGCACCAGTAGTCAAAATTATGTCTCAAACATGATTTGTTTATGAAAAGAATAATTTCGTAGCCTTGGTTGAAAAGAACTAAGCCCATTCTGATTATCACAAAATGATGGACTTCATCAAAAACTGCAAACTAAGCTATGCAATGCTGGAAGCCCCAACCATCTACTGTGAGGTGATTGAGGAGATTTGGACAACTGCAGAGTTCAACTCCACAGATATGACTATTGCCTTCTCTCTCAAAGGTAAGGATTATTGCATTAACTGTGATGATATACAGTCTTGCTTTAAGCTGCCTGAGAATAATGCCATGACACCACACACTGATAAAGATGTATCTGCTATGTTAGATTCCATAGGCTATGCTTTTGATTCTGCTAGTTTAGGTAGTATTAGAAGGAAAGGGCTTAGGAAAGAATGGAGTTTTCTTGGAGATGCCTTTATTAAGGTTTTCTCTGGGAAGATTAGCAATTTTGATGCCATAACTTCATCTCTTGTTAATATGCTTTATATGCTAGTTTCTGATAGGTACTTTAATTTTAGCAACTGTGTCATTCTAGAATTAGGTTCCAGATTAGGTAACAAAGCTAATAGACCACATAACATCTACTATGCTAGATTCTTTATGTTATTGGCTAACCATGTTGCTGAAGGATTGGTTATATCAAATGAGAATAATAAACTCAAATGCTGGGCACAAGAGAAAAGGGTCCTTGCAGACCTTTTGAGAATGAACCTCAACAGCCAGGTGCCATTGGTATATTTGCGAATCATGAATGCACCACAGGTAAGTGAGGTAAACACTTCTATAACTCCTACTATTTCCAACCCCATTGTTTCTTTGTCTTCCAGTGTGGCTATGGAATCTGTGTCTTTGTCCAAACAGGTTCCTTCCAAAGCCACCAAAACTAAAGTTTCAAAACTCAAGTCAAAGAAAACTACCTCTGTTGTTTCTCAAAAGACAGCAGTTGTAACAACTACCATAAACCCTGAAGGGAGTGAACAGGGTGTGAGTGGTGAGGGGAGGGGTGAACATCAAGAAACCCCCCAGGATAAGGTGGGAGAGGTGAGTGGTACCCAAGCCAGCCAAGCCACAGTCTCTCAAAAGACTGTGGTGGTTCAAAAGGAGTCAAACACATCCCTAGTTGCATCCTCCCAAAAGGGTGCAACTATTGAAAATAGTCCCCAACCAGGGACACAGACCAAAAGAGGGAGGGACACTGAAACCACACATTCACCAATTAAAGCCTTTTCAAGGAAGAAGAAGGCCAAGACCCTAGTTTCCACACAAGGGGCACACACAGCACAGATACATCCACATGTATCTGTGCCTTCTCAAATTCAGCTTGATGTGATTCCAGCAAATGTGGAGTCACAGCCCCATTCTCTCATAATAGAAACACACCAATCATCAAACTCTCCATCACCCTCTCTGGATGTGGATATGATATTCACATCAATTCCTGATTCTCCCTCATTAAAACTCAGGGAGGAGCCCCACTCAAAACCTGATGATCATCATCTTTTAGATGATTTGTTGGATCATCAGCCAATTCTTTCAGATGTAGTTGAAGAATCTGTGTCACCTCACTTAAAATCAATTCACACAGATTCAACAATTATGTCACTTTCTATATCTACATCTTTTTCTTCTTCAATGGATATCTCTCATCCGTTGACAAGTGGCTGTTCTTCAATGGATAAGCTTAACAGCAGTTATCCGTTGATACCATCAGTTTCCACTTCAACGGATACTCCCTATCCGTTGATGGTCTCTACACACATAACAAAAACAATTCCAATTGTAGAGGACATGGTTACTGTACAATCACTTTTAGGTTTGAGGGAAGGGAGTGATCTTTTGAGTGAGAGGCTGGGTTGCTCCCAGGAAAAAGGAGAGGTTGAGAGTCACCATATGCATGCTATTTCTTCCAGCATGGCAAAAGTAAGTGAGAGGAGTGCCACCTTAGCAGGTGAGGGTGAGGGTGTGAGGGTGTGTGTGAGCCAGGGGGAGCCCCTGATGCAAGAAAATAGAGAAAATGAGAGAAAGGCAGGTACAGAAGCTATAAGGGTGGATCCAGCCATTGCTAGTGAGTCAATGAAAGTGGATGATGCAGAAAAGGAAAGACAATTTCAGCAACATTACAAAGCTGTAATTGATAACATTTCCTTGGATGCTGACACTTTTACTCATCCTGTTTCAGCCTATCAATTATTGGCTGCTCAGGGCAATGTGGAGGCAGAACAGACTTTAAACATTGTACACACTTCAGAATCTCTTCTCAGAGACAAAGCTGCTGTTAACAGGCTGCCTTCTCAAGCTGGTGAGCCATCTGAAGAATTTGGAGTAAATTCTAATGATGATGACTATGATTCTTTGGATGAGAGCATGAACTTAGGGGGGAGTAGCAGGCCCAAGTTCTATTCCAGATCTTCCTGAATGGGCATGTGCAAAAGCATCAACACCAGGAGAGTTTGGATCCACTTTGGTCAGACAAGTCATGACAATTCAGAAGGCCCTTCAGGAGACTACAGATGCTGGTACCAAGGCAATTCTTCAAGCTCATATGGACTCTCTGCATCTCTTGCAGTTGCAGTAATTCAAACAGAATCTAAGTGTGGATGAACTCAAGCAGGACATTGCTGATCTGAAATCCTACAATGCTGAGAAGTTGGATTCAGTCATACCTTATGGTACTATGCAAGATTTGTTGGGGAGACTGAGGAAAGAATCTGATGCTGACAAGAGGCTGGCCAGATTGGAAACTAGAGTTCAGATCATTGAAGACTTTATGGTCACCATTCTTCAGAATCAACAAACTCAAACAAATCTACTCATGCAGCTGGCAAAAGCACAAGGCTTGACCCCTACCCTTGATGATAACAAAAAGGGGGAGAATAAAGGGAAAGGGGAAGGAGAGCCATCAACAACAGTTCAAATATCTCAAGTGCTAGTTCCTGCCATCACCACTTCTCCAACTATTCAAATCGAAGGAAAGCTTGATGGAATTGATCTGATCCAGATAGCAGCAGCTGAATTGTAAGTCAAAGAGCAAAGGAAGAAAATTGATGAAAATATGCAATAAATTTTTGGTTCTACAACTTCTCAATCACAATCTGTGAAGCATAGCACAAAAGTGGAATCAATTATTATGGAGCTCAAGCCAGTAGGGAGGAATAAGGTTGGAGAGACTTCTTCCAAGAATCTGAAATCTATGGTTCTCAAGCCCAACAACAGATCCAATAAGGACTCTACAAAGAATCCTCTAAGCCTTGCTCAGATGAAAGGAGTGGATTTTCCTCTTCCAAAGCCTGATGAAGACAAGCTTTTGGGTAGAAGTATCATAAAGCACAAAGAGACCATAGATGTGGCTGTAAGGAGGAACATGGCTATTATCTTCAGAGAGGGAAAGAGCATATGTGTGATGCAAGGACATCCCAAATTCTCAATAGCCAAGAGGGAAGAAACCAGAAGGTTGAAGGAAGAAGCCAAACAGCTAAAGGCTGACAAAAGAGCACAAGCAAAGCTTGAAAAACAGCTAAAGTCAAGTCAGGCTGAAGAACAGAAAGAAATTGAAGACAAAAGTGAAGATGAAGCTATGGGGGACATGGTTGATACTGATATGGAAGAGAGAAGTAAGGAAAGAGAAGAATGGAAAAAAGGGAACAGAAAGAAGGCCAATGCAAAGAGAAAGATGGTAGATAAGACTGAAGAAACCCAATCAAAATCCAAACCACTACCTTCTATTCTTGAACCCATTGTGCCTGACCCCTTCATGAACATTCATGGTGAAATAATCATTCCCAAGGAGGAACCAATTGATTGGGACACCATCAAATTGCCCACCTTCCTAACCTCTTCTCCATCATCAAAGAAGCAGAAAAGAAGAATCAAATCAACACCCTCTAAAGCCTTAATCAAATTCACACAGAAGCCTAAGCCTAAGCCTCAAGCCTCTAAGGATGATTATGTTCACATCTGTGACATAAAAGAATTTTCAGACATTGAACTCTATCTGGATGAGCTGGAGGAAGTAAGGGGAATAGCTGCTTATAGACAGCTACCAGAAAGACTAGTGTTCAAATACAAAGGAGATGGGGAAAGAACTTGGCCTCTTTACAGAATTTTGAATGAAGGCTACTCTACCTTGATTAGAGTCTACTCAGCCATACAAAGGGATTATGGCTTTACCAGGACTGCCAAGACTGAGATTCTCAACAAGATTGCCAACATAAGGAAAACTTAGAGGGAGCCCAATGCCTTGCCTAGAACATTACTCATTCAAGAAAGAGGAATTACAGTTCACAAATCACCTCATTGGTTGATAGAGTTCAGAGACAACAAAGGAGTCAGAAGATTTTTCAGAATTGAAGATCAGCTCAAGGAAGTGTTCAAAGATTCACAGATTATCCTAGATTGCATTGGATAGAGAAATGAAGAAGAAACATGTGAAGAGCCTTTTTAATTGTATTTTACAGTTTTGTCTTCACTTGTAAACTTGGTGATATATAAACCAAGTAGCAGCTAGTAATTAGATATGAATTTTCCAGAGCTGTTTAGAAAAATCCAGAGAGAAAATCATCTAGTTTGTACTAGGAAGTA
Organism: Apium graveolens; assembly: GCF_009905375.1. NCBI lineage: Eukaryota > Viridiplantae > Streptophyta > Magnoliopsida > Apiales > Apiaceae > Apium > Apium graveolens. Next base: position 131,886,434 of record NC_133649.1, on the reverse strand, counting down.
GCTGTGATTTAATTCTTTGAATCACAGATTTTCTGAAATAACACATCTCTGGTGGAACAACAAATCCACCAGAAACGTTTTTAAGTTCTCTGTGTTCTTTACATTTGTGTTTGAATATATATCTGTCTGCATTGGCTTCAAGCAATTCACACACACTTGTTCTCAGAAACACTTAGCCTTAGAAACTGCTCAAAACTTGAAAAAGTTTTGAGATTTACATTCAACCCCCCTTCTGTAAATCTCATTGTTAGTCCACTGGGAATAACAAAACCAGTTCCCTTAGGATACCATAATCCCAAGTTTGGAGTCCCCTTCAAGTATCTGAAAATCCTCTTCACAGCCATCGAATGTGATTCTTTTGGATTGGCTTGAAATCTTGCACACAGACATGTTGCAAACAAGATGTCTGGTCTACTTGCATTTAAGTAAAGCAATGATCCAATCATTGCTCTATAGTTTGAAATATCTACACTCTTACCCTTTTTATCTTCATCCAACTTTGTTACTGTTAGGTCCCAATTTGTTTGTAGAAGGGGGGTTGAATGCAAACAATACCGTTTAGTCGAATAAAATGCGGAATAAAATTGTGAAACAAAATTCAAGTTAAATAAAACTTTTATTAAACTTGAAAGGTGTTACAACTACGGTATCGGTTACAAGGGATTAATCTCAAATCAATTATTACAAATCTAGAATAAATTCGACATGAACTTTTTCTATTTTTGTAATTAAAAGATCAAATGCTAAATGCGATTTGAGATTAAGTTCTAGGGATTTTAATCCGCTAGATTGATACACAAGAACAAGAGAGTGATTTCTAGTTGATTGGATTTAACTTTACAAGCTAGAAATTGTAATCTTGAATTAGCAGATAAGATGAAATATTTGGCTGCTTGTTCTCTTTTTGTTCTTGGCTTGTTTGATTGCTCTCTGTATGTGTGTTAGTAAATTGGATGCTTCTGCTTCTTTTTAATCAACACAGCCGAGATCAAATGAACTGGTATGACAATCCTTTGTCCAATAATACTTTCGGTGTGACAATCTTTTAGAGCTAGCAAGACAATTAAAATGAACTAGCAAGACTTTCGGTATGACTATTGATTGTCATACCGATTGTCATATTAGTTCAAATGAAATTGTCTTACTGAATTAATAAGTGATTTTAATCTAAATAATAATTCTATCAAGACAATCAACTGAATTAGCATGACTTTCGGTATGACTATCAATTGTCATACCGATTGTCATACTAGTACAATCAGTTGTCTTTTTAGAATTAAAACAGATTTTAACCAATTAAAATTCTGTAAATCCTTAATATTAATTCTAAATTAATTAATCAATTTAATTCAATTAATCAATAAATTAATCCTTGCAGATATAATTTATTTTCTTAATTAAATTATATGACTTAATTAATTAATAGAGAATTAATACTAACCCTGAGCAGCATCCATTCTTCTGACAATCTTCTGAAAGTCACTGAGACTTATGAATCAATTCCGCCACTTCAATGCTGACACTCGATGTACTGTCTGGTTCATGAGTGACTAACTTTCGTGACGTTTCTTCATGTCTTGACTTTGTTGTTCTGATTGAATCCTTGTAATAAATGATACCTTGACGAGATCTCTGTCATTTGATTAAATCCACGATCTTGATTTATATCACTGAGGCATGATCAAATTCTTGAACTTCTTCCAGTGAATCTTCAAGTCTGCAGATGAACAATGTTTCTTTATTCTTTGACAGATGTTACTTTGTGAGATCTCTCTGATGATTGATCCACTATTTACTTATTACATTCTTATTTGAGTTGAGTTAAATACTCGAATAAACGAGTAGGCTATGACATATGCCTTTCAATCTCCCCCTATTTGCTTGTTAGACAATAACAACAAATACCTAGAGGATAACTCAACTAACAAATAAGAAAAAGATATAAACAGTAATGTAAAGTAAATAGCAAAAAAGTTCTGGATTATATTTAACATTTTCCAGATTCCAAATGAAATTTACAAGTGAATACAAGATAGATGTTCCTCTAGCCTGAACATATAACTACATTAGACTATCTTGATTCATAAAGCTCTAATCATATTACATTGAGTTTTGAGCTAATTGACTTCAGTTGTCTTCTCTTCTGACTTCACCTTCTTCTAAATCTTGAAGCAATTCCTTGTCAAAGACACGATCCTTTTCTGAAGTGAAGCTTGCTGGTCTGACTGGTTGAACTCCAACTGACTTCAGCTTATTCTTGAGTTGATTGTACCTTTTAACATTCTTTTCACAATAAGCTTGAATCAAGTCAGCAGCTTGAGTCTTCAACATGGATGAATATCCAGCAGTTCTCAAATGATGTTCCATCCAGACCAGATGCTTAGCTGAGTAGTCTTTAAGAGATTGTACATCTAGCTGACAGATTTGAAGACAATCAGACTTAAAGAATCTCACCTGATGAGGATTGTTGACCACTTGAGGACTAGCCCTGCTGGCAAACTCTTTAAGCCTTTCCCGAAGAACTTCATTCAATTCTGAGCTTCTTTTGACTTTGTTTAAAAGAATCCAAATCTCTGACAAAGAACGATTCTCAAATAGATGAAGTGACACCTTGAATGATCCTTCACTCTGACAATATACAAAAATGCTCATCTCATTTAGGGATCTATCAAAAGCAGCTGTGATCCTTGAGACTTCAGTCTTGATAGCATTCATGTACATGTCATTGTTAGGATTTGAGATTTCCAGCTTGTCAAGAAGATGTAAGAACTGCCTATCATTGTTAGTGCTCAGCTGAGGCATATCAAGTACTCTCCTAGCTTCATCCCATTTTTCACCAATCTTTAGTCTGACATCTCTTCTCCTTTCTTGAGCCTTAATGTCATGAAGACGTTGCTTTTGAAGAGTTTCTGTTCTTTGTATGTCTTTCCTCCTGTCAATGATCTGAGAGACCTTCTTGAGTTCAGCTTCTTTTCTTAGCATCTCTGACTGCTCTTTCTGAAATTCTTTCTCAAACATAGGATCCACTGTATCTTCTTCTTCCCAATCTTCAAAATCACTTTCCTCTTCAGCTTCAAATAACCCATCTTTATCTTCCTGAACTGGTTCAGTGGGAATGTCAAAAATATCAAAGTCATCCTATTCTCCACTGTAGTAGACATCATCAGCTTTTCCTTTGTTTCCAGCAGAGGTATCTTTTTCCTTCCCTTTGGCACTACTACTCCCTTTCTTCTCCCCCTTAGTTGAGGGATCCTCTACTGACTTTCCTTTGGAACTTCCATCACCTCCAGAGCCTGATCCTCCACCAGACGGTCCTTCAAAATAAGCTCTTTGTTCTTCATTAGGGCAATGAGAATTCTTGATCATGTAATATAGGTGCTTCATCCCTTCATTGAGATGTTCCATGCCCGTCTCTATCTTTAGAAATCTTGAGGAGTCCAGTGAATGATTCATCTCAACGAGGTCTTCAAGAGAAGTCATTCTTGTATGTAGAGAGCAGAAGTTGGATATGTCATCAGCTGATAAATTTGGAGTGTCCTGAATAGAATTGAGCTTTGGTATTACAGTGGTCTTTAGATCTGAGATGTCATTCCTTATGATTGCAAGCTGATTGTTGACAGAGGTGGAAGAAGAAGACCGTTCAACCACTTGTGCTTTGAATGCTTGAGCTTCAGCTTGACTTTTAGCAAGTTCTTCTTTTAGGGCAGCAATCTGAGCTAACAGGTTTACAGTATCAGTGTTTGTGTGTGCTCTCA